>NW_027103556.1:141551-458919 GCF_902728285.1 Clytia hemisphaerica | reverse complement strand
GAGAGAGAACATTCGCCACAAGCCCCCCCCCCCCGTAAGGCATTCAAAAAGATATTTTTTTACCCACAGGATCGGCTTTTTATTGGCCCAGCGCGTGCAGCGGAATGGGCTTTTAAAAAGCAACTGATCGAAGATATTTGATTTTGTAACTATCAATTGACGAGCCCATGCTAAAAAAGCGTTTATCTAACTTGCTATTGTGCGCATGCGTAAAAAAACCACAATCGATAAATGCATCCGAGTAATGTGGTCAAATCTCAAATCTCTCCTTCTAAATTTTACGAAATAATTTTCTCAAATAAGTTATTAAAGCACCTAATTAACTCTCCATTAATTTCTTGTATGATTCGAGTTCGCGGCCGCGTCATTTTCAGAAACACGCGGCCGCGTCTTTTTTCAAAAACATGCGGCCGCGTCTTTTTTCAGAAACATGCGACCTCGTCTTTTTTCGGAAACACGCGGCCGCATAAAATGACACGCGGCCGCATAAAATGACACGCAGCCGCATAAAATGACACGCGGCCGCATAAAATGACACGCGGCCGTGTAATTAATTACGCGGCCGCGTTTTTTAGACGCGCCCGCATATTTTAACACGCGGCCGCGTTTCTCGACAAAAACGTGCGGCCGCGTTTTTATCTATTAATTTCCGGCCGCGTCTTTTCGCTGAATAACGCGGCCGCACATTTAACATGCGACCGCGTTATATAAGACGCGGCCGTGTTTTAGAAACCGCGGCCGCGATTAATAACGTGCGGCCGCGTGTTACAAAAGAAACACAACCGAAACTAAAAGGTCCAATTCAGCCACGGTAAAAACGTGAAATTTCAAAAAAATCTGAAAGGTTTCCTATACTTTTTTTTATAAGCACCAGTAAAACTTTTCTGAGGCTCGGCTGTTCTTATTTTTTTGACAGTTTGAGCCTGAAATTGTTCTTATTCTATTCTTATTTTTAGGCTGTATTTGAGGTATTTTAGACGTTATACCCAATTTTACCACTTTTGCCCCTAAATTGCTTGAAATTTAGTATTTCAGGCTCAGCATTGTTCTTAAATTGTTCTTATTTTTTGGCGATTTTGAGCCTCATTGTTCTTATAAAATTGTTCTTATAAAAAAAAGTGTATTCATTTTAGTTTTTTTACAATCACACTTTTTGAAACACCCGGTATCTATGCTCAAAGTACCTCTTTTCAGAGGTTAAAAATCTTAAATCAAATATTATAAATTTAAAGTGATTTTTGAAATTCATTATTGTACGCTTGCTTCAGAGTAGCACTTAGTCGGACAAAATTTCATGTACCATGTGTGTGTGTCAGTGACATGGAAAGATAACCGAGTCCCATTTGGACAAGTGTGCTTCCCAAGAACAGGCTCTCATCTCAGATAAATGCAATATTTGATTTCAAAATCAAAAATCAAGAATTGGTTTGAAATTTGATTTTTAATTGGTGAAGGATAATTGAAAATCAATTTTCTTCTGAAATTCGATTTGATTTTAAATCAAAAATCAAATGATACTTTCGGGTCACGGATTCTTTTTGATTTCTTTTTGATTTTTGATTTCTTTTTGATTTCTTTTTGATTTTTCAAAAAGGTGTACGTGATTTTTTTCAGTGATTTACCCCTCGATGTGATGGAGAACGTTCTTATATTTTAGCGATAACACACACAAACTTTTTTACTCAATCGCATGTTCAAACTCGATACTTTTATTAGGGACACCCTGTATTTTGGGTACACCTCTCCTATACGAAAAGGTACCTATATCTCCTTACTCAGAATTTCCTAGCGATTCTACTGATATAACCGCATCATGACCGCACCATAATATGGAAAGATAGAGCTCGAGAAAATTATAACTTCATCTTGATTTTACTCGACTTCTGACAGTTTTACAAGAACCAATTTAATATCATTGCGTTAACCCTACCTACTGAGAGGGGGGGCACAAAGTGCCCCCCCTGTTAGAAAATTGGCTGGCATTTTTTAACTAGTGAGGCTATGAAGCTGAAATTTTATGACTTTTCATCAAATTTTATGGGGAATGTTTTGGTTAAAAATTTTTTTTCATTGGTCAATTATTTTAGTCCTAATGACAGGTTTGTCGGTGACCACTACCATCCCACAACTGCAGCGCAGGCTATTTTGCTCTTTTTTATGTGCTTACTCCAAGATACAATAACATGTTACCAGGTATACTTTAATGGTCCATTTCATTTGTACTGCTTCTATTACATCTTAAAGTAGAATTAGCAGCAAAAAATAAATATAAATATGACAAAAAAAGTATCACCGACTTGAAAAAGTTGAAATGTTCTGATTTTACGCGGTTTTGAAAGTTTAAAACATTTTCTTCGGTTTTGGCGCCCTATAGTAGAACGTCAAGACAAAATTGTTGATTTAGATTTTAATTTCCATTTAGTACATTGTGAAAGCTTTCAAATAAAAGCAAAATGAAGGAGAATGTGTTTCTCCATCTGTTTCAATAGCAATTTTAAGAAACATCATTTTTTTTGAGTTTTTTGGGTGATTTTTGCCAATTGTTGATACAATGATGACGTCATCAAAAATTGCTTTCAATTTTCAAAAAAAAATTTTGATAAATTTGTTTGTTATAGGTTTAAGCATTGCTGTACCAAATTTCATGACCAAATAATGTTCCTATCCTAAGTTATCCACGGGGGGCACTATGTGCCCCCCCCTTTCAGTTCTAAGGGACCCAAATAGCTCTCAGTAGGTAGGGTTAAGAATGGCGATGGTATTTGATTTTCAACAAATGCTCAAATAGCTTCGTGGCCGTATTTTCATAATGTTATATGATAATAATTTAGCATCTGATCCAGCCAGTCTAAATATTCCTCTCTCTCATTTTCATACCGTGCTTCGCACGGTACACTTTTCAGGAAACCACTTCATCTAGCCCTTCGAGCTTATAGATTTGTGATTGAACCCGCCAAAGAACATTTTTGATGAGAAAAAGGAATTTTAGTACAAGCCTGCCGAACAGGAGGCTTTATCTAAGTTGATTATTCCAGTCCTAGGACTACCTGGCCAGTTGCAAAAAACAAGTTTCCCTGTGAAGCCTCAATAGGAAAGATAGGGTGCTTTTTCACTACGCTAGATAGATAAGTGGTTCTCATCAACGGTCCTTTTTATAAATTTCTAAGGGTTATATACAATGAGGATTCGTGCTTAACATCAGATTTTGATCGCTTCATATCAGCATTCCAGATTTAACGTCGAAAATTGGTCATTACACCTTTTGTTCTCCAAGAGAGGGGTAGACCTCTCTTGGCTTAATGACCAATTAAGCGAAAAAGACAGCATAAATAAATTAGTTGCCATAAAAGTAGCAGAATGTGCAGTGGGATTCTTTTGTAAAAAATTGGTCATATGGGAAAAGTGTTTTCTTTCCCGATAGAGTTGAAGAGCAAACTTTCATCTGTATTGATTTGATACGAAAGACGAGGAATCTTGTCACAGAAAATGTTCATTAGAAGGCTGTAATTCTAAATCCCTTGATATGCGAGTTGATGATTTTTAATAAAATTTTCTTCAAATTCAAAGGATTGTAAACGCTTTGACAACTGTTTTGGGAGTCAGTAATGCTTTCCTATCAATTTCTTTGTTTCAGCTAATCGATTTTCGCCAGACAGTCTCAGTGAAAAACCAGCCATACATAGGCACCTAACCTTGTTCCCTAGGGCCTGATTCTTGCTTTTTTATAATTTTGATGGTCGTTGAGAATCAATTTCAGGGTTCAGACAGACCTTCGAAAATAAAATTCCCTGAGTTTCCCTGAATTTTAATCAATTTTCAAAGGTTTTTTCCCTGAGAAATTCCTCATTTTAGCTATTTTTTCCCTATTTTTTCCCTGAGTATCAAGCAAACCATAAAAACTAAGCAGAGTCAAAAGAGATGTATCTTTAAACAAAAGGCACACAGATCAAATGGTAAACCTAAGGTAAAAATTAAAGCTACAAAGACTGCATATGAATAAACACTTTAAAACTAAAAAAACTTTTAAATCTGTTTTTTTCCATTCATTCTTCAAAAAATAAAATTCCCGGAGTTTCCCTGAGCAGACTGGGAAAAAAAAAATTTTCCCCTGGGTTTCCCTGAGTTTCCCTTATTTTTCTGAAAATTTATCATATTTCCAGGTTTTCCAGGTTTTCCAGGGTCTGTCTGAACCCTGAATTTGCTACATCCTTATATAAAAAGCAAATCGTCATGGAGACGAGGTTGCCTAAAAATTGGTTAAAGAATTTATATTTTTGGCTGCGATACGCCGGGAAAAATTTTTTCTAGCTTGGAAAAACGAAACATATAAAAGATTCTGTTGGCCAGCAAGGCAATCCTCAAAAATAAATCTCTATAAATCAAACAATTCGCGCTACTACATTAGTCTTATTAATAAGATTTCTGGCAATGTATACAAGTACAGCAATCTCTCTCAAATTCGAATCTTTCTTTAATTCAAACTGAAATATTGATTCCCTTTGCTGGATAGTAGTATGAGAAATACTCTCCAAAATTCAAAACTTTCATTATTTCGAAGAAGATTCTTGGTCTCTTGTAAATCGAATTAGAGAGTGTCAATCAAAAGTCTTGCATTATTTCTTGGTGTGTCTCTAGTACCAGTTTCCTTGATGAGCATATCAATTTGATTCATATTTTGCAATTCAAATGTTCCACCGGAGATTCAAGAACCTAGTAATTCTTTCGTTCAAGATTAGGTGCCAACGTATCAAAGATCTTAAGTTTGTCTTTCAATTGTTGACATAATTGTTGAGCAGTATTGATCCATACGATCATATCTTTCAACCACGGAACAGTGCAAATAATCTACAAGAGAAAAAACCATAGAAGATGTACGGTCACATCGTCACATCAGAATACAGTGGAATCTCTATAACTCGAACACGCATGGGGAACACCATGGGAACACAAATTTGCTCTGAGAGTTAAGATTTCAAGTTACGGAGTAAAGTTTATAAGGCAAAACAGGTCACGGGTATGCGCGAGCTGTAAGGGTACCCTTTTTCATACTTTAAAAAAATTTAATGGTTAGTCTCTGAAAGGGTATTACAATCACTGAAATCAAAAATTCCCCTCTGAGTAATAAATATCTATTGTTTTCAAGCCCGAATCTCATCCAAATTTCACCCTGGATATTATTACAAATGGAAAGAGTGTAGCCTATAAATCTATGGGTGACATATGTTTTCAACCTTTCATTTAACATTAATAAAGTGACAAAGAGTCAAGACCCTCCCCCAAGTTATACAAGACGAAATCTTTATTGACAGTTCCTTATCTTATACATCTTTCAAAACATGTAGACATGATCAAATTTACTTTACTAGTCACTACTTTTTGTTATCATTTATTAGGCTACTTTAAAAAAGACGGACACAATTCATTGATGTGATTGTAAGGAGCAAATTATCTCCGATTTCACTATCCCCCTCTCTTGTAATCATATATCTGTACTGAAATTGATTCCTAGACTCCTAAAACAATTTTTGAAAACTTCGGGTGTTCTTAGCTTTTTGGCTTTTTAAAAGTATGAAAATGTTCTCAAAGTGTTCTTATTTTCAACTCTTTGAGAGTATTTTAGTGCAATTTCCTTAGAACAAATGACACGTTAAGGGTCTACTTTAATGGAACAAACTTTCACGGGGATTAAATTTCGCGGTTGGACCTATTCGCGAAATTCACAAATTTCCATTAGGACTTAATTTTGGCGGATTTTCGCGGATGACACCGAAATCGAAATCCGCGAAATTTAATCCCCACGAAAGTTTATCCTATTAAAGTACAAAGCCTTAAAATATTTTTAATGTTCCTATATATTTTTTTCTTACAAAAAAAACGAATATGTAATGGTCGTCAATTTTTAATAAAGGTTTCATTATACAACCAAACAGCAGTCGAACAATCCTTAAGTACTTCTTATTCTCATCAAGTTTATTCGTGACAAAGAAAACTTTGTTAACACGAATGAAAATGTCTAGAACTTGCGACACAAAGTGACACGAATTTAGTTGTAATCTATGAATTTTAACATAAAGGTTTATTTTTGCGTAATAATGTTCCGCTTTCATATCAGACACATATTTCATATCAGACACATATTTCATAGCAGGACAGTGTTTTCCTATTGTTATATTGTGCTGAATAAAAAAAAAAAATATTTTTCCCTCTTTCAGACCAAACTGGCTCCACATCCGTTTCAAGAGCTTGTAAATTGAGAAAGCAAACTGTATCACTCTCAAACTGTACCAGTCATAAAGAAAACCAAACACAATGTCACCAAAGTTGCAAATGGACAAATCAAACTTTAAACAAGAATAAAAAATTACCTCGTATTTATTGGCAATCTCAAACCAACGTCCTTCAAATTCACTAAAAAAAACATAACATTAATATACACGTTTGGAAAATCTTGTGTTTACTCACGAAACTGCCTAAAATTTTCCGAAGCTTATTTTTCAACTACCCGAAGTCTTAGTGCGGAAATGGGAATCTTATACCAAACGACGGTAAAATATTGTGTTTAATTTGGTATGATACTATAGTTTTTTTTGCTGTAGCTTTCATATCAAAGGTTTTTAAAAGGAATTTCACTCCACGATCTATAGTGGGTGACGTATGGGTTTGTGACGGAGTGACGGTATTAGCCATTTCATCTGGAGAAAAAAAGAGACGGCATTCTGGCGTTAAACGTGACATTTGATGACAAAAGAAAGGATAGGGATAGCAATGGGCTTTTCCTGAAAAAAATTTACCCCCACTGTTGAGGATATTGATGTTTCGAAGAATCGAACCCCTGGATATCCACTCTTAGAAATATGCTCAACCCCTGGATATCGTATTTTTTACTTGAAAAGACACCTTACCCCCTGGATATCCGATTCCCTTGTAGATATTTAACCCCCTGGATATCCACTTTTGAACAAAAATCGTCAATTCCCTGGATATCCGATATCCTCAACAGGGGGGCACGGACTATTTCTGGAAAAGCCAAATTTTCGCTCTCCCTATTGACAGTAATTCAAGAAAATACATCGGTATTTCGTGAATCGCAACCCCCATACGGCCCCTCCAACGCTATACTAGAGCTACATTTAAATTTACTGTGGAGAGAGAAAATTATTACATATCATACAAAATATTTCATTTCTTTTGGAATAATAGTAGTGTTTGCTGTGTCAATAATAGTTAAAAGCACGCAGAAACATTTGGTTCAACATAGCAATTTTAGATGCAACATAGCAATTTTAGATGCCTCAAAATAATTTTTATGTAAACAGAACTAATTATGTAGATCATGTTCGTTTCCTAGGGTGGACATTACACACATTTTTTTATTAGAACAAAACTATAACCCACCCTTAATACTCTTGCTTTTAAGGAGACAAGCAACAAAAATATAACGAAAATATCTTCTCGGTGACATAAAGCTTCGATGGCTAGAATAAAAACAAGCTAAGAAAATATCTAGGCTTAAAACTCAAAAAGAATATCCAAAGGCTTAGGAAATTTCTGATGTTCTTATAAAAAACGTGTTAGCCAAGATGACTTTTTCGTAAAAGTTATGATTGACAAAAAATCGTTGACATTCTTTCCAAAATAGAGAAACCCGTGGCATTCTAGGTTTTTCTATAAAAACAAAGTGTATAAAGCTTCGAAGCTAAAAAGAACATTTTTTGTTCGCTCTTTAGAAAGTATCATTTAAAATCAAATGAAAATCTATTTATTGATTTGTTTCCTGTTCACATATAGAGTCTTATTAAGTTCCGAGACACCAAATGCACGAGTGTGAGAACATAAAAGGATTAGTTCAATTAGTTAATCAATTTAACTGGCAGGGTGTAAAAGAGAAGCTATGTCTCGACGAGGGCAGTACCATGCTAAGGAAATTAAATTTGGAAGACGACAAAAGTTTATTTCACATTTGATTTCGATCTAATAGAAAACCCATGGGAGAATAGAAAATTTCTAACTCAATTTCAAAAACTTCAGAAACACCCGAAAAACACCGGGCGTTTGCCACCAGTTTTGAATTTAAACAATCAAAAGCCCGATGTTTTTCGTGTGTTTCCGTATAAAAGTTTACGTCATGAATATCAAGGATTTGTTCTTCCCTTCTCGAGCAAAAGAACACAATCAACAAAGGGTATTATCTGATATTCTGACACCCAGATGTAGGTTGTAAACCAACGCAATGTAAGAAGCTTAATATACAAATTACAGTACGTTGAAATGATTAAAATTCTATAATTGAATTTGAGAAACGAATTAAGACATTATCAAACCCTTCGTCTTTACTCGATTTTTTTCGATCTCCGAAAACGAGGGCTGGGTTACCAGACCTCCCACTGTAAAATTCTTGACGCAGTCTGGCAAAATTTCGTAATGTAAACGTTCCAGATGATGAAAACCTTCCCGACCTTCAGAGCTTTAGCGTGTCGGATGAAAATTTCACCATCTGGGTGCAAGATAACAATGGGTACCCCTCAACAATCAGTTACTCTTAGATACCAAATAAACGCCCCCCCCCCACTTGTTTTAAAAACTTTCGAAAATTTTCTAAGCCCCGCACCTTATCCGTTTATTAATTTTTAAGAATATTTTCAGCTGTCGAAGAGAAGGCCCCTTATTTTGCTCTAAATAGCCTGATTTTAGCCTATATTTACCTTACTTCTGAGTTTTCAGAAGTACAATTTCCAACCCCCCCCCGGCAATTAGCCCCCTCCCGTTTATTAAAATCTCGAAAATTTTCCACCCCCCCCAGAAATATCTAATGGAGTTTCCCGGTAAAAATGAAGACGAATGATGAAACAGATTGGTATTTAAACTTACAACATACTGCCGACCGCTGACAAATCGTTCACGTATTTCTGTAAAGAAAGAAAAATATGTCAAAGATCTATATTTCAGTTAGAATCTCCAAAATCAAATAAATCAATCTTAAATGGTAAATTTCAGAAAGAATCAGTTACATTGAAACAAAATGTGATGCATAATTCATACAATGTCATTTTGGTAATGGTTTTTAGTTTTACAAACCCATCGTTAAAGAATTTTCGTTAATCATCTCACAATCGTTCGATAATGGAAAGAAAGTATTTTAAGAAGTTTTAAAAATTTAACGCTTTGCGGGTAAAATATTGAAGAACATTTGTTGGTTTCAAAAATTTTGACGTGCCTGTAAAAACCTGTATATTAGGATGCTATTAATTCTGTAATTGGACTGTTCCAGAAAAGATTTGAATTTTTGGGTAGAAGGATAAAACATTTTCTGGAAATTTTTGGGCCCCGTACATACAACAGGTCTTCCCCCCCGGACAAGTATCAACTGACAAATTTCGTAGATTTTTCACTACTTTCCAGACAATATAGCCCTTGTTGCCCGTGTAAGTACATTTTCTTGAAGAGTCCATTCTCGAGGAGACATTGCAGTGAAAACTTCATAACTTTACTTCAGTACAAATGCAAATGAAGGTCACCAAAGACAGTGCTCCATGTAAAGAAGCGATTTAATATTAAGCAAAAGCCTTTTCTTTAAACTTAAAGTTTCATACTAACAATCATCAGCTTTAACCGGGGGGGAGGGGCAATGAACTTGACGGCCAACGGGAACGTGTCGCTGGAGTATGAAAAGTGGACCCTGTCAGATAGGAATTTTTGGTAACTTTGGAACCCTGAGCTACCCACCTGAGCCTAATAAAAAGGACCCTGACCAGCCTAAGGCTACATACATACAAGTTAGATGGGACTTTTGACTTATTATTATCATTAACATTAAATATCATACTATTCACCTGGTTTGGAGTGTTTGTGGTCAGCACATTTAGCAGAAAGACATCAAACACCAGTTTATCACAATTGACGTGAAAATTCACAAGGATTTCTTCTGGGATGGGCGGATTTAACACTTTCTGTGAAAATAAGATAATATACATGAATTAAAAAGTCTTTCCGTCTCAATTATCTATCCAAAATCTGACATCAATTTTTTTTTAAATCCGATCAAAACATCTTCCTAGCCCATTTATTAAGTGCCACCACTCGGTAACTTAAAATTTTCAAATAATTTTGATGTCAAATGCACATATATCCCAACAAAGAAAAAATGTCAATCTTTTCTGTCTACTGTTCCTAGGTCCTAACCTACCGGTACAAGCTGAAAAAATAGAGCGATCTCGCATGATGCCAGTGGTACATAATGGGTTAAGGTTTTTAATAGTGTTTTTTTATTTTAAAGTTCTTTTTCCCAAGCTAAAACATATTTTTCCATAAGTATAACCAATGACAGGATTTTTCGTATTAGCAAGCTTATGTATTTGCACTTTAGAGAACGACCGAGTGACTGAAGCGATTTGGAATAACCCACCAGTTTTGACCGGCAAAATCGAGGACGGTAAAAGCACTTGTTTACTGTCGTCCTCAGCTGATAAGGATCTAGCCAAATCAAAAGCTAACCGTCTCCGCCGAAGAAAAACACAAATACATTTAAACTCGCTAATGAATACGCCATAACAGTAAAAAAGACCAAAATGGTACTAAACGCTGTATTACTCTCATCTAGCATAATAGAAAGCTTTTTTTTTCTTTTTAGTGGTATTACCTGACAGTTGGATCCCATGATTTGAGACATGGATTGTTTCTGAGGAACCAATAAACTATTCTTCGCACAAGATAATGACATCATGATTTGATCCAACAGCTAAATGAATGATAATCATGGAATTACAAAAAAGTAGTTGTATTTCCTAATATTAAACATTCAACTCACATGAGCCCAAAAATTGAGCTTAAGACTTCCTACAATCGGTGACGAAATACTTGGCACGAAAAGGAAATCCACCGGGGTGTTTTGAAACCACAATCGATTTGCAAGTGCTCTAAAGTAGGTTCGAAGGGAAGAATTTTAACTATGAGTTTTAACGCTAAACTTAAGACTTGATCTGAGGATCCAAAAGTTCAAAAATGGTCCAGTAGGGCTTGAAATATAGCCTAGAAACCAATAAATCCCTCCCAGATCGAAATAATCGTTGAAATCAAGTTGAAGGCCCGAAATTGACATTCTCGCTCGAACTTCAATTTTCGAAAAATGGTAAATTAGCCAAAAGTGCCAATATGTTATGGCACTGTTTGTAGGCTGTCTTTTGAGGCCTAGAAAAAGAATTTTAGGATCAGGTAGCTATGAGATAGGCTGGTCAAGCTTATGGTTAAGTTAACGTGAATGTATCATATTGAATATAATTCAAAAATAGTCTACTTCAAGCCTCTTTAATCAAAGTCTGAAGGAAGTATGACAATACCTGGTTGACCCTTTGTTTTTCAAGAAGTGATGAATTGTATTCTTGTTCTTTCAGTTCTTCAAAAGCCATCTTCAAATGATTGCTCGTATCTTGTAGCTGAAACAAAATTGAAGTTATTACTAATTAATGCAACTGACATTTTTTACAGTGGACCCTCTATCTTTTAATGACCTTCCCTTTGAACATAGATCTTCCCCGTAAATTTGATCAAAGTGACAAAAAGAATTTCTGTACTATTCATTCTTATTTTTTTGACTGGCCCTAAATTCTTTCCAACAAGATTGATTTTCACTAATTCATTTTTAAAGGTGCAGAATTGATTATTATAAGAAGATATTCAGACCAATAGAAACCACGAAGGTGTACCATGTACAGATTTGCGATGAACCCCGATTTATCATGGTTGTTGTAAACCCCCTTTGATATTTAACCTCCCCCTCCCCCACCTTTCAAGTCTCATCTAGGTTTGCTTTTTCTAAAAAAACTTTATCAAAAATTTTATAGTTTACTGCTTTGAGGACTAAAAATTTTTCTGTCGCCAAGACATTTTTATGATTTGTACCTAATCTTTGCATCCTTGAGTCTCAAAATCAATTTAGCCATCCCTGGCAATTTCGCTAAGAATTTCCCTTTTTTGAACACTACATTATTACCTGTTGCAATTTCCAAGGACATTGTTCAAAGATGAAAGTTCCAATTCCATTGCTGGCATATTTTGGAAACTTGAATTTCAATTCCTGGAGAATGAAAGAAAATCATGAATGCAAAATGGTGTCCTCCGTTTTTAAGGGTGAAATATCAAAATATTCTATAACATCTACCAACCAGTACAAACATCTGACGAAATTGAAGTTTTTTAATGATCAGAATTTGCGCCTTGGTACAAAAAGGCATATTGGGGTCTAACACAAATATGCAAACACTTTTCACTTTGGAGAAGCCCTTATTACTTTATTTCAAATAAGTATGAATGAATGAATGAATACTCATAGACGACTCAACATACAGCTTTGATGACACTATCCCCAGCAACATTGATCAACCCTTTCACCGCATCTGAACTGAAGGTGAAAAAATAAAAGTGAAATTAATTTTGCATTACCTAGAGTGTAAAGACAACTAATAAAAACAAAAAAACTTTAGGCTTAAAAGACTTGATTTTCATTTCTTATGAAAGAAACATAATGTCAGTCAGGAGTAATACCTTAAATAAGGCGTATACCTTGTTCAAGTAAGAATTCCAAATTTCTATTGTTTGATACTTCCTATTTAGGAAGTAGTGGGAATATTTTCCAAACTAGGAAAAAGGGCACTCTCTCGTCTATACCATTGGAAAGAGCACGAGAAACTGAATTCCCATGGTGATTTTTAGAAAATTCCACAGCCGGAATTGATCACAATCTTCAATTTTAAAACAACCTTAAAGTCTAGTCTACATGAAACGAAATCGGCTTTTTTAAAGGGTGTAGAAAGAGCTTTACACAAAAAATACAAAACAATTTAAAATGGTACCCGACGTTTTTTCAAGAAATCTTTAAAAATACCTTGAACAAGGTACACCTACCTTAAACAAGGTATATGCATGTACCTTGTTTAAGGTACATCCTAAACAAGGTATACACCTTGTTTAAGGTATTATTAACTATTCTTCTTTGCTTCCTGTCTTCTTCCCCTGAATTTATGGTTCCAAACCTAGTTCCAAAGATAAAACAAAGATGAAAAAAGATTCCGTCTGTAGATTTTGATAATTTTTTCACTACTTGGTCAATCAAGGACTCCTCTTTCCTTTGTGCTAAAATTCAACATGCCCTTTTTTCTTAACACATTTAAAATCGATGTTTTTTGAGGAAATCTTAAAAAATACCTTGAACAAGGTACCCCTACCTTAAACAAGGTATATACATGTACCTTGTTTAAGGTACATCCTAAACAAGGTATACGTCTTGTTTAAGGTATTACTCCTGACTGAATGTAATTTCAATAAAAGTACAAAAATGCCAGTTTTTCAAATACTTTGAGGACCAAACCTTACTTTGGTAATGACAGCAAAAAGTTATTTCCTTTAATTGTGTGTGCTGGGCCTAAAATGAAGAAAGAATCTAAATCATTTATGGTTAAAATAACAAGTTCATAGAATACTGTTGATAAATACATGAGAAAAATAATTTTGGGCTAATTATGGACTCTGGCTCTATCCCTGAGTTGCTGAGTTGCTAATCATATGATAGAGAACTTATTGTACTGTTGACCCTCTGCGACATAGCAAGTCAAATAAATAAAAAGACAAAGGAGTACTATAGAGAAAACTTTGTTTTCAACACAAATGTTTTAAGGTCTGAGCAAAAAACCGCGCTCACCCAAATCAATGATAACAAGGTATAATTGTTACTAATGCATATTCAGCAACTTTCTCAATTGAATGTCAAATATGGGAAAAACAGAAACTAAATTTATCTTAAAGGTGAGTTCACCTACTTGACAAAATGTTGACTTTTTGAAGACAAGCCTAAAAATGAATTTCTAATTTTCAATAAGAAAACGGATTATAGTCTTATTAAAGACGAACTTGACTTTGAAGGAAGAATAGCTGAAAGTCATAATGAATGAGCATTTACATTCCATTCTTAACTTTACAGCAGCCACAGTTAACTTGTGTCTTTAAAAGAGAATTAAGTATTCAGAAATCTTTTAGGAAAATAAACATTGGGTCAATTAAAAATAGATTCCATACATTATCA
Source organism: Clytia hemisphaerica (assembly GCF_902728285.1). Taxonomy (NCBI): domain Eukaryota; kingdom Metazoa; phylum Cnidaria; class Hydrozoa; order Leptothecata; family Clytiidae; genus Clytia; species Clytia hemisphaerica. The sequence goes on along the minus strand of NW_027103556.1, from coordinate 444,848 downwards.
TTCACTACAGCAATGAAATTGTTTTCTTCACAGAGAGACTGTTATCTACTATGGATTTACTGAAAGTACCTGGATGAAAGATTTGAGCTGTTTTGTCATGGAAGGAACTTCCTCAGCCAATAGCCATTCATATTCTCCTCTCTTGAAAATAAAATTAAAAAATTGAGTTCAGTCGGGGGGGGGGTAGGTAAGCTAATAACATTGCCTTAAATCATTAAAAACCTACAAATTATGGGTTATAAAAACTTCATCATTTATGGTTTTTAAAATTTGCCTTCGATTTTAACATTAGGCTTACCTGAGAGTTTTTAGACTAGGATTGCCTTTTATTGGGGTTACTTTCGAAAGTGAGTGAGGTGTAACTTCCGTAGCCTCTAAACAGCAAACTCATCCGATCTGCTATATATTATGCTAGTTGGCTAGAACGGAATGACTATCTGACTTAAAGATAAATTGTTAGTTGTTGTTTAAAGGCTTTGAAAGTTACACTTGTGAAACTCCAGATGACGGTAGTGGCGGCTTAATTACCTTTTGATTATAAAAACTCCATAGAAGGCAGACTGAAATCTTTAATAAAGTTATCAAACTTCTATCATAATAAACACAAAGATATAAACATACCAAGACTTGGACACTATCCACTTTAACATTTGACATTTTGTGTTTTTTCCAATCGTCAAGTAATCATTACAAAGAAATTCAGTTGTTTTTTAATTTTACTACAATGTTTTTTGGTTAACTTCTTACTGTTTTTTGTTTATTGTCTCCTAAAAAAAAAAGATGAGCAAGATAAAATTGAATAACTTAATAACCCTTGAATAAACGCCCCTCCTCAAATCCAAAAAACTTAATGAACATCCAGGGTGTTTATTCAAAGTAGTAAGGTGTGCAATTAAAAAAAATAAACGAAACTAATCGCTAGAGAGTATATTAATCTAATATAGATGCATACAGTACCACGATGAAAAAAGATTTCAGGAATTTCGAACAAAGCAGGCACAATGCATTTCAAATTAATTGATAATACTTTTTCTAATCAATAGAAATTACATACTTTATAAACAATACGCTCATTATAGAAATTGTTACCTAAAATTATTAAAATATATAAAAAGAAACCAAAAATATTGGATAGGGGTAAGATAGTTAACAAAAGCATATGCAATTTATTTAAACCAAAGGAAAAATATATTACTCCCTCCTTCTGCATAGAGCTTGGAGATGAGGGTATTAGGGATCAATTTTGAAAAATAAAATCTTATTTTTACTAGGACAATTTCCCACATAAAAATCGAATCTATACATTCTTTTCCTTGTTTTCTAAATTTTCATACGAAGAAGATATTCCAAAACAAATGTAGCTTAAAAAAGATCCTGATTTTTTAAAGTACTGTAATGGGTAATTATTATATGATATAAATAAACATAAAATAAAAATGTAAATAAATCCGCATGGGTTTTTCATGATAAAAAATATTTGTGAGATCAAGAAAATTTTGTTATTGTCCTTTTGCCATTAGGTCCTGGCTTAGATCATCATAGAATGCAGTGGTGTCTTGTGATAATTGCCAATTTGCTGCCCTCAATTCTACCAGTTGAACAAAACGACATTTGGATGATGGAAGCATTCGATCATCCGAAATGCAAATTTCACGCACACGAGTCATGATGTCATCCATGTTTGACTAACGAAAAAGTAGAGAAACATTTGTTAACTATACCCACTAGAGTAGAAAGGATAAATATATTCTGAAAAGTGGACCTATGAAAAATAAATCTTTAAAAATTAGAATACAAAAAAGTTAAATTCCTCTTTGTAAACGATTGATTAGTAATCCTCAGTAAATAATAGTTTTTGATTGAAAAAAGGCACATTCTCGACGTTTTTTGTTTCGAAAAATCTCTCTATTCTTCCATCTAAAAAGAAGCTGTGGCAGTGCAATTTTTAAAAAGAATCTATCTATGCAATGCAAAGTCTCTTTGTTTTGTTGTATTGAAGAAGTCCCTGTATTGCTATACAGGGTGTGGGAGAGAAAGGAATGGGGGCAAAGTATCCTGCACCGTAGAGTGCAAAAAGATGTAATAGTGCAATCAACGATTAATCGCACTCCTCTAAACCAATCAGATTTGAGTAATTTTGCACGACTGACAATTAATTTTAAGATTAAAGCCTTTGTTAAAAGTATATATGTTATTATATCAATGGCCAATAATATGATTCAATAGTCTGACATCCCCCGGAGAAAGGAGATCATTCTGATTAGCAAAATAGGATAAAATGTACTAAAACGTCTTTAGAATGAATTTTGTGTTTATTTAGTTTTACATACCCTATTGTCGCTTTCAATGACTCTACCAACTCTTTCCATTTCTTGGAAAAAATAAAATGCATCATCTTCAGAAACATGGTCTTCTTTAACCAAATCTTTTAAAAGATCACAAACCGGGTTATTTAACGGTTTCAGAGGTTGATGCTGCACCTTCAAAACATTATACAGCTCACATAATAAAACAGTTAGTCCATAAAATTGTTCACGGTTTAATTCTTTGCGTTTTTTATATTCTGCTTGGATAGCTGACAACAAAGGTGATCGTAACAGAGGGTTTAGTTGCTCTCTTATCCAGCAAGCATTACACAGTTGTGCTGCCACGGTGGCAAATTCGGGATCTTTAATTGCTTTCCCACAAATAATTTTTGTAAAATCATTCATTATGCTTGCTCCATTATTGTTTTTACAAAGTTCAGCTATTTTTGAAGGTAGTTGACTTAAAATTTCGGATTTTTTCATTGACTCTACTTTTTCTAATAATTTTGAAATGTCTGCACTATTTGGTGAGTTTGACAGTGGAGTTGAAGGTTTACTTTGCCCATTTGTAATAGTTGGTTGATTTCTATTTGAGGAAAAAAGCTTTTGATCCGGCTTCTTTTGAGTAGGAGACAATGGTTTTTTGGTCCTTTCTGTTGTGACATTTTATTGGGAGGAGCATTGGAAGCATCTTTGACTGGTGTCGGCTGTGTTGGTATTCCTCCAGGTCTTGATGGAACTTGGTTGAAACCTAAAATTCCTGAAACAATAAATCAAATCTTTGAATCTGTTTCTTTCCTTTGACTACATAAATTTGCTCTAGTTCTATGAAGCCAGTCAGCTAGGACATGAAAACCTGGTTTTCTATTTCTCGAGAGTAATCCTAATAGTGAACTTGATGGTAGATCTTAAATTTCCATTTCACCTGTGCTTAGTTCTAATATTTTAAATGCTTTTTAAAAAAAAAACCTCTAAATGCTAACCCTAAAAGTACACAGATAAGTTATTAGATTTTATTGTCAAAGAATGTCACACCCTAAAACAGAAATGTCAAATTTTCAAATGTTTTGATTGCAACGTAAAGTATTAACTTTTTTTCCCCCGCGTCTCAAGTATTTTGTTTACAATTTAAATTCTTCTTATGGAGAACATGGATTTCCCGTAACAATTTACTTTTCAATTACTTCAGGATTTCCTAACATTCAAGAATTTTTAAGGAAAATCTTGGATTTTCCAATACGGATGACCAAATAATTAGGACAATCCTGCATTTTCCAGAGCCTTTTTTTAAAATTTCTCAGGATTTCCAAGTGAAAAAAAAAATTCAAAAACCCTGTCGTCCACAGGGCCAGACGGTGTCAATCAAACAAATCAAACACCGAATCAATTGAACACAATCAGATGCAATTGAATAATTGCGATTCAATTGTTGAACCCAATCAAATAGTTATTTTGGAGAATGCAACGGCCTATTGAATAAAAAATTACTTCACAATACATTACTTTCCCTCAGCCAATAAAAACGTGATAAATTATCTTGTCTCTAGGTTGTGGAGTAATTAGTTATTCAATAGGTCGTTGCGTTCTCTAAAACAACTATTGTAATCCAATATTGCCATTCAATTGTTTTGATTTCTGTTTAATTGAATTCAATTGATTTATATGCTCTCATACGGTACTAATGCACTCGCTCTCCACACTACTAAAGTTCTAAAGGAGTGGGCCATTTTTGTTGCAATCAAACTTAATTTATAGAAGTGTATTTCTCAGGTCTATTGACCTCTGTGAAACAATCTTACATCTTTACAATTTATAGATCTTATCATTCCATTCGTTTGTCAATTCTAGTTTGAATTTCCCTACGGACGGTGCATTTACAACATTGGTTGCCAAACTGTTCCAAGTATCAATGCTCCTATAGTAAAGTGAATTCGTTTGCTATCCTCTAATGCCGTCTTCAGCAAAATTCCTCTTTAATTCGAGATTGTGCTTACGTTGAGGTCGATTTCGAAGAACGAGTTTCTGACATAGGGAAGATTTATCATAGACATTAAGATGTTTATATACTTCCACCATGTCCCCGATTTTACGCCGGATCTTGAGGCTGGGTAGGTTCATGACTTGTAAACGTTCTTCATATGAATGGTTTCTATAACCACCGACAAGTCTTGTGGCCCTACGTTGGACACTTTCAATTGCATCAGAGTGTTTGATCAGTCGTGGAGACCAAACAGCTTGCGCGTACTCAAGGTGAGGTCTCACAAATGCAATGAAAAGTGTGCGGAGCATCTCGGGAGAAAGAAAGTCGAAGCTTCTATTAATCAATCCAACGATCGAGTTAGCCTTCTTGATCTTGGTGTAGATGTGTTCTTCGAAATTCAATTCACTATCAATAATCACTCCAAGATCCTTCTCTTGATCAACATGTTCTAGGACAGAGCCAGCGATCTCGTAAGGATGTGCATGTTGAATGTTCCAGAATTTCCCTAGTGTCAACACGTGGCACTTGTCAGGATGGAATTTCAACAACCAGTCACCAGACCACTTTTCCATTGCCTCGATATCGTGCTGAAGTCTAATTGCATCTTCAGCGTTATTTATTTCTTCAACAAGCTTTGTGTCATCGGCAAAGAGAAACATTTCTGAGTTGGTAACTTCAGCTAGATCATTGATGTAAATAACGAAAAGGAGTGGACCTAAGGTTCATTCGTAAAAACACTGCAAAACTGATCCTGTAGGATGTCAGCTTTATCCTCATCAGTAAAACGAAGTGATGATTTATCATTTGGATCAAGGAGAAGAGGGGAAATTTCCATTTTGGTCTTCATTGAGTTCCGGATATGCTTCCAAAACTTCTTAGGGCTTCTTTTTGCTTGACCACAAATTCGTTCTTCTAGTGTTCTTCTTTCTCGTCTGATCTTTCCTGTAACCTTGTTTCTCGCATTAGCGTAAATAGCTCTATTTCTCTGTTCCGAAGTTGTACCTATTGATCTTATCCATTTGCGATGAAGGCGACGTTTTTCTTTTAAGCTTTGTTGAATATCTTGATCGATTGCAAAACTTCCCTTTTTTTTTTTCCGTAGGCATGTTTCCCCTTCGTACGAGGAACGTACCGATTCCTAAGCTCGAATAATTTATCTCGCAACATCTTCCAGCAATCATTTACGTTTGCATTTTCTGCTTTTTGATGGAAACCTGTAACCCAGTCAGAGTTCTCAAGATGTCCTTTCATTGCTTCAAAATCTGCCTTATTGTAGTTATAGTTTTCATTAATGCATTCTGTTTCAAGGTAACATTCGAACGTAAATGATAGAACACTGTGATCACTTTTATGAAGTGGTGAAAGATAGGTTATGTTGCTAACCTGGCTTTCTTCATTTGTCAGAATCAGGTCAATAATTGATGGCGTATCGGTACCTCTAGCTCTTGTTGGTTCATCGACGTGTTGGTAAAAGAAGGAGTCTCTTAAAGCTTCGAGAAATTGTTCGTCTTCCTTCGTGTCATCGTGAGGAGTTGACCAGTTTTCCCAATTGATATCTTTATAGTTGAAGTCACCGACGATACACTTATGACTGTATTTCTTATTCATTGCTATTTCCTTCAGAAGAAGATTAAGTGCTGTATTGTTTTTTTGCTGATGTTGGCGTGTTGGTTGGACTTCGATACATACATCCAAAAAGCAAAGAATCCGCTCCTTTGAGTTTGATTTCCAGCAAGCATACCTCCTGAAATTCACTATTGGGTGTCACTTCGACTACATTTTTGATCGATTTATGTGTCAAAACGATGATTCCACGTCCAACATTATTTAAGGCATTTGTTTCGTAGGGTTCGGAGTAGCCTTCAATGTGGTAGTCTTGTATGAGACGTTCTTTTTTCGAATGTTTCGGTTTTACTTCACAAATTGCAATGATATCGGGTTGTTCTTTTGAAATCACTTCATTTAGTTCTTTTCTCTTTATTTTAGTTAGTTGGTCTGCATTAGTATATAGTATGTTAAGGTTTTTTCGTTTGTTAGTTTGTTCGTCTTTCTTCTTTGTTACGTCTTTTTTTCGTGTTTGGTTTATTGCCGATCTTTGGCGTTTATCTTCTTTACACCGAATCCGTTTTTTGCAAAACCCCGCACTCTCCAGACTCCATCTTTTTCGGTTTGATTTCGTGCCTTAGCATCTTCTGCTGCCTCTTTGTACTTTTTTCTTTGAGCTGGAGTTAGATCTTCGCAAATGCTCATCCCCTTATAGGCATCAATTCCTTTTAGCGCTGGGAGATTTCCAAAAACATTAATTTTCTCTTCCTCACTGTTCAGAGTAACAATGAGGGGACGCTTTTTCCCGTCTACTGATTTGCCAATTCTTGAGATATACTTGATGTTAATTTTGACGTGGAGCTTTTCTAAACTTGTCAAACATAATTGAAGGGACATTCCCAAGCTTAGTTTCGGACGTATATATTTGCTGGAATTCCTTTTCACATTCAAATACTTTAATCGTAGAAATTTTAGCAAGACTAATTTTAGCGTATATTAGCGAGTCAGGAAAATCTTGATTTTTTTTGGATTTATTTTAGTGAATCACGATTTCAAATAATTTCGCGAGGATAAATTTTAGCGAATACTCGTATTGCATTATTGATTGAATTCGTTTTCTAGCATTTCTTTGCACTGAAACCCTTCCTATTGATAAAAATGTATCAAGACAATATAACCAGAAATTTCGCGCGGATAAATTTTAGCAATCTGTCGATTCAGCGTGTTTTAGCAAGATTTATTTTAGCGGAAATAGGGAAGACTTGCTAAAACGCTAAAATTAGTCTCGCCAAAATTTCAACGATTAAAGATCTGATTTATTCCGTTTGATTAGTTCTTTATTAATAACGGTTTGAAAATCGCTTTAAATTTACCCATTTTGCGGTAGTCTTACCCAGTTGACGTGACAAATTTCAAATGGAAATAATGCACTCAACAGTGAAGTAAAATGCGTCAATTTTTTATGTATAAAAGCTGAAACCCTTTATCTTTCGATATCTGTGGTAAAATCTCCATATATATTTGCGAGATACAGGGTTGAAAAAAGGCAATGCCATTTTTTGCAATGTTGTTTTTTTTGCAAATTTATTTTCAGCGCCAGTTAATTTTGACATTGCTTTGAATTAACGTTAGGATTGCTTACACTACAATAACTTCTAATGCTATTTTTAGGCGAACCCGAAAAAAATTTTGTTTCCGGTCCACCGGCCGGGTGAAAATTTATTTTGTTGTCACCCGACCGCATTTTTTTCGTACATCATCGTTAGGGTTAGGGTTAGTTTGTTTGTATGAAAAACTTTTGTGAATCAGTTTTTGAGGCGTGTGATTTATCGCACCAGATCGCACTGATATTTTATATTCTACTGTAAAATGCACGCCTAGAAATCACTTGGAATGAAGGTTTTATCCTGATCATAGTTATAGAAATGAAATTTTATTCATCTCAAACTAAACCCTGCATTGTTTTTTGTTAATTCTTGCTTGCAACTCAACTTTTAAGAATGTTTAAATATACAACTTGGTTTTTATAAGGACACTGTCATTTAAATGGTACAAAAAATAGCTGTTTTTTGCACCATCTTTACACCCCTGACTAGTTTTGAAAATTAAAGACTCGTAAATGTCTACTAGGCCCTACACTGATACCTGTGGTTAAGTTAAAAGGTCCGTTTTCGGACCCATGCTGGTCCCGTAACTGTAAAAGGTATACTTAAAGAGATATAAGCTTTTGAACTGCGGTCCTAAAAAGGACAATAAATTGTCCTAACTGAAAGGATAATGAGTTATCCAAGATCAATAAGTCTTGATAGGGTGCTCCGATCAAGTCGAAATTTGGTACACATGAAGAACCTTATCCTACAACAAGATTCCAATTACAAAATCTTGTAAAAAGGTCCAAAAATGGACAATAAATTGTCCTAGATGTTGTAAAGTATGGGCAATTAATTGTCATCAAAATCAACTTTAAAACAAAAATTCATTCAAGATCCTCTCAGATCAGACTCTAAATATCTCAAACATAAGATGATTAAAATGAAAATCGTTGAACGGCCCCTCTGATGGACAATCTGTTGTCCTAAAGGCAAATGTATTTAAATTAACCACTTTTTGTGCTCTAACGCTAGGGATTCAACCATTTTTATCTTTTCCAAAATAGTGCCAAAACTATTAGCTTATATAAGCTAAAATTTTGCACAAAACTGTATGAATGGTTTACAATTAGTGTCCAGATAACAGATTTTGGTTATTCGGTCCCAAAAAGGACAATAAATTGTCCTTTTTCTAAAATATAACAGTTAAAGTATGGAAAATTAATTGTCCTAAATATGGACCATTTAACCTATATCTGACTCTAAAACAGCTACAGCTGGTAGTTATTATACCCCAAATCATGACAAAAAACATGAGGGATAAGTCAAAACAGGCCATTAAATGGACAAAATGTTGTCTTGTAGTTGCGGTAAAAATAGATAGACTATGGAGCTTTTAGATATCATTTGCAGGACAATTTTTTGTCTAACTTTGGACCCTTTTACATTCAAACTAATTTAGTATTTCTTAGTTTATATTCTTACAGTATAAATTAGGAGAGTTGTTCCACTCTTTTTTATTATAGCTCTACCTTTTTCTAAAGATAAACGAAAAAATACTACGTCCCAACAAACCACCTCTGGCGCTAAAAGGATACAGGAAATGTGTGTAATCTGTTATCGGAGGTAATTTCCTGATTTACATTAACAAATTTGGCTTTGAAAAGAAGCTAATATACGGTAGCAGCGGAGCAGCACAAACTTGTCGAACAAAATTGGTTTATCGAACTGATCGAACCGAAGCCCATTGATCGAACTTTTAATCGAACACTCACAATCTTTTAAAAAATCTTAGAGTTTGATTAATTTTTTCAATCAAACTTTAATTGTTCGATGGAGTTCGATTAGTTGGATTGATCGGGTCTGGCTTGAAGTAAGGTGGTTGAACAAAATGTTTTTGCTGCAACCATTTTTAGTAAAGAGTAAAAATTGAGGTTAATAATATTACTGCTTTGAAATAACCTACACTACTACTACTATACAGTTTTTACAACCTAATTAAGCATTCTTCTAGATGTAACAAAATCAGTTAAAAAATTGAAATTATAGATAGAGCCAGACCCCCGCGCTCGATAGGATCGATCATCGAAACGGCTCGATGACGGATCGATATGTGATCGATGGATTACTTAACGATCCGGATAGGAGATCGATAGAGGATCGATACTCAAGATTTTTTTAAGCTTATGATTAGTTATCGATTATTTATCGATCTATCATCGATCTTTTATCAATCTCGATTTACGATCGATAACAAATCGATTAACGATCGATGACGAATCGATTAACGATCGATGACGAATCGATTAACGATCGATGACGAATCGATATACTCGATTGAAATAGTACCTCGATAATGGATCAACGAAGGAAGGACAGTCAGGCACATCCTGGCAAATGAACGGGGTGAGCATTTGCATGGGGTATTCGTCACCCAGTGTAAATGAGATAGGATGTCTCAGGCTAAAAGCGTGAAAATGAATAAAAATGAACTTCAAACTGAAAAAGGGAAAAAAGGAAGAAAACTGGGAACTTTATTTTTTCATTAAAAGTTTCTTCAATCTTCGAAGACAAAATCGACCCATGGAAAAAAAATTTCATCTATGCAGTTCTTTGAAATGAAGCAAAATATTTCCAACCCGGTTCAATTAAACTGGGTATTCGGCGCTATTACGTCACTTTCGTTTTCGACCCCGTTCATTTGCCAATGGTCGCAAGTGAAAAATACCCCGTTCATTTGCCAGGATGTGCCTGACTGAAGGACCCTGCCGACGCACCGGACTTAACGAACACCGGACACGTGAAAGTCCGGTGTAAAATGAGAATTTTTTTTACCACCGGACAATTTCTACACCGGACTTAAGGAAGTCGGATGTCCGGTGTCGGAGAAAGATATTTTTTTCCCACCGGACAATCAAAACACCGGACATGACCAGTCCGGTGCGTCCGGTGTTTCTTATTTTTTGTTTCATAAATGTCCGGCGTCCAAAATTCCCTGTATGCAACACCGGACTGACACCGGACTTATTGCGTCCGGTGTAGCGAAAGGATACTTTTTGCCACTGGACAAATACACCGGACAGTCCGGTGCGTCGGCAGGGTCCTACGAAGGATCGATACTCAAGACTTTTTAATGGCTGAATCTTCCATCGATCTCCTATCCGGATCGTTAAGTAATCCATCGATCACATATCGATCCGTCATCGAGCCGTTCCGATGATCGATCCTATCGAGCGCGGGGGTCTGGATAGAGATATATATATAAAAAAGTGTATGAAACAAAACCTAAATGACGGTACGCCAAACAAAGATATACCTTCAGTGCTTACACACTTAGGATACCAACCTCTGCCTCTACCCCTTCCTCTTCCTGCTGGAGCTGCCATGATAAAAACTGAAAAAGTTATGGTAAAATTGGAGAAGATCCTAATGCTGCTGCCAACCGTCCTGCTTGCTACCCACAGAAGCTGGAAATTTTGACAATCTATATTAACCCGACCTCGACCTAGACCCTGACCCTTGAAAAAAGGCCGACCCTCGACCCTTGAAAAAGGCCGACCCTCGACCCTTGAAAAAGGCCGACCCTCGACCCGACCCTTGGAAAAAAGCCGACCCTCGCGACCAAATAAAATAAAAAGCCGACCCTGGGTAAAAAAATGCTTATAGCGACTTTTATAAGAAGGGGCCCTTTTTTCGGACGGAGTGGCGGAATTTGGCGAAAATTTAGACGGAATTACGGAAATTGGGTTCTCTGACGGAGACGGAAAATTAGACAATTTTAGTGCGGAAAAACGGAATTTAGTTAGCAAAAAAATTTGCAGAATTTCGGAATTGGTAAAAGATATTGAAAATTTGCGGAATTTTCGACAAAATATTGAATTTCAAAGGAATTTTCGGTGACGGAATTTTGGTTCAATTTAAGACGGTTTGACGGAAATTGGAGAAAAAATTGACGGAATTGCGGAAACGGGTACCCCCTGAAACCCCCCCCCCTTATAAGAATTTTCTTTGGATGAATTTTGCATAAACTGATTTATTAGAACACGTAAAGAATACTTTAAGAAAAGTCGTCGGTGGGGGGGGAGGATGAGATCAGTAAAACATCAAAAAGCAGATGATACGACCCGTCGGGGGCGGGATGATGTTGAGGATCATATTCTTATAAAAAGTTGTATCCCTCCCCCTGCTTGTCTGCTCAATTTTTAATATTATTAGGAGATATGTCAATCTCATTTTAAAACACTGCAAAAAACTGTTTTTTTACACAGGGTCGGCTTTTTTCCAAGGGTCGAGGGTCGGCCTTTTTCAAGGGTCAGAGCAGAAGTCGGCCTTATTTTCAAGAGTCAGGGTCGAGGTCGAGGTCGGGTAAAATAGATTGCCGGAAATTTTGAAGTTTTTTCAGTTGCAGAATACCTAACACTTAACTAATTTGCGCTTACGCGTCACTCGGCAGTTATATTTTAAAGCAAACATGTGACATAACATTGCGCTTCACGTGACAAAAAAGTATTCTAATTTTGGGCTATTCATTGATTTCAAAGCCCATGAAAGGCCTCGGAAAGGCCTAGATGGAAAGGCCTAGATTCAAAACTCCGGATATATATATGGGAGAAATGAAGCAGCCCCGCCCCGGGCAGTACCCCGCCAGTCTCTCCGCTGTCTCAAAAAGTATGTGGACATCCCGGAGGGGGGGGGCACTTAGGCAAATGGAGGGTACAGGTATGTGTCGATTTAGATTTAGTAAACTAGTCGTTGAAAACAGACCCATCATATACAAAAAATTCAAGCTCCAAATAAAAAGAATCGAAGAGGTGAGGTTGCGTGTCTTTTCTGAATTTCAACGACTAAGAAATCATAAAAAATCCAACCATAAAAAACATATAACATCAAAACACAAAAGTATCTGAAATACTGGATTTGTTTTCAAATGAAAATAAGCTGCTTACTTACTACCAAAAAGAAAATCGCTTCCATTCTGTTATCAAAGCAGCAGTTTTAAGAGGCATTTGAAAAAAATTTATTAGTTTGATATGAACCCCTAGCACTCGTTTCCACTCGTTTTCGTGTGTATCCAGTTGTTTTTCATTCGTTTCCACCCGTTTCACCATTCGTTTCCACTCGTTTCACCATTCGTTTCCACTCGTTTCACCATTCGTTTCCACCCGTTTGCATTCGTTTCCACTAGTTTCCCACCCGTTTCGGTGTTTAGTATCTACGCTAAATTAAATGATATTTCATAGTAACATTAATAGGAACCGTAGATACTAAACACCGAAACGGGTGGGAAACTAGTGGAAACGAACGCAAACGGGTGGAAACGAGTGGTGAAACGATTGGAAACGAGTGGCGAAACGGGTGGAAACGAATGAAAAACAACTGGAAACACATGAAAACGAGTGGAAACGAGTGCTAGGGGGTAAAGATAATTTGGCATTCGCGCTCTATTCAGGTTCTAATGGTGATTGGTGCCATATACTTGATGGACCTTTACGTTTTGGCGAAAATATATTGTATTAAGAAGTATAAAAATGATGTTTGGATAAACAAATTTTCGTTACTTTTTGCTCACCGAAAACCAATATTACTTTCCCACTAAAAATTGTTAAAACTAATATTATCCAGTCCCCTTAAAACAAAATTGAAAATTCCGTCTTTTTTACCACCTTTTTTTGTACACGAACAGGTCGAAATTTGAACAAAATATACTTGACACGTTTTCGCGAATTTTCGGCCTTTTCGCAAAATCGTTTTGCATTGCTCTTTCACGAAATTAAATTACGCGAACAAATAATGAACAGCAAAGAGTTTAAAGAGACAATTTTATATAAAGTGAAAAGCAATATAACAGCACACTCATGGGATTTTGAATTTATTAAAAAGAGTATTGTTGCATTAAACAGACTGTACCTTTATAATCATAAAGGTTGGCGAGTCCAGTCAAAACACAGATTTGATCTGCAGCGTCACGCTTCACCTTGCCTCAATAGTTAACTCAAATTGAAGCAAACCATTGCCAAACAAACTCTGCTAGTTTTTTATTATTTCAGAGAAGTAAATGCTATATTATGGCACACAAATTGTTATGTGTTTTTTCCCAAACGAATTCCAGTTAGAGAAAAGCTTTATTTCGATTGGGATAAAAAATGTGATCTAAAATATATTAAAAAACTTACTGCTTACAAGACTCATCATTCCTGACAAACAACGTAAACAAGCCAAGATTGGTCGCTCTCGCTGGAAGTAAATTAAATTATGTCTCTATATCCCAAACACTGTAGTGTAGTGTTATAGTTTGGAATGCAAAAAGCTAAAATCTTCCTTTTACAAAACTCTCCAGGTGTTAATTTTCATTTTGGTGCGAAAATTAGACCAGATCGATTGGAGGGCTTTACAATGTAATGGTCCAGATACACAAAAGGACGCCCAGAAAAGGAAGGGTTATGTACACCCTTTTGATAAAAGGAAGGTTTTAAAAATTGGAAGCAAGCAAAAACACAGACAGGTCTTATTAGGAAAAACTCTTCCCTTATATTAAAAAGACTTTGCAGTGATCATTCACATCCTAAGGAAATATCAAGAATATATGCTTTGCAGCAACAACCATGTTTCTTTGTCATAAAAAACATGTAACATCAAAACACAAAAGTATCTGAAATACTGGATTTAGTTTCAAATGAAAAGAAAATCTTCCATTCTGTTATCAAAGCAGCGTTCTGTTTTTAACAATGTTTTAAGAGGCATTTGAAAAAAATTGATTAGTTTGATATGAACCCCTAGCACTCGTTTCCACTCGTTTTCATGTGTTTCCAGTTGTTTTTCATTCGTTTCTATCCGTTTCGCCACTCGTTTCCAATCGTTTCACCACTTGTTTCCACCCGTTTGCATTCGTTTCCACTAGTTTCCCACCCGTTTCGGTGTTTAGTATCTATATAAATAAATGAGCATTTCCAAAAATTCAATAAACAGAAAGAAAAATAAATGCAATCCCGCACGGGTCAGACACTTCTCCTTACGATTTTAGGTGAAGAAAAAAAGGCGTTGGAACTGGAAGAAGCTTCTAGTCGATTATTTTCCTTTTCTCTCGCACGCGCTGAATATTTAATTAGTGTTTACATTATTAGATTGGCCGTTTTATTGCCACTGGAGGAAGCCTACAGCTTCTGAGGATGTCATTCATAGCTTCACGCATAAGGAAGTTGGGCAAACATCTCATAATTTTGCGCGTTTTTCAGTATTTTAGTTCCACTTAACGGTAGCATTCTTATCTTACGGTCCCTCTATTGTTTTTGTCTTTTTATTATCCCCTGAGAGGATTATCTGTAAAATAACATATGAAGAGCAGTATCTTCAGATATATACGCTTTTTATAGGGAAAACCAGTAAGTTATATGATTCTGCCTGGCTGGGCTGCTCTTAAATTTATATGAAATTTTCAGCCTTAAATATCAATATTAATTAAAATGGAAACATGTACTTCTCAGTAATTTCTGAAATCTGAGGTTCAGATTCTTCTTAATTTGTTCTTAGGTTTTGGCTAAATTTCAGCCTCGTATTCTTAAGAAATTGTTCTTATAAAAAATGTGTAAGACAAGGCACGGATGTCATTCTAAGTAGACTGTAAATCACTCCCTTGACACATTTGTTAGCATTTGAAAGAATTTTGTCTCAGATGAGAGGTCACTCTTAACAAAAACTACTGTAGGGCTAAGATCATTCCTTTTGAACGCAAATTCAACTCAATGTGTTCGTTTTGCTGCGGTGGCACCGTAATGAAAGCTATATGGCTAGTTATAAGTAATAACCGACTAGTTTACTAGTCTAAGGTATGTGCCACCGCAAATTCTTTTTCCGTTAGTTTGTTCGTTCGTTCATCGTTCGTTCGTCGGCACACCACCGTCAACATGATTTTTAAAAAAGTAGAAAAATATATATGGAAATATCTTTCCAACGGTGTATAACTTTCTAACATAGCATGAATGGGTGCTGAGAAAATGTCATAAAACTAAAGTGTCCACATACTTTTGAGACATACCATACTTTTAGCATTTAGGTTTGCGAGGTCTGTTTTTCCAATTTTTGGCTGAAAATTACCACTAGGAATATTTCTGGAAATTATTATCACAAAACTTTCTTAAACATCTACAGGGAATAAAAAAATCCCTTACACCTTTTAGCTAATTTTTCATGTACTCCTAAGCTAAAGAATTATGTTGACCTCCACAAATCAGGTCCCTTAGAAAGTGTGTCATGAGTTACACCCCCTCTCCCGTTTCGTTTAAAACAAGTTTGAGTAGAGTTTAAAAGTATGGAATAATAAAATGAAGAAAAGTCTACAGTATTAGTTTTGAAAAATTCAGAAAAAACAGCACTATAGCCTCTAACCGATCAGCAGGATACTCTCAACGACGAGGTGAATTTTGCTGAATTTTAGCCCTAACTTACGAGTTCAGCCTAATATCTAACCTCAGCAAAAGATGTTTGAATTAATAAATGCAATTATGCTTTTATTGCCGTTGCCGATATCCTTCGACGAAACATAGGTTGAGGCTCGAGACTAACAAGAATACAGCGTAAGGTTCCGAGAGATAGAGATTCGAATTTGACAAGCTCGATTTTGAGAACCTGAAATTCAGATATTATTAGAAGTAGAAATTCACACCTGAGAAGTAGAGATGTAAATCTGAGAAGCTGAGATACAGCCAACAAATCCTACCAAAGTTGGGCGGCCTTGAGCGGTTCGCCTGGTTTTTACACAAATGACAGATTGAAACTAAAATTTACCGCTAAATTTCGAAAAAAATATCAATCGTAAACAAAGGAATTGCTAGATTCAATCTGTCGTCAAAAAATACGGCGCATTTTTAAAGGCTTCGCTTTGTCTTGCCTGAGAAAGGTTATAGATTCTACTCTAGCCCTTGGGGCTTTAAACTCAATGGGTGAAATACTAAAGCCGGCCGTCCACTAGGCAATTTTTAGCTATCACGAAATAATCATCTATAATTAACGACACTGTCTATCGCGGAATAAACCTTTCTATCGCGTTATTTTATTTCACGATAGGGAGTGAAAAATTTTTCACTCAAGCGAAACCTTTGTTTCGCGATAGCTTTTAACAATTGTAGACCCCTAGATATTAACCCAAATTGTGAAGTGTGCCAAATTTCAGCCAAATCCGGCCATTTTTGAAGTCTCCATGCTGCCCAAAGGTTTTTGCCTCGTTTTGGCGAAAAACTCGTCCCCAGGCCCCAAAAATAAATATTTTCAAAAAATGAAAAAAATACCCCAGATAGTCACCCAAGGAACAAGTGTGCCAAATTTCAGCCAAATCCGACCATTTTTGAAGTCTTCAGGCTGCCCCAAAGTTTTAGCCTCGTTTTGGCGAAAAACTCGTCCCCAGGCCCCAAAAATCAAAATTTTCAAAAAATGAAAAAAACACCCCCAGATATTCACCCAAGGAACAAGTGTGCCAAATTTCAACCAAATCTGACCATTTTTGAAGTCTCCAGGCGGCCCAAAGTTTTAGCCTCGTTTTGACGAAAAACTCGTCCTTAGGCCCCAAAAATCAAAATTTTCAAAAAATGAAAAAAATCACCCCCAGATATTCACCCAAGGAACATGTGTGCCAAATTTCAGCCAAATCCAAGCATTTTTAAAGTCTCCAGGCTGCCCTAAAGTTTTTGTGACAGACAGACAGACACACAGAACATTGTCAGATTGTAGCTCAACTGAAGTTGAGAATAGAACCACCTGCATTTCTTTTATTTCAATGTTTGCACGAGGTCGAATTACATGTGATCGAAGAAAAAATGAGAGAAAATCATTTTGCGATAAAAACATCTTCATCACATGAGAGCATTTTTGACTTTTGGTGTGTGCTCTAGTGTAGTGTGATTGTATTTAATAGTGGACATGGAAAATCTAAAAATAACTTCAGACATGAGATAACATTTCGCCATTACATTTCGCGATAACCAAAAATAGCACTAGTGGACGGCAGGCTTTACATTTTTTCGGAAATATAATTTAAAAAAAGGGGAGTTTCTAAACATCGACCAGAAATGGCGACCACGACCAGCGACCACGACCGGCGACCAGATAAATTTGGGTTATCGAGTTTATCTGCTCTCTCCACCGTAGAGAACATCCAAACCGAGTCCTGATGTGGCTTTCAAATGAACCACTGAGCACGTGGCTGAGAATTACTCTAGCTGAGAATACTAAAAGTGACCTTTGACGTTACCAGTCATTTTCTAGACAAAGTGACACTTTTTGACAAAAATATTGACAGGGCAATTAAGTGTGATGCCTGTAAACTTTATTACACCAAATATTTTAATTGTACCGAATGAGATGCTTTTAGTATGAATAGATAGAAATTGTGAGTAGGCAAACCCTGGGAAGGGCAGTTTTAGAGATATCAACCTCATCAATTATTCTATTGTCCTTACATTGTCAAAATGACTTATTTTGACAAAATAATGATCTGATGATCAAATATAAAGGTTCCTAAATAAATTCCAGCACAAATTTTGCCACTAATTTATTTGATGCCAAAAATACAAAAGGATAGAAATTGACACTCTATTCAAGCTTCAAGAGCGTTGAAATGGCTGCTCTACACGTTTAGCACGTGGTTTTATAATCACTGTAGGTGAGACAGGGGTGAGCTTTACTTTTCAATTCGATAAATAAATGATCATAAGAGAAAGACTCTACGGTGGAGAAAGAGGAAAAACTCGATAACCCAAATTTATCTGGTCGCCGGTCGTGATCGCTGGTCGTGGTCGCCATTTCTGGTCGATGTTTAGAAACTCCCTAAAAAAAGCCATCGTTGAATAAAATATTAATCGAATAATAAAATCTGTAATAATAAAGTTAACTTTAAAATTTTGTAATATTATCGTTCATTGCAAGTGTTAATAAACAATTCATATAAAAATTTAGTCTAGATAATCAATATACAATGCAATTAAATTAAAATGCAATTAAAGTTATACAGGGTGTCTCTAATTAAAGTATCGAGTTTGAACATGCGATTGAGTAGAAAAGTTTGTGTGTGTTATCGCTAAAATATAAGAACGTTCTCCATCACACAGGCTTATTACAAAAGGTAGTTACAACGTATAAATTAATCGTAATGACAAAGAAAAAAGAGGGAGAGCTTAAAATACAATTTTGTGAACACGCACATAAAACTTTCTACTCATAGTTGTGTTTCGACTCGATACTTTAATTAGGGACACCCTGTACAGTGTAACTAGCTAAATAAAAATAAATCTAATATTAAACGAATATCAGTATACGTCATGCCTCTGGACATGTTTTGTATACTAGAAAAATTTAATTTTTCGATAATTCTCTAAACATGGTACACTTTAGCTAAATAATATTTTAGGAAGATCGTATACAACATAATAAAAATTTACATTACCTACGTGAACACAAAAAATACATTATAAAAATTGCGTTATATTGAATTGCAGACCTTTAAAAAACGTCAGTAGTATAGATACGTTATCATCAAGTATCGAGATAACTTTTCGCGGGGATTAAGGGCTCTGACCATAGCGAGTTCTTAATATTTGCCACTTACAAAACATAAAGTTCAACTTGATGTAGCCCACAAAACTGTGGCATGTTATATATTTTCTGTTAGGCCAATTATCCGTGATTCTGAAAATTTAAGAATCGCAATGAAAAGAATTGATGAAGAAGAAAATGATTTGCGAAGAAGAATATTTCAACTTTTAAACTTGAGAATTTTTGAGATCAAAAAATTTAAAAGCTTATTTGACATTAAAATCTTTTTTCGAAAAATTTTTCTCAAATTGCTTTTTGAAAATCTTGAAAATTGCTTTTGACCAGTTTTTCCATCCCAATTTTTCATAGAAAAACAGCCAGAACTTTTGATGTATTAATTTAGAAAATTTTGCCGAAAAATTTAAAACACTTCAATTCTTTGCGGACTTTGAAACAAAAAGGTTACCATTAAAACTTAGCACTTTTTATAAAAGAATGTGATGCAACATATTATTAACGTCTTTTTAAAGTTCATAACGTCATTTTTGTAATCAAATTCTTAATTACTCTTAAGGGATTTGATTAACAAGCAATTTATAAAGGTAATTATTTGTTGAAAGTGTTAAGGAACCTAAAACATAACTTTTATGTTCAAATACTAAGCTCAATTTTCCAACTACGGTCAGAGCCCTTAAATTTCGGGGTTAAGCTCATCCACGAAATTCTAAGATTTTATGGGGATTTAATTTCGCTGATGGTACTAATTGCAAGGCAATATTTTCACGATTTTGTGCCATTTACTGCCAAACCTTGCCTTCTTTAATATAGCCTCGTACCTATGGCGATATCACTTAGTTCACTTAGCAGGTGGAAAAAACTTTGTCAGTAGTGTGTTTTCTTTTGATCGTTAGTGTATCCGTGTAATAAAGAAAAAAAGACAAACAGACACAAACCACTAAAAAAATGCCAAACCATCTTCAGGGAATAGGTCTTTTTACTAATTTTTACTAATATTCAGATTGAAAGATTTGTCATTTCAGTGCCACAGTTACTGGCGTTGAACAGTTTATTTCGTGCCGTATTTTTTCCTCTTATCTCTTACTTCAAACAAACTGCTAAAAACTCTGTCAAGATATCTGTAGGGGCTGAGTTTGTTTGTCAAGTTCTTATGACTTGTCTACATTTGAACCCTTGATGAATTTACGTTCACGTGCTTTTTTATAAGAACAAATTATATAAGAACATAAGGCTTTGATAGCCAAAATGTTAAAAACAAGTTAAGAACATTTTAAGGCTTTACGGACTATAGAACACCGAATTTCATAGAAAAATAGACAAAAATACTCGAAAAAAAGGCAAAAATAAGAACACGTCGAAAATTTATAGGTTTAAAACTCAAAAAGTTAAGAACATCCCAAGGCTTCAAAAAGTTTGGATGTTCTTTTAAAAAAGTGTATTACAACTTGCTAGAGGAGCCAGTATTTCTGTTCAAAAATTGAAGCATAGCTTTCCATGAATGTCTACAGGCTGCATTATTCTCTTGTAGAGTACCTCCACAACGAAATATTGTATCGTATTGGGCAAAGTAAAGTCCAAACACAGTCTGTGGCATATGGGGTGGGTCAACAAAATGTCCCGTCTTTGGATAAACAAGAGCTGTCACTTGATTTTCCTTATTATGTTTTATCATTCGTTGATTCAAAACTTCAAAAGATCTCTTAGCATCTATATTACCATCTTGTAATCCAACTATGAAAAGATATTTCGTGCTTTTCGAACATTTCTCTATTGGAGTCGTGTAATGGTCACAAGACTCGCCGTAGATTAAAGATGCACCATAAATACCACCATATTCATCTGGTTCAAAATCACAGCCATCAAAATCAGTCAAATCACATTTTTGTGGGTCAGGGTAGAATCCTCCCTTCCATTTCATGGGGAACTGAATATAATGTGGTGCACCAATAGGAACCACACCAGTGATTCCAAGGTTCGCCATAGTTGACAGGAACACAATAAGCCCACCACCAAAGGAAAGCCCTATCAACGAAATCCCTGGCTGTACATAATCAAGTGTTTGAAAATATTGGATAGCTTCGATGAAATATTCAATTTCAACGTCAGGGATATCTTCTGGAAGATCTTTATATTTGAAGTAGGGAAGAGTGTAAGCAACAAAACCATGTGATGCTAGCAATGCAGCACGAAATTCAACTATACCACCATTTCCACCGTACATATCAATCACCCCTAAAGAAAAGAAAAAGGACAAGTAATTTTTAGTAAAAGAGTCCTGTACAAACTTCTTGCTAAAATTTCTTCCTTCTCAATCATAAGGTTATTTTTATAACGCTTTTTATAAGAATGGTGTTTTTTCATTTCATCATGGATATTCTTAACTTTTTGGGAGAAATTATCTTAAAACATTCTTACGATATTGTAAGGTTTTAGGATCGAAAGTCAAACTAAATTTAACAAGAAATACATATCTGAAGCATAAAATGGCACTTTTGTGAAGATATTAAACCTTACTTTGGGATAATTGGTAATTTAAAGATAAAAAAATTGTTCATTAAATGCCACCACCATGATGGTGATATTCTAACCATATTCTTCATTTTTTGGCCATTTTCATCATGAACATGCTTATAAAAAAAAGCGTGTAGCTAAAAGCATCACCGTTGTTGAATTGAGAACCCAAAATCAAACATTACAGAAACTATTTGGTAATTATTCTACCAAAATGAGTTTTCAGTTTATGAAAATTACCTTTAAAAGGGCCTGGTCCTTTTGGTTTAAATATGACACCTCTCAATCTTCCATGGTTGACCTCGTGACGCATTATACCATCGGAGCAAAATTTACGTAAAACTGTGTCTTCTGTCAGTAATTTCCCTTCCTTGTGATATCGATCAATCTCTTTCATATTGAGATGCCCATCATAAACCTTTTAAAAAGTTAATTTTGAAGAGTTTCTAAAAATTATCATAATATGATATTTGTTTTTCAGGTGTCTACTACAAAAAATATCACAATGGCTAATAAAATTTATAAGAAAAGGATTTTCTCACACTGCAAAAATTGGTTCTCTTATAAAGTTACAAAATAAACATTCTTACTCTCAAAACAAATTCTTGTGGATCCATCACTTTCCTTGGCAAATATCTGGCTGGTTTGAATCCCCCTTTCTCATTTACAGGTTGTAAGCTCCATAATATTCCCATGGGTGAAACGCCAGTGTAGCATCCACCAAAAGAATTATCTGAAGCTAAATTAACCACCCCATTTAAGTCTACTATGAAATGAGCATGGGATCTAAAAAGTGTTTTCCTCTCTTGAACTTGACTATACACTGTAATGTGTTGACCAGGATATAGATTTTTTATCACAATCTGAATTTCTTCATCCATCATTGACGGATTTGGGGTAATTTCAATGGATCTCATTTTGATTTTTTCTTTTCTAAATCAAATACAAAAACATAATTAAAGCACAGTACATCATTACTTACTGCCAGGTTCCCAGTTTAAACACCTTACATTTGTTAGGAAAACTTTTCTTTTATTCTATTGCTAGGGTTTTTTTTCTGTTTGATGGGGAACTATAACTATATCTAAACTATAAGTGTAGCTGGAACCTTGATATTCCAGGATTAGAAAAAGCTATACCTGTTATCTTTTTTCTTTAAAGAATCAACAAGCCATCAACATCAATAAATTACACACATTTCCTCAGAAACTTATAAAATTATCTGCCATTATGACTTTCTTGAAGCTGTTCCGAAATTAACCAATCAGGTTATGTATCGGAAATCCTATTGGAGTTCTTTTCGGCGATTTGTAAAATAGCTAAGTTGGCAAAAAACTTTTCCCAGGGGTTTGAGGAAAAAACAGAACTGCTATCATTTGTTTTTTATTTAACCATATATTTAGATTTGCGCTGAAAAATACTTAAACAAATAAGTTAACAATATTCAATACACTATTTGAATCTCTCAGAAAATAAACACTTACAGAACGACATTTTATCATTTGGAATACCCCCCGTCAGTGTTGCTCGAACCCTCAGATCCTTGGTTAGAAAAAGCTATACCTGTTTACTTTTTTCTTGACAGATTCAACAAGCCATCAACCAACAAAATTAATACTGACATCAAAAAATTCACATGACCTTTCCACTAGACACTTCTAAATTATCTGCCATTATGAAGATGTTCCGAAATAAACCAATCGGGTTTACAATCGGAATTCCTCTGGGAGTTAGCGAGTCGGGAAATGTAACGTTACGTAATAGGTAATACATAATTTTTCCGGGGATTAAACGTATAAATAAAATTGAAATGGTTTGTTTTTTTCTTCATTATATATTTAAGTTTCCATTATCAAAATTCTAGAAATACTACTTTGTAGACCATATTAGAAAATGGTTATATATTTCGCAAAATAAACACTTACAAAAGCTATTACTTACTATTTTTACCCCCGCTTTTTAAACAGCGTCTTCTGTGGGCGTGATATCAGGTAGAGACAAAAAGCCCTCATCGTAAGATTCTCGGGTCGTCTTATTGTTTGTTCCTTTTGTCGAGTCTGTCGGTCCTATTGTTCATGCTAAATCCATACACGATGACATCAATGTTTGGTGGCATATCTGAAAATATAAAACAAAAAGATTATTATATTTTTTTGCATGAATTACGCTACCTTATACGTCATTATTAAATTATACAAAACGAAAGCGAGTCTAGGCCGCCCGCCTAGAGCGCGGGCCCTAATATTTTTTCTCTCACGGTCTTCAGGGGAAAACGAAAGTGATCGATATTCTTTGAAGGAAGGATTTGACAAACAAACCCCTTGACAAAAAGATGTATTTTGAGGTTGGGAATGGATCCTGCAAAGATGAAAAAATTTTGACAAGGCGTTTTTTTGGCGTTTTCCGTAAATCTGAGAATCGCGATAAGATCCTCACTGCCCGTATTTGGACCATTCTATCGTGGGCGTAAAATAGAGCGGAAACAAGCAGCACTCTTAGTGCAAGATTACCTCCTCATTATCTTTATCCGCGAGAACGAGAGCTAATCATTTTTTATCGCGTGCTCAAGGGGAAAAGAAAAGTGATCGATATTATTTGAAGGAAAAACGTTAGAAACAAACCCAAAGACCAAAAGATGTATTTTGTTGTTGACAATCGATCCTGTGAAGATGAAAAAATTCCTGCTATGCGTTTTTTTCGGACCGAAATTCTAATTTCGATCTTTCCTTTCACATTTGATTTAAGTTAAGGAACGGCGTATTTCAAAATACACGATTTCTATTTCGATTTTACAGTAAGTGAAAATACAGACCAGATATGCAACAGTCCCATGTTTCCACCCAGACGTCCGCGCTCGATAGGATCAATCATCGGAACGGCTCGATGACGGATCGATAAGTGATCGATGGATTACTTAAAGATCCGGATAGGAGATCGATAGAGGATCGATACTCAAGATTTTTTTAAGCTTATGATTAGTTATCGATCTATCATCGATCTTTTATCGATCTTATCGACCCTATCGACTCATACTCGATTTACGATTGATAACAAATCGATTAACGATCGATGACGAATCGATTAACAGTCCATCACAAACTGCCATATAAACAAAACTCAACATTCTCACAAGAGTTGTCTTTTTGATTTCCCAAACATTTGTCTAAAGCGTTCACTTCCACAATAATTTATGTATAATTGCAATTTCGGTCAGTCCACAGTCGGCTTCAACATATACACGTGTTTTTATTTATGTGACCGAAGTGCCTAGTAAAACAATTCGGGGGGGGGGGTAAGTGGCGAAAGAACACAGCAGATTATTTGTAAAGCAAAGAAATATCTCTTGGCATTGACGATCCAATATAATATATTATATTATATTTCCCTAATTCAAAAATCAAAAATTCGTTTTTAATTCGCGAAAAATAAAAATAAGAAAATAATGAATTACTATTACATACTAAGACACTCCCGTGTTTTACTCTCGTTTGATTCCCGATCTCGGAACGTCCCCGTCCCCGTCCCCGTCCCCGCCCAATATCCACCCAATCAGCTTAAATTCACTTTAATTGTACTTTGACTTTCAAAAAATAGTATCTAAAAATTATGAATTTACAATAATAACAAAACAAAAAAATTGATACTTCATTAGTGAAATATTCAATAAATTCCAAGTTTCAATTTTCAGTGGGCGTTTTTCTAGTGCTTTGTTGATCGCGCAATTTTTGCGTCACACAAACTTTCTCGGCCGCTCGTAATAATTATGCATTGCCAAATTTGGTTCTCCATACAAGTCAGGATCGATGTTGACGTCACCTAAGCATAAAAAAGAAAGGATTTCGTCAGTTTTATGCATATATTAATTTGCGAGATATTCTATTCGCCGCGCGAGCGCACTTTTGTAGACTAGTCGGAATACTTTCTTTTACTCGCGGGATTGATGGTAACTTTTCATCTTCGTTATTTTTAAAATGAAGCACAACCGAAAAAAAAAACGAAACTTCAGAAAGTTGCGTATTTCCAGTGAGTAAACGATTCTCTGACAATTAACAAAATTGATGATAATGATTTTTTTCGGTCAGCCAAATGTCTCGTATTGGGGGTTCTAGTCTTGACCCCTAAGCCTACGCGAGATTGAAGCGTTTGGGTAAACGAGACAAAACTACAAAAAAGCAGGTGTTTTGAAGCGCTTCCGTGCGATTGAAATATTATGACGGACTGATTAACGATCGATGACGAATCGATATACTCGATTGAAATACTAGCTCAATATTGGATCAACGAAGGATCGATACTCAAGAAGACTTTTTAATGGCTGAATCTTCCATCGATCTCCCATCTGGATTGTTAAGTAATCCATCGATCACATATTGATCCATCATCGAGCCGTTCTGATGATCGATCCTATCGAGCGCGGACGTCTGGTTCCACCAATCGTCCCAAGTTAGTTTAGAGCAGTTGATGGTAATTCCCTTAACAATCAACTTGAAATACAGTTAGGAACATTTGGAGAGTTTCTGTACGCGACCGCGATCTAAAAAATCATAACAACACTCATTAAAAAATGACGTTCGTGTCTTTTCGCACTTTTTTTAGCCTAGACTATGTAGCAAACATAGTAAATATAAGCACACTGTGCTTTTAATTGGCTGAAGTTTTTTTTTGCGTCGGAAATTTTTTTTCAAACTTTGAGCAATGATTGACCAAACTGTTACAATGGAAATTATCCAGCGCAATTTTCTTCTTATCTTCTTAATATTCAATGAAGCACTCAAAGTTTACTGAATTTAAGCACATAAGATATTCTTATAATTATTGATATTCACTAAAACACCGTTTGTTGTGCGCTGCGGTGGAGTGTATGACGTAACTCGCGCGGTAACTAAGTCGCTTTTTGTTGGAAGATCATATTCGGCGTTTTGGCGTTACCACCCTCGAAGCTAGCGGGCGCCCCTGTCTTTCCGCAACTCTTTCCACCATTTTAGATGGCCATAACAATAGATCCAAAAGGGCGCCATAATCTTGGAAGATAATTTGTTTTGGTCTCCAGCTTTGGGAAGTAGCAATGTTTTTGGTTGTTATATTGATGGAAAATAGTAAGAAACTTAAGTTTACAAGTGGCATTTAGTTTTTGCTGGCTTATAGAATGGCAGGATCCTGGATGGTTTCCCTAACTGAAATAATGAAGTACAGACGTAATTTACCTAAATGAACCAATCAGTGCTCTGAAAAAGCGTTTGCATAGCTGCCATCAATATAGTACAAAAAAGTAAATGCTTTAAATTAGTTGTAATCCCCGCCACATCCATCCATGCTTAAAATCCAAAATCAAGATAAAAAGTTATAGCAAAACTGAAATTATGGAATAATGACTAATTTGAATAAACCATTGCATATGACTGGATATGATAATATTACGATCAGATGATTAGATCATTGCATAACTAACACTGGGTTTATGATAGCAACAGAAGTAATTTGAACTTTTGCTTAACCCTGTAAAACAAACCCATTCCATTCCAAAGTTCAATTTCGATAAATTTTGTTGTTGTGTAGTGGCCATTATGGAAATGGTATTGCTCCACAACCCAGTTAAAAGTAGTGAAGTTGGCAATAACACGTACAAAGGTTTTGAACTCTTTAGTATGATGGCTATTTTGGTTCTACGAAATGTAAACAGAACGTGGGGAGAGTTCCAAATAAAAACGGGCAAGGACTTCATGTATAAACGCATATTATGTGTATAACAGCATTTTATCATTCTATCATACCATCATTCTATCAATCTATCATTCTATCATTCTATCATTCTATCATTCTATCATTCTATCATACCATCATCCATCATTCTATCATTCTATCATACCATCATTCCATCATTCTATCATACCATCATTCTATCATTCTATCATTCTATCATTCTATCATACCATCATATCTATCATTCATCAACTGCATATCTATCATTCTATCATTCTAATCATTCATAATCATACCATCATTCTATCATCTACTAGCTATCATTCTAAATCATTCATCATACATCCTCATTCTATCATTCGATCATTCTATCATATATCATACATACCATCATTCTATCATTCTATCATTCTATCATTCTATCATATCATCATATCATATCATTCTATCATATCATCATATCATATTCGATCATTCCATCATTCTATCATTCTAGCATCTATCATTCTAATCATTCTCATACCATCATTCTATCAATACCATCATCATATCTAATCATTCTATCATCTATCATACCATCATTCTATTTTCTATCATCTCATTCATCATTCTATCATTCTATCATACCATCATACCATCATTAAATCATTCTATCATTCTATCATTCTATCATACCATCATTCTATCATTCTATCATTCTATCATTCTATCATTCTATCATTCTATCATTCTATCTATCATTCTATCATTCTATCATTCTATCATATCTCATATCATTCTATCATGCTATCATTCTATCATTCTATCATATCATACATTCCAATCATTCTATCATTCTATCTATCTATCATCTATCATACCATCATTCTATCAATCATACATTATTCTATCATTCTATCATTCATATCATCTATCATCTATCATTCTATCTACATTCATCATTCTATCATCATCATCCCATCCATATCATTCTATCATCATTCATTCTATCATTCTAATCATTCTATCATTCTATCATACTATTCATCATACCATCATTCTAAATCATCGATCATCTCATTCTATCATTCTATCATACCATCATTCTATCATTCTATCAGCTAATCATTTCTATCATTCTATCATACCATCATTCTATCATATCATTCATTCTCATTCTAATCATGATCATTCAATCATTCTATCATTCTATCATTCTAACTATCATTCCATCATTCTATCAGTCTATCATTCATTCTATCAGCCGATCCCATCAATTCTATCATACCATCATTCTATCATCTATCATCTATCATTCTATCAATTCTAAATCATGTCTAGCATACCATCATTCTATCATCTATTTTCTATCATTCTATCATACCTCATTCTATCATTCTATCATTCTATCATTCTCTATCTACCATCAATACCATCATACCATCTCTAAATCCTATCATTCTATCATACTTCATTCTATCTATCAGTCATCATTTCATTCACATTCTATCTTCATTCTATCATACATCAGGCATCAGTCTATCATCTCATTCATACCTCTATCATTCTATCATTCTATCATACCATCATTCTAATCATTCCTATCATTCTATGAATCATATCATCGGTTCTATCATTCTATCATTCTATCATTCTCATATCATTCATTCATTCATCATTCTATCATTCTATCATTCTATCATTATCATACGATCATTATCATTCTATTATCCATTCCATCATCTATCTACCATCCATCATTCTATCATCTATCATCCGATCTATCATCTATCATTCTATCATCTAGTCAACATCTCTACTCATACTACTATCTATCATCCATCATTCTATTATTCTATCAATCTATCATTTCTATCATTCTATCCATCATTCTATCATTCTATCATTCTATCATTCTATCATTCTATCATTCTATCATACTATCATTCTATCATTCTATCATTCTATCATTCTATCATTCTATCATACCATCATACCATCATACCATCATTCTATCATTCTATCATTCTACTATCATATCATCATGAATCATTCTATCATTCTATATCTATATCATTCTAATCTATATACTATCATACACATCATCCATCATTCTAATCTTCGTCATTCTACATACAATCCATACCCCATCATCTATCATTCTATATTCTATATCATTCTCATCATCATACATCAGACCATCATTCTATCATTCTATCATTCTATCAGTCGATCATTATAATCATTCTAATCATTCTATCATTCTATCATTCTATCATTCTAATTCTATCAAACTATCATTCTATCATTCTATTCCTAGCATACCATCATCTCTATCATATCTATCATCCAATCAATTCGATCCATACCGATCAATACCATCATTCTATCATTCAATCATTCATCAACCCATTCACATTCGCCAACTAATCATCTTAGTCATGCTACATATCATTATCATTCTACTTCCTATCATACCATCATTCTATCATTCTATCATTCTATCTATCATCCCATCATTCTCATTCTATCATTATCATATCTATTCTATCAGACTATCATTCCTCATACCATCATTCTATCATTCTATCATTCTATCAGTCTATCAGTCTAATATCATTCTATCTTCTATCTTCTATCATACCATCATTCCATCATTCTATCATTCATTTATCCATCATTCGAGCATAATAATCAGTCTATCATCTATCATTCTATAATTATCATTCTAGCATTCTATCATCTCATCGATCATAATCATAATCATTCTATCATTCTTCATCTATCATATCATCATTCTATCATTCTAATCATTTATCATCATCATTCTATCATAATCATTCTATCATTCTATCATTCTTTCTATCATTCTATCATTTTATCATACCATCATTCTATCATTCTATCATTCTATCATTCTATCATACTATCATACCATCATTCTATCATTCTATCATTCTATCATTCTATCATACCATCATTCTATCATACCATCATTCATATTCTATCATTTATCATTCTATCATTTCTATCATATAACCATACGTAACCATCGACACGCAATAATACCAAGCACGAAAAACAGCTGTGGGACAATGACCTGCATCAACCCCCTGCGAACGCTCCGACGCATGCCCTTGCATAGTACAAGAAAAGTCCACCCATAGCCGTAGGACGTATTAGGCCCCACTCTAAGACGAGGCCCCTGACCGCCCGGAGCTTGGCTGAACAGCTAGCACTGAGCGGCCCTCGGTAGTGCGCAGCCTCGAATTCTGCAGCATTAAATCATTCTACATGCTATCATACCTTCATTCTATCATTCTATCATTCTATTTCTAATCATGTTAATCATACCAATCATCTATATTCTAATCATCTATCATACATCATACCATCATTCATATCAGTCGATCATAAACCATCAATCTATCATTCTACAATTCTATCATAAACCATCTTCTACATCTTCATTTAATCATACCATCATTCTATCATTTCTACTCGTTCTACTTCTTTCTATCATTCGTATCATTTTCTAATCATTCCCGTCATTTCCATCATTCTATCATACAATCCTACCAGCATACCAACAGTCTATCATTGCTATCATTCTATCAGCCTTCAGTCGATACATTTTATCATACCATCATTCTATCATCTATCATCTATCATACCATCATTCTATCATACCATCATTTAATCATAACACATCTATCAATCTATCATTACATTCGAATCATTCGAATCATACCATCATTCTAATACAATCTATCATTTTAGCATTCGATCATTCTAGCATACTCTAAGATCATAACAATCGCTTCTACATTATTTGCCTAATCATTCCTAATCTTCTATCATCTATCATACAATCATTCTAATCATATCTATCATTCTAACCTCATTCTATTATTCTATCAGTTAACGGTAGCCCTATCATTCTAGCATTCTATCATTGATCTTTTCTATCAATCTATCATTCTAGCGAGCACAAGCGAAGAAGACTCCCCTTCTATCTGAGCCTCATAAGGAGTGCAGCCGAGGCCCCGTTCAGTAATACCCTCGTTATAGCATAACGCAATCGTTCTATCTTGCTAGCATGCAGAAAGTATACGTAGCTTGTCTACATACAGAGATCATTCTATCGAACCATCATTCCTATCATCCTCGTTCTATCAGTCGACGGCAGAGACGACCCAGCCGCCCGCATGCTGTCGGGCCGGCTACAGCCGGATTGCAGGGCCGTCCGGACTCACATCGCGGTCTTAATACGGGGACGAAAGGTGGCAGAGCCACGGACCAGGTCCACAGGGGCACCAGCAATGCCTCCTGCCATCGCATACCGCGGAACATATCGCTTGACGTGCCCCAAAACAAAACGATCGCGAAAACGAACTGAGGCCAATACACTCGCTATCTTTCACTCCTCCACCATTAGAGGCCGAGCACGAGGTACTAAGACGGGACGTGGCAAGTACCGCTTTAGGCGATATCGAAACCCTGAGACACCAGCACATACACGCTAGAGCAGAATCGAAGGGCCAAATCTCACCAAAGAGCAAAAAAACCGCGACTAGACTCGCTCTCACTTGACTTCCGCCACCCACACAACCCCAACTTCACCTGCCGAAGCACAACAATATATCATATCGGCGCGACCTGCAACCCTGCACGCACCTACGTGATAACGTAATACAGACCCCGGCAGAGACACTTGACGCTACCATCACCGCGAATTACCAACTGGAAGCTGACCAAGAAAGCGGTCAGCATCTGAGACGCTACAACCTCTCCAATCGCGGTCTCCGTTAAGAGAAGTTAGTACTCCAACGTATGACAAATCCAATTATCCTCTATCATACCATCTTCTATCATACCATCAGGCTATCATTCTACGAAAACGAGCCTCTGCGATACGCGTGATCATTCTAAGAATTGTCTGCACGAGTCTACACTCAGATTCCTATATTCTATCATACCTCATTCTAATTAACACCGAAGATTTATCGTAACAATGCAGATAGTCGCTCGACCGGAACCCGACCACCACGAATGAAAACCGCTAAACACAAAGCAGCACGGCACTTTCCGATACTCCGCCCGTGCACTTCTATCACACTCCTCCCGCATCAATACGGTCCCAATGCCAATACCATCTATTATACACGAGAGAGCTGAGCCCGAGGGCGCTCAGAACTAAACAATACAAGCCCCTCCGGCCACTCCGCGAGCCAACCGAAGCAGCTAACCATCATCTCTAATTCCCCTAACTTACATCTTCCTGAGCGTCATATCCGATATCTAACCCATCTCGCATTTATCGCATGCGCATACCATCACTTCCTAGTCACTTCTAATACCGATTTACGGCTACTCAGATGTCCGGCATGCATCTCCAAGATTGCTTCACGTTCTATCATTCTATCATTCTTACCTCATACCCATCATTCATATCATACCATCATTTCGATCATTCTATCCTCATTTTCTTCATAACCATCAATTCTATCATTCATCATTCTATGTTTCTATCATTTAATCATTCTATCATTTTCTATCGATGACTATCGATGAGTCAGAGCATTCTTAATCAATGAAATAATGATATAGATGATAGAAGGAGAAGAGTGAGAAGCAGTAGAGCATAAACATCATTACGAGCATTCGATAATTAGATCAGGAGATCATTAGAGCATGCGATCATCGAGCTAGAGAAGGTGAACCGGGAACAGACGAGACTCACAGAGGAGAGCTAAGCTAAGCAAACGGAATTCTATATTCGATCATCCTTCAGTCTATCGTCTACTATCATTCTATCATTCTAGCATACCATCAGAGCGATCAGTCTATCTCCATCCATTCTTAAGCGATCAGTCTATCAGGCTATCATTCTATCAGTATATCGACCATATGCTATCATGCTATCATTCCTAGCATAACCATCAGTCTAATCATACGAACATTCATCATGTATCAGGCTAGCATTCTATCATTCTATCATACCACATTTCTATCATTCTATCAGATCATCAGGCTACATACTATCATTCTATCATTCTAGCATTCTATCATCAATCATATACCATAAGTCTACATTATAATCGATTCATCCATTCTATCATACTATCAGTCTATCATTCTGATCATCTTCATAACCAGCATATAAACCATTTCTAGCATTCTAGCATTCCTTCAATCTGTCATTCTATCATTCTAATCATATATCATTCTATCATACCATCATACCAGTCATCAACAGTCTAATCTTCTAAATCATGCTAGCATCCTTCATTATATCATTTTTCATACCATCATTCTAATCATTCAGAGCCATTCTATCATACCATCATTCTATCATACATCATTCTATCATCCTCACTCTACAAATACTAGACCTAAAAAAATCATTTTATCATTCTATCATTCTATCTAACTATCATTCTATCTCCATCATACCAACATTCTAAATCATTCTACTCATTCGAAAAAAAAAACCAATCAATACACATTCTATTTTCTATCATTCTATCTTCTATCATTCGTAAGCTACCACAAGATCGATCATACATCATTCTAGCATTCTAATCCTTCGAATCATACCATCATTCGAGTTCTTGATCAGTCTACTACTCAGCTCCTAAACCCCCTGTACCAATACACAATGAATACTAGCAAACTCCCTTAAGTACGGCTACATCATTTACCGTACACCAAATAGTAACGGAACCCCCCACTCGAGTTTCTAACCTTCTAATTCTCCACCATCGAGAGCGGACTGTGCCGCCAGACGAACATCAAGACGGGAAAGGCCGTCACAGAGGTTGCACACAGCCGAGAGCTCTCAGCACGGGGCTCACGACGGTAGCCCCCCCTCGGCCGCCGCTCCGGAGTAGGCCAGAATCAGGCATGACGTGCCCGGAAAATAGCCACTACACACCCCCGCACCGCAGACAGAATATACTACCAGGCCACACAAGAGACGGGGCGGGACCTGCCCGAGGGCTGCGCGCTCCGAGAGCCATAGTCGCACGAAGCCAGAGCGCAGACTACAGGCGGCACAACACCAAAACCCTAGGGGAAGGGAGGGCACAAGAACAGCGCGCAGGGGCCGATCACGCTTGCAGCTCAAAACGCGCAGGCCTGCCCCCCGCGGGCCGCTAGACTCTGCAAGTTACGATATACCCTCTACGCAGGTAACAATAGGGCAACAACGAAACAATAAGTAGGGAGGTCACCACTGCCGACAAAGATGGGAGCCCCATGTAACCTTACCGACGTCAGACCCTCGTCGAGCCCTGCCGCACAATTGGCCTAAAACCACTAAGAAGAGATGTGCTTAGTCAACATGCGCCCATAGGTAGATCCTTCCACCCCGCCTTGTTCCCCAACACCTTTCATCCTAACACTTACCCTCCGCTCTCTTGGTCTTATCGAGGATCCGAGCCGCGCGCTTCTCCATATTGACAACTTCCTGCGCCTAGAGGAACTGCCATGTGCGCTCATCCAGCCACTGATTCCGATCTCCTGAATACGTAGTGCACTCATGTTCTCCTCCCCCCTTTTGTCCGCAGCAATCCCTACAAGTGAGTATGCTTCGACTCCCTCTGTTCTCTACGTCGCCTACTCTCCTCTGCTCCATAATCTTGCCCAGCGGTGCCACGCGCGGCTCTCGGTGACGCTCCCCCAACGCGCCTGATCACCCAACGGCGAAGACCCAGATGTCATTATCTTGCTTCTTTTACTTCGTTCCTCACTGGGTGGAGCCCCACTCTACGTAATCACCCTCGTCCAGTGGCGATAAGCAGCTATCCCCATACATAGTGGCCGCGCGTTCTACTAGAACGACATTTTATCTGTCCTCCTCGCATCTAGCGATATTCGCTTGTACGCTGCGCTTGTATGCAAACCACAATATCATAAGCTTTAACATTCTTGTTGATCTCCTCCTTTCGTGCCGGTAGTTGCCGCTTCCTGACGCGAACATGCTATCGGTTCATCAACTCCTATCCGCAACCACGTAGCTCTTAACCGATCGCTTGTCGGTATAGCCTATCGCGGCAAAATTACTTTCCATCATACCTCAGTACATCCAGTTCTATCATTCTATCATTTACACATAGACGAGCTCTCATTCCCTTCGGACCTATCATTCTATAATACCATCACTTCTACCTATCAGTCATTTTATCGCCGTAGCGAATCTACATTTCTACCATGTTCCTCCGCTAATGTGCGCGTCGAGATAGCTACTATCCTCGCGCACGGCTCTAGGTTCGCTCGCGACCCTACGATCCGACCCGGCGCTTACCACTAATTGCCCACTCCCTACTGTTCTACCTTGACAACTATCGCAGCATCCTATCTCTCAGCGTATTCATTCTCATCTTAGCCATACCATACATATCAGCCTATACCTGGCAAGATCTGACTACAGGGTCACCCATCTAGCATTCTAGAGATGAGTAAGTTAGCGACATTCCTCGCACCACCGAATCTATTTTATCACTTCTACTTCGTCTCTATCATTTCAATACTAGGCATTTTCCGCTATATCATACCATCATTCTATCATTTCGTAACTTCCGTACCGATTCTAAGTTCATATCATTACACGCCGTTTCTACAGGTCCATACATACTCGATTCTAGTAAGTCCCCCTCATTTCAGGACACCGTTCATTCTATTCTATTCTCTCATACCATCAGTAGACCCATCATATCTATCATTCTACCTATTCAGTTCTACATTCATCGTGCTGATCCCATATCTAATCATTCTACCTCATACCTAATCAAAATTCTTTTGCTCTAGTCACTCCCCACCCCGAACCATCTAACCCAAACTATCTATACATAGGCATGCTCGATTCCTATCCATTACACCGCATTAGACAGGCGAGGAACTCTCACGCTGCTCCTTCTCGTAATCCATCTAGCACTCAGTTCGCTGCCTCCGGCGCCGCCACGCAGCCGCGCGGCGGCCGGTCCGCCACACATCTGCGGCGGAAACCCCGTCTATCCCGCGACGGAGGCCGCGCTCGCCGCTGAAGGCACAGGGCCCCGCCGATGCGCGAACGAGGGCGTCCGGCCCTCAGCAGCCACCGCGCAGCCAGCGGCAGAGAGACACGTAGAAAGCGCGCCCACGAGACGGGCGCAATGCCGAGCCGCGTCCCAGCGGGGCGCGCTCGGGTCGTGCTCACCGCAAATCCGCCTCAGAATGGCACGGCAGCCGCTCGACGCGGAGACAACGTCCACTGGGCGCAGCGGGATAGAGCGATAGG
Organism: Clytia hemisphaerica; assembly: GCF_902728285.1. NCBI lineage: Eukaryota > Metazoa > Cnidaria > Hydrozoa > Leptothecata > Clytiidae > Clytia > Clytia hemisphaerica. The sequence goes on along the minus strand of NW_027103556.1, from coordinate 408,419 downwards.
GCCGCGTGGCGCCTGTGTCTACATAGCCGGGTGCCCAGGCCGGAGGGTGGCCCGAAGCGCAAGCAGACGCGTGGATCAGAAGACACGGAGCGACAAAAGAGGAGGCCGCAGCGGCAGGGGGCCCCGAAGACGCAGGAGAGACGCCGGCACGCGGACGGACGCGAGCACCGGAACGGACCGGAACGGACGCGCTCAAGCGGGGAACGCGCGCCGCCAGGGGCAGCGCCGACGCGCGGCAAGCAGTCGATCATACGCTCATTCGTATCAGACCATAATTCAGTCGATCTACAATAGGCGACAGCTAATCATTTTTCATGCTAAATCATTCAGCAGAATTCAGAACAGCATGCGAGCATTCTAACTATACCTCATGTCTATCAGTCTATCAGTTCGAATCTACCAGCATGCGAGCAGTATATCATGCGATATGCTATCATACGATCATCCATCATTCTAACTATCATTCTATCATTCTATCATTCTATCATTCTATCATACCATCATTCTATCATTCTATCATTCTATCGCTCTATCATTATATCATTCTATCATACCATCATTCTATCATTCTATCATTCTATCATTCTGTCATTCTATCATTATATCATTCTATTATTTTATCTTACTATCATTCTATCATTCTATCATTTAATCATACCAAAATTCTATCAATCTATCATTCTATCATTCTATCATTCTATCACTCTATCATACCATCATTCTGTCATTCCATCATTCTATCATTCTATCATTCTATCATACCATTATTCTATCATACCATCATACCATCATTCTATCACTCTATCATTCTATCATTCTATCATTTAATTAAACTATCATTCTTTCATACTATCATTCTATCATTTATCATATTACCATTCTATCCTACTATTATACCATCATTCTATCATACCATCATTCTATGATACCATAGTTCTATCATGCCATCATTCTATCATATTACCATTCTATCATACCATCATTCTTCTGGAATACCAACCTGTACTACGAAACGATTAATGTGAGGTACACTCTGATACAGAATAAATCAGTTTGGTCACCGAAGCTCAGGAAACAATTTTAACTATTGGAAGAAGTGCAGAGACGTGCAGCAAGGCTTGTCAAACTTTACAGAAATCTCTCTTATGTATGAGGGTAGACTACGAAGCTTGGAATTACCAACACTAGAGTTACGTAGAACATTTTGTGATATGGTGCAAGTCTATAAGCATATTATTCTATCGTGGTATTTTTTTCACAAGAAACTTATCGAGTCAACCAACTCAAAATCGGAGTTATTGAGCTAGCTCAAAAACTTTTTTTGCCAAAAAAATCCGAGTTAACTAACTCGAAAATTATTTTCATGGTTAACTTAACTGAACTGGAATATCTTTTTAAGAAAATAAAAAATCAAGTTAGAAACTGTAGAGATTTGAGTGACGTTCATAGATTGTACTTTCATGACGTCATAATTTAGATTGCTGACTCGAAAATTCCTAACTCGAACTTTTCTCGACAATTCCGAGCCTAAATCTCTACATATGATTCCAATTAAACGGAATATACATATGTAGCCAACGAGCCATTTACCCAAAATATCTGTTTCTCCTTTCCAGGAAGTGATCGTTTTTCTGTAAAGGACCATTCATTTCCTTATATATAACTATCTGTTCCCCCTTTCCAGCTGGCAACTTAGGCGGGGTGCGTGCAATAAATTATAATTTCCGGGGGGGGGGTGTCTACTTTGCGACAACAAAAATAAACGACAAATTTCAAAAAGAACGACAAATTACACCATCCACAATCCCGACCGAAAGTTACTATACCACCCTTTTCATTATTTTTATTATTTTGCAGTAACTACTAATAGTCTATAATAAAAATCTACGCATGCCTTTCGAATTAGTTTTGAAAATAAAACAATAGATGCGATACAGACACTTCCCCTCAGGGGGGGGGTTCGGTAGTAAAACCTCAGACATATATGAGTAGTTAAAGGATTTTTAAGGATTTTTGCTTTTGATTCTTGGAAAAGGTATTTTCTTACCCAGGTAGTAAAATATTTTGGAACATTTTGACATAGAGACCACCTATCTTTTGGTTGCTTTTCGGACCAATTTTACGAAAAAAAGCTAAATAATCATTACTTTTGTGACACATTTTTCACTTAAGCTGGGAGTAAACTGTCAAACATTGTTCTTCAAACATCGTGACGTTTCATGTTTGAAATCGATGTTGGACGGTTCACGGGGTCAAAATTCGTATCATTTCAACAAAAAAATTTCCAAAAATGTTTGAAACAATGAAACAATGTTTGAGCAAGTTCATAATTTCTTAGGCTACGTCATATCTTCCTCATTTCGAGCGTAAAGCTCCTACTCTGAGTAAGGCCTAAAAGCCTGGATCTGTCTATTGTGTAATTTCTTCAAAAAAATGAAGTCGTTCTATTGACGTTTTCCATTCTAAACCAAAACTGACGTTATAAGAGAAGACGTCACATTGTTAAAAAATGTTTGAAGAGTCTGCGCAAACTATCAAATATAAAAACCTCATTCTAAGTAAGAGCCATTAATGTTTTGCCCTTAGAATTAACGTCTTTTTTATATTGAAAAAACATTTGGAGAATTTTTTGTTTGCAGCAAACAACTTTCCGACAGAAATATTTTTTTTTTTCAAATTATAAAAATTTTCAGATTTTTTCAGAAAAATTTGTTCCAGGGAACAGATGAAATATCCAGGAAGGGCATAATTTATAAGAAGGTTTTGGTTGTTAGTGGGGAACAAGTCGTTTTTTTTTTCAAAAAGGAGAACTTTTCAACTTTTGGGGAAGAGGTCGAAATTCTCAGATCGATTGTGCCTTCGGCGTTCGAGAACAGATGTTTAAAAATAGTTCCTTGATGCTGGCTGCTTTCGAGTTATACAACCTTGATTCCAAAAGAAACAAGAAGTCTAACAGCGTTAAATTCCTACCGTGAAAAATCATACAGCTTGCAATCATGTAACGCTGGTGATGACAAATCGCGATTTTATTAATCGCGCATCAACGAAAACAATAAGTAACCATGACGACAATCCAAGATCTTGGATTAAAAGATTAAGTGCAAAGTTGACATTGTATATTCCCGTCGCTGCAAACATAAAAAAATACTGTAAATCTAAAATGCTTCCATAAAAGAGTCAGTGATAGAGAATCAAAACATGAAGGTTTTTCTATTATTTCGATTCCATTGACGTAACCCTCCATGACGTAACATTACTATAATTGACAGTTTATAATTGCCATTATACACTTAAGAATCATAAAGATTTCCTTTCAACGAAACTCATTTCAATAGACGATATCGGCTTTACCGAATTCTCCCCGAATGATTACCCATGATGCATTGTGCAAAAAAGATCACGGACGATATTAATGACGATACCAATGCATCATGGGTAATCATTCGGGGAGAATTCGGAAAGCCGATATCGTCTATTACACTTGGAGGTTTCTAGGGAATTCATCAATAGTAAACATGTATACTGATACTTACAGTCTACTAGACATTAATATGGTAAAATTTGCTCTTCATCTTTGATTCTTTCTACAGCTATTAGATTGACACATGTGTGATATAATTTCTACAGTTGGTCCTCAGAGGTTGATATTTTCTTTGTAAACTCGACCTCTGATTCTCAGGGTATTAATTCCCAGTTTGCGGGGCGACAAGATACGATACGACAAAGTGCATAAAATTTCATAATAACGTTTAATCACCTTTTTTATTACTTTAGAAGCTTAAATGAAAAGAACATGAAGTGCGCCGTCCAAAGAATGATGAGTGAGACAGTATGAGTGGAAAGTATGTATTCCAGCACACGAATCGTGTGCTAACCAATCAGCGAACCGGATTCAGGCTGTCTCGGCACATCAAAGGACGACTATGTTTCCTCTCCGATGGTTTATTTGCCCGGTTTTTTAGACTTTTAGCATGGGTGGTCGCCAATACGTAGACTATTAAATAGTCGACATTGCTAGCTGCTCACTTCGCGCGCATTACACTCACTATGTTCGCATATCCAAACAACTTCCGCGGCCTATCATATTATGGTTTCTTTCCTATCCGGCTTTTATCCCGGTTGTTACTGAATACGGTAAAACGACTGTCTTACAGTCTACCAATACGCCATCGGAATCTGATAATCTAGCTGGAACTTCGTTAAAATGACACCGCAATTTTAATTGTTCGAGACAACGCAGTTAAACAGTATGTGCTCTTTCTTTTGTCCATGTACATGTAGTTCATTAGGCAAAAAGTTTTTGTTGGATAATATTTTACGCTAGTAGTTGCGATCTTTTAGCTAGAGATAAAAAGACGTCAATAATATCAATAATTTTCGATCACATAACACTGTAACATCCAAAGGCATTCTATTCATGATATGCCTAAGCCTGAATACTTCATATTTTGTCTTCTATAACATTTATAATTTGACCTTATAAGGTGCGTAATCGTTGTTGTTATATACCGGGTGCGCCACAAAAAAGTTTCTCTCTTTGAAACTAATTTTCTCGAAATCTAAATATTTTAAAAGAACCATTCCTATTTCATTGGCAAGAAGAAAGATAGACTTAAATTTTGATGGGTCATTTATTAAATTCGATTCATTAGATCAAAAGTTATGTCCAATTGAATAAAAATGTTACTTTCAGAAAGTGCTCGAAAACGTTAAAAATCGACCTATCAAATTATTCAGAAGCATAATTACATGATGTATGAAGTATTTTTGTTTCAGTCATTAAAAATTATAAACAGCTGTCTAAATGACCTTTTGTTAGGCCTATCCCTCTCATTTATTTTTCACCGTGAGATTATTCCTTTCGACCACGGAAAATTCAAAAATTTAAGTACTTTATTCCACGGAACTTGAATAAGATAATTTTATTCAAGATCCTTCCTTATTCCTACTTCGGCTACTACAACATACTCTTTCTTAGTCTGAATCGCAGACCTCTACAAAACCCCAGGTAGTATAGTCTATAAGGAGCACGAATCCGTTAGTGGATGCCAGCAGTCTAACTCTTTCTTCGTTACATTCGTTCCCCACCGTATTTCCCCGGTTTATCCCCGATTTACCGATTAACCCGGGAATAAAAAGGGTTAAAATGGTAACCAAAGCTCCGACATAACGTGGACTGAAATTCTGGTTGGCCCCAAATTGAAATTAGCATCAAAAGATAGCAGATATGGGGATGTGTGCAGCCTACTTAAATTCCCAATCATTCAGCAAACTGGGCTGTTTTCACTCAAAGTAAAGCGTTTTCGGGTATGTTTATATACGAAATAGTTTTGGCTGAAATTTGAAGCTTTTAAAAAACAGTCAGGTCAGGGGTGTGTGGGTGTTTCCAGACGATCTCAAGCGAACGGAATCGACGTTCGAACCAGTCGAACCAAATCGAACGCAATCGACTGATTGAAATTCGATTGTCGAACGCAATCGAATCTCAATCGAATATTACCGCAATTTTCAGATTCAATTGATATTCGATTGCGTTCGATTGATGTTCGATTGCGTTCGATTGCGTTCGATCGTCGATTCATTGATCCCCGGATTGTTCATCGCATAATTTCTACGGGAAAATGGAAAGTAATTTCATTCGGCTTAGGATGTTTGAGAGCTTGGATGTTGGAAAGCTGCAAGAACAAAGCCAGACGATCTCAATCGAACGGAATCAACGATCGAACCAGTCGAACAACAATCGAACCAATCGAATATTACCCAGAATTTTGACGTTCGATTGTGATTCGATTGCGTTCGATTGTCGATTCCGTTCGATTGAGATCGTCTGGGTGTTTTCATGCCTAATTAGGAAAGTTTTTGTATTTTTTTGCGACCATTTCTAATTAAGAAAGAAAACTTTCCAAATTACCGTAGAGTCGTCTAATCTCGACATACGTCTTGCAATCTCGACACCGGATCTGTAAAATAATCAAAACAAACCTTGAATGAAATTCTTGGTATCATTCTTATGGAACAAGTTCATCCATCAAACTAGAAGTTCAGTAAACAGTGCAATCCTTTCAATTAAAAAACAGCCAAATTATAAGCAGTTTTACACAACAGACGAAACGCATGCAAATTCCTCGTAACTTTCTCGTGTCCATCATTAAAATTTTACAACTTTATTACGCTTCAAGTCACGTGATAAAAATAATTCGCGCGCTTAGTTGACCTGGTTTCCATTTCCTTTTTATTTATTGCAAGCACAAGCTCTAGGCGCCTAGAAGTTTAACGCAGCCTCCTAGCGCCGCACCTAGCACACCCGGTCCCTTTTCAAATTCATAAGGAAACCGGGTTATTTTAATTATTTTCGGTTCACGGTAAAAAGGTCTACTAAAAAATTCCTCGCGTACAAAATGTTGTTGTGATTTGGGCATCTTCGTTGAAAGCATGCTAATTAGTTTTTTAGTGATTACTACATCGTTAAAGTGTTCTTTTCAAATATAAGTAATAACAGTTCACATTTCTCATATTATATTAACAATCTGTGACGTGGATAGAGAGAGAGAACAATTTAGTGATTGATTGATAACTTTGTTATGTATTTGTTTATGTTTGATTTTTTATTTCGAAGACCAGCCTACAGCTATGTCAAGATTGCAAGACGTATGTCGATATTAAACGACTCTACGGTAAGAAAGAGTTAAAAAAACTCACTTTTTTCCCTTCACAACTTAAAAGAGTTGCAAGTTCTAACCATGGCATGACACCACATGGCTATCAGATTCAGTCAGTGTGGATGCCAATAAAAATCAAAGTTCTGAAAGTTGACTTTATCAGTCAAGGATTTATATTGCAAGTTAGGATACCTTGGCCATATATCCAAAATAAAATACACCACCAAAAAAAGTTTTTGTTCCTATTTTTAAAAACCCCAGATATAGCTAGCTACATCTCAGAACTTTTGCATTTTATGTAGGGTTTTTGTTTTTATCAGGACAGTGTTTAGTTTAGATGCGTCTGAATTGTGTTGTGTCTAAATTGCAGGAATGAGATGATGACATATCGTATATGACTTGCCATAGTATACTGGTATAGTCGACCTTGGCTTCTGTGCAGGCAGCTAGGGTTCGATTCCCACTTACGACAGTTCCCTTGGCAAGTGAACGTTCCTTTGCCCGGGTCAACCCATGTGAGGGGAATTGGGTAGTCAGTTCAAGGTGCTGACGGGACGCTCATTAGTAAGCGTCTATAGTTGCGAGAATAGGCCTCTAAAGCCTCCTGCAACTCAACTAAATAGAAAAGTGGTCCTAAATCCGACAGCCCTGCCTAATTCCGATCCCCCAAATAACTGTTATGAAAAAAATTCTATGTTTACAAACATTCTCTATCCAAGTTGAACGATAAACTATTGCAAGAGCTCTCAAAACAAAACATCTAACAGATGCCTATAATGTCAAGATGCCAATTAATGTATGCTGTTGTACATATTGCAATAAAAAAATATGTTTTGTATAAGAAGCAATTATTGTTATTTCTATTTGGTAGTCAATTGGTTCAATGTTTATCAAATCTCTCAGTTTAATTGACACTTTGGTATCTACATTGCGTCACAGCGAAAGGCTTGTTTTTATTTTAGTTTGTATCTTTAAAAGACTCCATCGGATTTAGACAGGGCTGTCGGATTTAGGACCACTCACGGTATCTCAGCTCTCAACTGGAATTCCAGCTTGAAACTCAGGATCAGCAGAGTAAGTACCGTGAGATCGGGTAACTTGCATCAGTGGAGGCTAACATGCATAGCCCTCAAATAAAAGACCTGGCTGGTCTGGCTGGCTGGTAACAATAATTGCTTCTTATACAGTGTCCAGGCCTTTAGTAACACAATATCCCTACTAAAAATGTTCTTTAATGTATGTAAGTTTTCTCAAAACATATTTTTTTAATTTTTTACAACATTAACGTTTGAAAAGAGCAATTTTATTTTTATTTTTTTTCCATCCTCCGGTCCAAAAGATCATCTCCAAATATCCGTAAACCAGAAAATAAAAAAGTAATTGCCTTATTTATCGAAATTAGTGCTTTAAACGTCAAATTAAAAGATCCATTTTCGAGCTAGTGAAGGAAACAATTTCTTTTGGACAGTTTAGTCAGGTGAAAGTGACAAATTTGAAAGTTTGGTCGGGGAAAGTGACAAATTTGAAATTTTGGTCGGGAGAAAGTGACGAAAATGTCTCTAGGTGACTAAATTTTCCCCAACAAAAAAAAAAACGAATAAATAAAACTCCAACATTTTTTTCCCAGATCAGGTAACTGACATTTTGTCTATTTTGAGATAATTACATACACTACTAGGTCAAAAAACATTGATTAGGCCCATGTTCAAAGTTTTATGGACTGTCAAATAAAAATTACTGACAAAAAATAATTAAAATTGACTGTCAATCAATTTTCTTGACAAATTAAAGAATATATTGACTGTCAAAATTTACAGTCAAGTTTTTGCATTGACTGTCCATTACTTATATTGACAGCTGGCAACAAAACAATTGACAAAGCATTGACGGTAAAAAAGAAAATATTGATGGTCAATAATTTGCAATTGACGGCCCAATGAAAACTGTTGAAAGTCAATAAAACTTGCTGACAGTCAATGAAAAACATTGAACATGAGCCTAATCAATGTTTTTTGACCTAGTAGTGATAAACGCGTTGACCTTATTTGTGATTATTGGTATTATCACAGGACCAAAACCTTTGTGGATTTCAACAGACTATACCTTAAAGTTCATTCGCTTTAAGTGTGCACTAATTTTTGTTTTACTTGCCATTTCTCAATCAATGCTTCAATCTTAATAAACTTGGTATCGTTGAAAAGATATCTCGGAGCACTATAATTTCTGAGAAAAAAAATCAAAAATTTTGAAAAATGAAAATGAACAATGAAGAAGAAAAAAATGAACTTTTTACCTTTTTATGCTATGAACTTCATTTTTAGTACAGAGGTACTTTGAACCTTGCTGATTCCAAGTATATAATTATTTTTACATATCTATATTGCGTCAAAATTTACATCCTTTTGAAGGTGATCAATTGAGGTGAAAAAATAGCCGCTCCACCAGCAGCAAAAATTTTAAAACAGTGAAGTGACCCCTCATTTGAAAGGTATTTTCATGTTGGTAGTGTATGGTCTTTAGATACGTTTGAATTGATGGTCTTAAGTTTTTGTGGAAAGATTTTACTTGTGTCTTGATCAAAAATAGATTTTTCTTACTTTCTTTATATAATAATGGGGTTTTCTTAAAATAAAAGGAATCTAAAACTATTTTAGAAAACAGATAAATGAAAATAAAATCTTGAACTTTATGATTATGAAAACAAAGCCATTTCCAAATGACACTTTTTAAACTTTGATCATCGATTCCCAATCGTCCAAGAAGTTCTATTGGAAATTTATTTTTTGGAGTTGCAAGGCATCTTGAATATCAAAACATTCCAATAATTTATCGTTTTAGACGGGGGAAATCTCGCCGGTTATCAAAACAAATGGGCATTTAGAATTTTTAAATGAACTTTTTTGTTCTAACACATGCAACTTTGCATTGATAAGTAAAATTAAAAAATTGCTCCTCATAAGACTTTCACTGATTGTGAATCATGATTTGAAGAGAAAACAAAAACCCCTGTTAAGCGCGTGGTAAATATCAGTGAATCAGATTTCTGCAATAGCCCGCGCATGATTATTTGTATAGAGACGCTAAAAGAAAGAGTAAAAAAATAGAGCTGTCATTATGGCCCCGGAACAATGCACAGTGTTTTCATGGGCTGAAATCTTAAAAAAGGAGGTGCGATGGAGAGTACATTTTTTACGGGAGAAGAAGAGCACTTTCATTTCTTAGCCAAGAAAGTTTTCTGTCGGTTTGTGATAATGGTTGTCTCTGGTTGTCTTGAGATTTCTTCTTGTAACATCTGTGGGAAAGAGCTCAACTGAGTTCACCTGAGCTCACCTGACTTAACCTTGCAAACTTAGGCTCTATTACTTAGCAACTGTATCCAGGAATTTTTACACTCAGCCTAGACTAGACGCTAAATCATAAAAAGTTTTTATATCATTAATTCCCAAAAGGGGAATTTTCAAACAGTTAGGTACAAATATCAAAATTCTAGGATTATGGAAATTGTCTTTCCACTTTCGATATGAGAAGATTCACTTTTGATTTCAAGCTAAAATCTTAACAACGTGGTGCTGGTGCATAGTAACAGGGCTCTGTGTAAAAATACAAACATAATTTTTTTAAACTTCCTTTTTTGGAAAGAAGAAGAAAAGTCAAAACTTTTCCATTTTATAGATTTTTGCGCAAGAACTTAAATCTTCCCTTTTTTAAAAGATTTTCTCACAGCTTTTTTATTACTGGTCTAAGTTCGCTTAAGATTACCACGCAACTATCAAGATTGAAATAAGGGTAAATGGAAAGATGACAGATAAAATATATCGCAGACTGGGGTGAATTGGATTCCCTGGGTGAATCGGATAGCTTTTTCAAGTGTCTCTCATTTTTCATTGAAGACCTCTTTTTTAGTTCTATTTTCAGATTCTATTGCAGAGTAATCTAAACTGTCAGAAGCTAATTAGAGAATAGAAAAAGGAGCCTTTAAGGAAGAAAAAACTATCTGATTCACCTCGCCAATCCGATTCACCCCAGTCTACGGTAAGCGCATTTTCAGTAGAGTTGGCAAAGAAAGGGTGGCGAGTACAATGGTGTAATGTAAAGTGGGCTTTAAGCCCCCAAGATTAAAAAGTATGGAAAGATAATAACTATTCGCAGGTGTATGCAAATCAAAACATTAAACAGAGAATGCAGAGAATGTTATTACATGAATCTGTACATAATTTTGCATCATTTCTCGGATTTAAATATGTTCATGAACACACAAACTGGCTTATTTTGTATGTTGTCAATCTTGTGTCAACTTTTATATCAGCATTTTATTGTTTTGAAAGGAAAGAGAATAGAAGTAAGTGTAGCCTATAGCTATAATCCTGATTTTAAACCATTTGTACGTAGCTGTCAAATCTATTTTTAAAAATATTTTGGACAATGATCTATCAACCAGGTAAAAATAATTTTCCCCAACCTAGGAATTAATAAGATAATTAACTTTTTATGATAGGGGTTCCTTAAGGCGTAGTGGTGTAGTGGTTATCGTGCTTGAGTAGTCTGTGCTTGACTTCTGTCCAGGAGGCTCGAGTTCGATACCCAGCGCGGCACTACGATTCACTTGGCAAGTGAATGCTCCTTCGCCCGGGTCAACCCATGCCATGTGAGGGGAATTGGGTACCATAACTCTGATACAAGAGTATGGGTAGATATTTCAGACATTTGGTGTGCCATGACACTCAGGAGATTCTACACCTGCGAGGACATCCGATCTCCCGTGTAGTTCGAGTGTCGTGGTATACACCATGGCTCGGCAGCTCGCATCTGCAGGGTTGCAATGTCTGCTTGCGCTGTGATTCCTACCCCACCGTGGGTAGGATCCATTCTGATGCATCGGAGGGCATATCTATCTTAACTTTTTATGATTTGGCCTCTGAGGTTGAGTGCAAAATCCTTGAACACAGTTGCTACAGTATAAATAGACCCTAAGTTTGCAAGGCTCAGTCAGGTGTGCTCAGTTGAGCTCTCTCCTCCATGCAGCAAGGATATGGCAAATAAAATTGAATGCTCATTTTTTGAGAAGTAGATCCAGCTGTCCCACTCTCCATGTTTTAAGCTTTTATTTTTTCTCTTTATCCGGGAACAGACAAACCATGGACCCCCAATATGGACCACCAACATGGACCCCAACATGGACCCCTTCAAAAATGGCGGGAAAAGCATTGTGGGTAATTACCCAACGTTACTGGGGTAGCTATTTGTGTTATTAGTTGTTCTATATAATATAAGCATATTGTAAGAGTTATATAATAATATAAACATATTATAAGAGTTATATAATAATATAAACATATTATAAGAGTTATATATTACACATAATGTTATTTAGGAAGTCACTTTGTTCCCAGCATTTTGTTCTTTTTGTTTAAATTTTGACACCATGTTGATATTTGAGATAAATATTGACCGAATCATAAAATATGATGTCTCAGGAGACAAAAACATAAAAAATATTCATTATACCGAAAGTGATGTGGATAGTGGGAATGGATATAAAAAGAAAACAATCAGAAGCTCATGATTCTCAGAGAGGGTTGTTTTAGAGGGATGAGCTTGACCAGATAATTGTTATTTTGTCATGAGTAAAGGTTTGTTTTCTTCAGAAAGAGTAATGTTGATTATAACTAATAAAAAGATATCCAATGCAATGACTTCTGTAAGTCAATTTCGTCACTTTTAGCAACTAGTTAAATAGTTTGAAAATAAAACTACAGTCTTAAACATAATCATTAAAGGTGAAGCTGAATAATAATTTTCCTTTCGAAGGTCTATCATTCAAATGTACAGATATGTAAACTTATTTCAGAAGTCAATTTTTGTCACTTGTAATTCTAAAGAAAGAAAAGTAACAATGATGTAAGTCAAAAAAAGTCTCCAAGAGTAAAAGTTTTTGGAAGCACAGTAATTTTTAATGTTTTGTTATAAATTTACATAATATACTTTAGCATGCCGCATTTGCCTCCCTCAGATAATTTAGTACACACATATATAGATCAGAATCAGCAAGTAAGTCAAAAAAGGTCCCCTGAAACATGAAAATACATACAGAAACAATGAAATTAACCTTGTATCAAATGTTAAAGAGTCTGCTAAATGACATGCCCTACGTGCCCTCATTTTTTTGACGTGTCTTACGTGCCTACGTGCTTGCGTGCCTTGACGTGCTTACGTGCCTACGTGCCCTCCAAAATTTGATGTGTCTATGTGCTTGCGTGCCCAAAGTTTTAACGGGCCCTCAAACTTCGATGTGCCCTCAAATTTTGACGTGCCCTCGTATTTTGACGTGCCCTCAAATTTTGACGTGTCCTCGAATTTTGACGTGTCCTCGAATTTCGACGTGTCTCGAATTTGACGTGCCCTAATATTTTTTTCTTGAACATATCTGGTATTTTTAAAATCAGGCTACCTTAGTAGCTTAGAGGAAGAATGAAATTAGATTATGACCCTTAGCGGGATTTCGAAGAAAAAGTATTCTTACAGATAAAAATATTTTTTTCCGTAAATCTATCAAAAAAGAAGAAAACGTAAAATATAAGAGAATATTCCCATCAATCTTTTCACAATTTTGCAAAAGTCGACAGAAAAACAAATGACTTTACTTATATTTGAATTAGGCGATAGTTTTTTACTTTATTTTTACGAATGGTATTATAGAAATGCACTTTGTACATTCTTTATCGAGAAAGTCTTTCCAATCGTAGTGTTTGGTATAATAGTCTAGAAAATATAAATTTGCCTTGGGTAAACCCAATCTCGTGATACAGTATTTGGGTATTTCAAGTCACCTAGAAAGTCGTATACCGATCTAGGGCGTACAAGATCTAAACAAGTTCTTACAAGAAACTTCAAATAAGAACTTAAGGAATCTTGTAAACTAATTTAAGATCTTAACAAGTTTTTGACCAGGGCTATACATTATAAAAACGTAGCAAGCGGATGTATGACAAAGTATTGACAGACTTTTTTGCGGTCGGTTCTTTTATAATAGACCTTTGTTCAAATAGACAGTAGTCTTTATAAAAAAGAAAAAGAAAAATTTCTTCAAGATACACAGTTGGTTGGAGCAAAATCAAAAAATATGATCTAGTGAAATTTTTTAGTACCATCTAGTTTGTCCCAATTTGACAAAGAAAACAAATTTTCTTTTTATTCTATGAAATTTTTGGGCCACATCAGAATTCCAGAACATGTCAAAAGTTGAGGGGGCGTCAATACTTGAAGAAAGGCACGTCAAAATTTGAGGACACATCAAAATTCGAGGACACGTCAAAATTCGAGGACACGTCAAAATTCGAGGACATGTCAAAATTCGAGGATACGTCAAAATTCAAGGACACGTCAAAATTAGAGGGCACGTGAAAATTTGAGGGCACGTCAAAACTTTGGGCACGTAAGCACGTGGGCACATCAAATTTCGGAGGGCACGTAAGCAAGTTAGCACGTTGGGCACGTAAAGCACGCGAGCACGAAGGCGCATAGGGCACAAAGGCACGCCAAAAAAATGTGGGCACGTAGGGCACATAATTTAGCAGACTCAATGTTGAAAGTTACAGACCTGTATAGGCAATCACTAAATAAACTATGTCTTGTTCAAGAAAGTAAGTCACATTTTGGCACCTTTTAAGTATAAAGTAAGTCAATTATTGTCACCCACAATCAAAAGTAATCCTTTTCTAAAAAGATGGCAGCTTTTGTTTTTACATAGCACCTCAAAAACTTTTTTTATGCCTCATCCAAAACATCTCGTATGGTAAGTCAAATGCTAAAGTAAGTCAAAAAAGGTCATTAACTTTAAAGTGAAATATAATAAGATAGGGGAAGTCAATTTTTTTGGTTTTTTCACAGTTATTTAGCTGATTAACATACGCTACCTTTAAGACGAGCCAAAGAGTTGTAAGTCAAAATCTGTCCCCTCCAGCAATACTTAACTGCAAAATTGAAAAATGTCACAAAACCCCACTTTATTTTTGGAAGTAATCTGGAAGCGGATATAAAGTGGCTACAATCAGAAGCTAATGAACTCTCTCAGATAGTGGTTTTAGAGCGATGGCACACAAGGTTCGAGTTACATTGGAGAGTTGGATTTCTGAGTTGTTGAGTTACTAATTTAACATCCTCTAGAAAATGAATGTATGATTATGGTAGGGACTTTTTATGTAGGGATTTACTCCACTTAGTTTAAACGCATTCCACAGAATAATTTCCTATCAAGTGAAATTCAAGGTTTTCCGCAGTAATATTTCTTGTTCACTAGATGGTCTTCTTCAAACGAAACAAAAAATTTTCGATTTTAATGATTTTTTTATTGCCGATGACCATTTTTTAAGCTATTTTCCTTTATAGCTTCTCAAATATTGATTTTAAGATTTGTTGTGATATTTTTTGGAATCCTTGGATAAATATCTTTCATTTGAGCTATATATGAGCTTCTTATTTTCACTTTCATTTTCAAGCCCTAGCAAAAGTGATGACGTCACATGGGGACCAGCAAAATGGTCAAAATTTTTCTCACCACTCGTTTTTGTGATCTAATTGATCATTTAAAAAAATTAGTTTGCTTTTAACAACTCTGTGCACACGAAGGATGCTTTCAGAACATAGTGGCTCTCACTATATACATTGAGTTGAAACTTATCGTCCACAAAATTTTATTTTTCAGAAGCAACTATATGGGTAATATTAAGAAAGTTCGAGTTATGCGAGTTGTAACTTGGCTTTACATATCTCAATTTATATGATTTATTAAGCCAAACAACATAGTTCTCAGGGTTGATCCATACTTCTTTGGCCTAACCAAAGAAGCTCAAGTAAAAAAATAAAACTCAATAAAATGTTAAGTTTGAACAACTCGGAATAGCTCGGAATTAATCTCGAAAAGACTTATCATACTCAATGTGATGTTGGAAGTCCAAATAGATATAAATTGATTCAAACTAGAGTTGGTCAGAGCTGGTTTTTTTATTTCCCCCCATTTTTGAGTCCATGTAGGGGTCCATACTGGGGTCCATATTGGGGGTCCACGGTTTGTCTGTTCCCCTCTTTATCCCCTTTCCTTTTCACTGTTTTTTCTTCATTTTTAACTGAGGGTGGTTTCAGAGTCAGGTATTACCTTAATTCAATTCGATTTGCATAGAGAAACCATCCAAATTACGACCCTGACGCTGCTGTTTTCGGGTGCTCCAAAGGTCCCATAGTTAAGCAGTCTGTGATAAATAGAAAATTTAATTTTATCCGCTTTTCCAGGTATATACGCGTCAAAGGATAAGCAGACTTTAAGCGAAGCGTAGAAAATGCCTGGTGGAAATACCTCCAACGCCCTTCGAGTGGTTTCGAGTGCTGGTTTTCTCAAAAATAGAAATTTTAGCACCCAAAAACCATAGTTTGACACCCAAAATCAGGCTAGGTGGAAATAATTCATTTACCATTTGATGTGTGTGGAAAACGATCCTGCTCAAAATTTCTTGCTGTGTCGTGTGTCAACCAGATAACCATTATTACAAACCAACAAAAAACTTTTGTGGAAAGTGCAAAAGCTGGCAAAAGTGCTCCTCTTCTCCCATAAAAAAATGTACTCGCTTCTCTGGGCCTTCTTTTTAGATTTCGACTCAGCCTTTTAGCATTGCTATACAAATAATCACGTGCAGGTTATTTCAGAAATCTAACTCGCTGATATTTCCCACGGGCTTTCCCTAAAACAGGGGGTTTTTGTTTATTCTTTAAATCATGATTCGAAATCAGTGCAAGTCTTATGAGGAGCAATTTTTGGACCTACCTCCGGGTAGGTCCTTTAAATTAACTTATGTCCGTTCCTCTGTTGCCAGCTTTTCTCAGGATTGGCTCATTAGTTTTTGCTGATTTTTTGCACAAAGATGCAAAATGGCAATGGCCAAAATGTGATGGAGTCCGATTATCAAAAAAACAATTTTCCGGCCAAAAATGCCGGAAATATGCAGGAAAAACCAGTTCTTTAGCAGTTTCTCGAAATTTTATCATTAGTTTTTTCTATTTTTTTTTGCACAAAGATGTGTATTAGCAATGTCCAAAATAACTTAGAGACCAATTTCAATTTCTTTGTTTTTTCATTTGTAACCCTCATTTTCTTTTTCCCTACATACTCCCCTTCTCTCCTCCCCCATCAACAATCAATGAAGAAATTTAATATGCTATGCAGTTTCGCTAAATTTTCTGACTGATTGTTGTCATTTTTCTCCTTTTTTTCTATCTAACTTTCATCATCAGGTGGGTCCAATCAGCATCCAGCTTGTTATGCTTTATTTCTGAAAAATATTACCTCTCTTAAAAAATTCTTTCTCCCAGGTTCTCCTCTATTAAAATGTTCAAGGCTTTGCCTTTATGATTCTTATCTAAAAAATCAGTTCGTTAAAGTTTCATGACAATATTTTCAAAACTGATTTTTTGGAACAATACTAGGTAGACCCCAGAGCGTGACCTTACTGGGAGTTTTTAATGGCCAGGGAAGAATTTTGGTAAGGGTTACGTAGTCCCTTTTCCCCTGACAACTCTTACTTAGGACGGGGTGGTGGTTTAAGGGCTCGTTTTGTACGTGACCCATTTTATGATTGATCTTCTTTTGATACTTTCAGGTTTTCAGATCTTCAAAGTGAGAAAGTCAACTGTTCCAAGTAAAGAAAAGCTTTCTCACTTTAAGGGAATAAATTTTAGCAGGAATAAAGTTTCATGGCAATATTTTCAATTTGGGTGTCAAACGTAAAATTAAATCGCATGAAACACAAAAAATCTTCCTTTCGGAAATTTAGCTCCTAAAATTCTTATTTTGAGGCTTAATTAGCCTATTTTATTTTGGACCGAAAATGCCCTTCATCACAAAATCAAACACCACAAAAATGTCTTCCTTTAAGGTAGTCAACTAAGTAAGTAATTTTGTGACCACAGTCAGAGGAAACTCAAAGGCTCTTTTTTTGATAGCTATCTACCCAAAGTTAGGGGAGGGCGCCACTATTTCTCCCAGGATTGCTCCACTTACCCCTGATCCTTCTCTTTATGCTATGCATTGGGTAGAAAGGCTTTCCAGTACCATTTTTGCAAGCCAGGGATCAGACCCATGACATTGCAAATATTGTTGACTAAACTATGTTTAAATTTATTTATAGAAATAGAAAACATAGAAGAATGATGCTGTCAATTAGATTGTTGTTTATTTTCTCGATTGCAAAATGTATTACATCTGTAGTAATTGGAGTTGAATTCCAAAACGTTCTTGATGATATTGTTAAGAAATTCAATGAAGATCCAACTAACCCACGATATCAACAACCCTTTTGTTTAACAAGTTCAGAATACAGCAAGCCGATTCACATCTTTATTTGGTCACCTCAAGAACAGCATTGTGGTTTTGAACTTAGGTGCTTCCAGCACAATTCCAACTTTCAGCCTTATCAACTAACAACTAATGTTGTAAAACAAAACTGGTTGAATCCTCGTTTGCTATTCTGTGTCAGGAACAATATACTTTTGGTTCAACAGATTTATCAATGCAATGGAGATAAGAAATGTAAATTGTTTGCTGCATCAAAAGAATGTTTTGCATTGTTGGATGAAAAAATTTCAAAGACATTTCAAATGTCTCTTTACAATAGATCAGGCTATTCCTATGCACTGATTGAGCTTTTGTTTGAAATGATCAGCAAAGGAAACAACTTCCAACAAGTATCGCAAATTCTTGCAAACCTTAGAATGAGGCACTACCATAGTTTTCAAGAAGAAGAGGCCCTAAGTAGTGTACTTACAAGCTTTCCTAGTGCTGCAAAACTTGAAGTTCTATTATTGGAGTTTTTTTACAAATGGAAAGATGCATTTGAATTTCCTGTCAATGAAGTCAAAGGAAGTGTATTGATTTCTGCAGATCATACTTTTAGAGTTTCTAAAAAAATTGGGGCCTTTAGAACTTTGGATGGTAAATTCGTCAAGTCGGACATGAAACTCTTTATTGTTATGGATGAGTCAAGTGCCATAATTTCATGGAAATTAACGGATTCAACAGGTCACGGTGAATTGGAAAGTGTATTGGATCATCTTTCTCAGAAATGTGGTGATTTGGAATATATATGTACTGACAATTGTTGTCATGATTCCAGTCTATATCAAAAATATTTTCCCACCAAAAAGGTTAAATTGGACTTATTCCACGCCGTCAAAAGGGTTACTCAACATGTTCCAAACCGGAAAAAGTGTTTAAAAGCAAGACATTTTGTGAACGATTTTGGGTTAATATTCAGACAAAATAATGATATAGGTTCCATTAGAACAAAAGCAACTCCTGAGCCAAGCATCATCATTAGAAATTTGGAAACCTTTCTTACCCTGCACAAACCCTTTTTGTCAGAACTTCCATCTAAAAATCTCGAAGAAATAAACAAAGAAATTGAAAATTTAAAAAAACATATACTCAATGGTTGTCTCTCCGGGATTGGACCTGGTCATGGTACAGAGAACAATGAAAATTTACACAGACTACTCAATCGGAGTTTATTAAGAGGTTTGTCTGATTTTTTCATTTCTGTTTTAAGCTGTCAGTTCCGTTGAAATTCTAACACCCTTTTTCAAAGAAAACCTGAGATTGTCGCTAATTTTAGATTAGAGAACTTTAGCAGACGGGACGGGGCTTTTTAGTACCGCTGGAGTGACGTCATAATGCCGTCAAAGACAACGCCGGCCGTACTCGAAGATAAACAAGTTTAGCAAAACACCACGTAGGAGAGCACGGGAGAGTAATCGAAATGAAGTTGCAATGTCAGCAAAAAAACAAAAACAAAACATAGCAGCAGAAAATGTAAACAAAAAACTCCAGACTGACTGCTGTCAGACAAATCATAGAAATTAAAAATTGAAAATTATGTCTGTGTTTTTCACAGATCAATGCAATAAGTTAAACTTTGTATACTTCAAGTATAAAATTTTATGTACAATTCAAACAATAAATATATATTCTAAAAATAAACAATCCTCTATATATAACAATATATAACAATTTTATTAAAAACAAATCTATTATCATTCTTCATCTGTAAACATATTTTGTCTATAAAAAGTTCCTGTTGTTATGTTAAAAGCATCTGCGGTTCATTTGTTGTTGCTGAGCCTGTTGTGCTTGTTGCTGTTGAATCAAGGCCTGAAAATTTTGAGCCTCAAGTCTCTGAATTTCAATTTGTGCTTTTTTTCAATTCATTGTCTTTTTGCAAATATTGTAGAATTTGTAGAATAAATCATTGATGAAAACAAGCCAAAATACAAAAGAAGAAAAAGATTGAAAGAAAATGACATATACAGCACAAAATTGAGGCAATATATTTGAAAGATATATCAAGCCTTAATCTATACTAAAAGAAATGTTAAATGAACTAATTTTCAAATAATTCATGACAAATAAACACTCACGTTTTGTTTGCCATTTTCACTACGTCTAGCTGCTAGTTTTGAGGTCGACTGCGAATACAGGACGGAGAAGACGGGTTTTCCTCTTCTAGCTGAGCATGCGCAGAACATCTAACTGGACAAATTTATGACGCCACACCGCCTCCCCGCCATTTCCCCTCCTGTTGCTAAAGTTCTCTATATGATATCTTAAAGGAAGAAATTCTGACGAAATGATATGAGAAAACTTGGTGGGAATTAATTTGGTGGTTGTCAAAGAAAAATTTCTTCCTTTAAACGTTGCGTTAGCGTTAGCAAGTTATTTATCATTAGTTTTTGTTAGTTAGTGTGTTACCAGCTTTTCTCGAGATTGGCTCATTAGTTTTTTCTGATTTTTGGCACAAAGGTGCATGACCATAAACCCTCGAATGTGACGGAGCCCGATTTTCGAAAAAAAAAATTTTTGGGCAAATTTGGGCCAAAAAACGGCTTAAAATCGGGTTTTTTGGACTTTGTGAAAAATTGGATCATTAAATTTTTCTGATTTTAGCATGAAAGTAGGGTACAATCATAGGTAAAAGATGGCTTAAGCAGATTTTTGCAAAAAAAATTTTTTGACTCAAAAATCGCATTTTTATCTATAAGAACCGCTTTTAATAAGAATACATCAATGTTCTTAGCCATATTATTATTATTATTATTTTTATTAGTTTTTGAAAATGTCACGGTGGAGGGTAATGATATGAGTTTTCTGTAAACACTTATTATTTTTTTGGCTGAAAAACGAATCTTTATCTATAAGAATCACTATTTATGAACATAGATCAATGTTATTAGCCAAATTGTTTTTTTATTATTATCTTTTCTAACAGAAGAAAATGTCACGGTAGAGTGCGACGGTTTCAGTCTTCTGGAAACCTTATTTATTAAGCTGTGTATTTTTCGGATAGTGGTTTTTATAAAGAAAAGCGCTTAATAGCTTTTTTATTTCTTTTTCAAAAATCTTTTTCAATAGTGTTGGTAGTTTCTCTCAATAGATATGCTTTCATTTTCTTTATTTTTTTTGTATTTTGACCAGTTATGTCTTATGTGTTTCATTATTGTTTCAATGTTCACTGATTAGTTTGATAACTAGGTAGGTCCATAAAAGTATCGCTTGTTGCTGCTATTTTTGTTTTTGTTCATGAATATGTTTTAATACTGCCAAACAGTTTTCGAAAACTGTTTAACAAAAAAATATTTTCCCAAGCTGTAGAATCATGTTGGGGTCTCCTATTTTTGTAATAAAATATTCTATTCAACAACATTAATTATACCACATGATTTTACCCTAGTCAAATATTGAGATAATACAACGTACTAAGATATTTTTCTATTGAAAGGGGTGCTAAAAGAGAGGTACCCAAATTTTAGAAATGATACTACTTGAGCTAAAAGCAGCATTCACTCTACTTTGGATAATTGTTAACGACTTAAAAGTAGAATCTATTTATTTCAATTATGGAAAACAATGGAAATTGAGTGTTTGTAAAAAAGACATTATCTCGAAAGTAGAGTGAACACACTATGCTTTAGTGTTTAAAGTGTTTAATTTTCAAAAATTTTCCCTTTCTGAGTCAACCAAGGTGGCCTCTTAAGAAATGTTTTTGAACTTTTTCTTTTTGTTCGCTTATGTTATGGTATAATTTTGAACAAGATTATGTCATTTAAAACTCATTATTTCACCGCCATATGAAAAAAAAACAATTAAATTCAGAGAAAATCAGCCTTACTTTGCCCAGAAAACTCGTGGAAACTTGTTCATTAATTCCAGTCTGAACCTTGACAATTCTTCAGACTTGACAATTCTTCAACAACTCAAAATTTCTAAATCTTTACTCTCACTTCGCTCCCAATAATTCCACTACATAAATTAACATTGTCACACAAGATGGGAAATAGTCCCACTGCACAACTGCTTTATAGGAAAGTATAGAGAGGGGAATGTCTTGAAATCCTGTAATATTGTCTGATTGGGCTCTTCTCAAAACCTTTTTAGCTTCTCCAATATTCTTTCTTATTTTTGACCATTTACATAAGATTCGAATTGTATTAAAGGACTTTGATCCAACTGATAAATCAAAAGACGATCTAGATTGTCATTATGTCAAATAAAACCTTTTGAAAATTGATCAAAAGCTTAAAAAGGTCAGTTTTTCTCCAAAAATTCTGTTTTTTACCTCATTTCTGCACAGATTTTTTACTGCTAATTAGCCTGTTTGTCGATTGGAGGGCTGTCCGAACCCTGAGCTTGCATATGAGACATTTCATCCGTGATTTATGACCAGCTTCAAACCCAACTTAGCTATATTTTTTGACCTAATTTTCTACAAATACTCCCCATAACTAACCCTATTGAATACTGTTGCAAAGACTCTATGTATTTTACCCTTTTGATGACATTGGAGGGCTTTCTGTAGCAGACCCAGGCAATTTTTTAGGCCGAAATGTCATAGTTTAAGAAAAAATTTAAGCACCTCATATCACAAAGACTATGCATTTGTCCATAGATAGAGATTTTTTGGGGATCAGTGGCGTTGTGGCAGGGGGGCCAGGGGGGCCATGCCCCCCCCCCTGCGTAGCTTTTTTGAAGGGCAAGAAGAGCAAGGGGTGCTAAAAGAGATTTTTTTAAACGCCCCAATCTTAAAAATCATATTTATGTGCCTTAAATTGCGCCCAGGGCCAATTTTAATATAATAATAATTTTAAGATAATTTTTTTTTCGCGCGCTTCGCTCGCAATACAGTTAATTGGTAACTTCTTTGCAATCTAGCTAATTTATAAATTTTTATATAATATAGCATTATTAAATGAAAATTTAACTGCGCCCCAAGACCAATATGCTGACAACAATATTGAAATCATAAAATATCAATTTTTTTACTCGCTTCGCTCGCATAACACATTGTTTCTTTAAGTTTCTTTTCACTCTAGCAAGTGTCAAATTTGTCTATTTTTTTTTAGTGATTTAGGGTAACTTGGCAGTTGATTTAAAAAAATTTTCTAGTCGGCCCCAACCATGGTGGGGCCTGTTTCTCCATTTTCCATTCATCAAAGATAAATCTACTCTTCTTCACTAAATATTACCTTCTCATTATGCCTAGGCATGAATTTAGTAAAAGTTTAGAAAATGGTGGGTGGAGACACCACTTCGGAAAATTGGAGGGGGGTGCCATTTATAAGAAATTGACTTTGGCTCCTCCAGAAAAATTCCCACAACGCCACTGTTGGGGATGTAAAATAGGCCCACTGGAGAAAAAAATTCTGGTGTTGCCTTTAAAAAAACATACCATCTTGAAAATGGATGACATTTTTGGGTTGGGAATACCCTTTTGCCGAGCCATTTCTGGGCCGAGGGGGGTGATAATAATTTCAAAATTTCGATTTTAGTGAAATATTCCACCCATTAGACAAACTCATCAAGAAATCAAGCACTAAAAGTTTGTTGGGTAACCTCAATTTTGTTATGAAGTTGCACTTGCTCTAATTTTTCAACTTTTTGGCCTCTCTTCCAGGGGCCCTATCAAATTTTCAGGAAATTTTTGGTAACCCACTTTTGGTTTTTCTGATTCCCACTCCCAGCATAAAGTTCTAATGAATTGAAAAGAAACAGACCTTCTATTCACTTCCAAAGTTTCTTCCCCACAGAAATTAAAATTTTTTGGCACAAAATTTCGCTCAAACATTCAAAATTCAATGAGTCATATCTCAAAAACCGCTTGAGATATGACGCTTTTCAGGACAGTCTTTTCTTGCCAAAAGGGTCAAAATTTAAGCAAAATCTGAGACATCAAGGTATCGCACCTTGAGGGAATTTGAAGATTTATTTAAACAATGGCTCTTAATTATTTTAGCAAAGGAATACAAAACCATTTTCTTAGTAGCAAGACTGAAAAACTAACAATGACTCTTATTAAAAAATAAATTGTACACAAAATGGTAAAATATGAAGCTATCTAATTGTGATTAAAATTGTATGTTAAGGATCTTGATATCAATTTGATAGCTTCATATTTTACCATTTTTTGTACAATTTATATTTTTTAATAAGAGTCATTGTTATTTTTTCAAAGATTGGGCTTTTCCAGAAAAAATCTGTTCATGGGGGGTGGAGGATAGATTATTTTTTTCATGAATTACCCCTGGACACGGGTTATACCCCTGGACAAACATCAAATCAACCCCGTGGACACATAAATTTACCCCTGGACATTGGAATTTACCCCCTGGACATTGCAACTTTTTGGTATTTTTTCAATACCCCAGGACAATTCAGCCTCCACCCCCCATGAACGGATTTTTTTCTGGAAGAGCCCATTGCTGGAAAACTTGTACTTCTTGTGTATTTGTTTCTCTGATGACCTGAAAGATATTGATTACTTATTGTAATTTATTGTAAACTAGTTAAATGACAATATGGTTGAGAATTTCAAGAAATGCTGGAAGAGCATGAGTCTGGTAATGTCACCCAAATAGGTGAAAAAATTTGGAAAAAATAAAGTTTTGAATTTCACTTTTATTCCTGGATAATTCTTTTATTAATGACTTCAATTTTCAGAAAACATAAGTATCAGGGCTTAATCAAACTGGCTTGGTCCATAAATTTAACCTAGAGTAGTTATAATCAGACAAATTTGGCAAAAAACTCTTTGTAGTTTACACTTTATTTGAGATAAAATATGTATTATCTAATACTTGTCTTAGATTTCAGTTCATGGCTAATATATTAAGCTGCATTGAAAAGCAATTTTTACCCTCCAGTACAGTATGGCATATTTTTCAAATTCTGACACTTTTTTCAAAATAAAATCTAAAATACTAAAAAATATTCCCATAAAGTTTGACTTCATGAAAAGAAAACTGGCTATGGTCAGGTAATTTCATTTTCTAGATTCTAGACTCATCACAAGGCTACCAAAAAACCAAAAGTTTGCTATTGTGGTATATCTCCCTGGTTGGATACACGTAGTTCTATGGTGCTTTTTGAAAATGTGTTCGAAATATGCAAAGATAAGAAAACTAGAAAATAGATCAGTTCATAAAGTTTGACTTATAGAGCTTCCTTCTTAGAGATCAAGCTTACCTTAAGATAAAGAAAGAAGAAATCTTTTCCTCCCAATTTAATATCTTCTTAATATTATTCCTTAATTTACATCCATTGCCATAATCATATCTTACATTCTTACATCTCTTCTAATTTACAGTTCTATGTCCATCCTAAGATGGGTAAAACTACACTACTATTTTACAATTACAAAAACCTCAGTTTAAATACATTTTAGCTTATTTATAAGTTCTGTTAATTAATATTACAATAAGTGTAGATAATAGTTATTGTTCGTGCTAGGTGTGTGTTTGGATCGGGTTGGTTTGTAACAACAATGGGATTTCACAGCTTGAATCTGATTGGTTGATATTCTCAAAATAGGGTGCGGTTGTGATAGAATTTTGGCTCTCAGGAGTTCGCAGGTGATCTCGTTGAGTGGGTGACGAAATGTTATTTCTTCATATTAATGATGATGAGTTTGTTTTAGAATTAAAACAATCTGTTGTTGTCCCTCCTTCTTTAAGGTACTTTGCAATAGAAATGTGATCAGTTTGTTTTCTTGATCAATGATGATTAGGTATTGATTAGTGATAGTTAGATAAGGTACTTTTCAATAGAAATTAGGTAATCATCTTTTTCAGTATCAGCTTAAGAATTCAAGCATTCTTTAAGTCAAATCAGTCCTTTTACACGACACTATATTTCAGTTAGCCAATAAAAATTAGAAAATGAAACCTTGTTGGTTGCGGACATAACTTTTTGTTAAATTTGATTTAAAATCAGCAATAAACATTAAATTGAGTTATTATTTGGCTTCTAATACTTTGCTGTACTTGAACCAAAACTTAATCATTGAAATTTGTTGTCTTGAAAGGTCTTTGTAACTATGATTTCCTGAAAATTGAAGATTTATTTGTAAAAGAGAATCCAATCATACATAATTTTTTGTTAAAATCTAATCTTAAAAGAAATCTTTCCAATAATGTCATACAATTCATTAACCTATTTGCTTTAAAAATCATCTGTTTTTTTGAAGTGCTTCTTTTTATTCAATAATTCATAATTATTTAATAAATAATGTTTTAATATCGCAATTTCTGGCTTCATAAAATATATTTTGCTCTTGTTCAATACAAAGTACAATACAAATGTCTTCATATCATGAAAGCAGTTACATTCAATAAACCAGAATTTTGTCAAAGTTTAACTACTAACTACATGAAATGTTAGTCATAATCAAGATTCTATTCGAATTTCTTGCGAATTACGCAATTTACTCAAAATCTGGTCCAAGATATGGTCATAACTTTTTTTAGCTTTATTTCTGACCCCTACTACTAATGTTTTTTGGAATCAGCATAAAATTTCTGATAATTTGATATGCCACATGACTATGTTTTGAGAAAGTTGGTGTTAGGCTATTATTGGTCCGAGGGTGCGCTGGGTACCCTGCAGAAATGGCGCCCGGGGGGACCCTGAAAAGGGTCCCCGGTCAAAATTTTTGATTTTTTTGTTCTTTTTATATAATTTGGCAGCTTTTGTACATATGCCACTAATTGTTTTTTTCTAAGTCCCCTCCCTAGTTAAATGTATAATAATGCTGTGTTGCGGACATAACTTTTTCTTCTTAGGGTAGAACCATAGAACATTATACATCATTAATTAAAGATTTTGGAGTGTCTTTTTCTATTGCCAAAATTTAAGGAATATTATAGAGACTAAATCAATATAAAACCAAAAGATTTGGTTTGGTTTGATTTCAGTTCTATTACATGTTTTTCTTTGAAAAGAATAAAAGAAGACTTATCAATGATATTAGAACTTTCTCATATTTCTAATAGAAGAGCGACCCTCTAGAGGACACAAAAAATAAAAAAAACAAGGAAATGCATGGCTTTTACAAATGTAACTCTTTAGTATTGTCAAAGTGTTAGCATAACTGCTTAAGGGGGTCAAAAATCTGATAAAATACTTCAATAGTTATGTCCGCAACATACAATTTGCTACAGAATATGACTCTCTTTTGAACTATTGGAGCAATTCTAACCAGTCTGTAAGTGAATGTGTAGTAGATTGTGTTGTGTGAACACTACACAATGAATTTAATATGCAAATTAATGCATGATTTATCCTTTATTCAAGCTCGCAGGCTCAGAACCATCATTTTCAAAGAAACAAAAAGGTTATTTGTCTGTTAAAATTTTAATTTTGGAACTCAACTTGGCATCAGAGTATTTGTTTTCTATTTCTAATAGCCTAAGCATTACTTCCATATAATAAAACATCATGCCAGCTTGCAAATACACTTCATCAGCAACATTTTAGATGAAATAGTTATGTCCGCAACATGAAATACATATGATATGAGGTGAAAAAACTGAAATCTTGCCAATGGAAAATTATTAGACTTTTTTCTGGTTTTAACCAACTTATAATGACCTCAAATGCAATAATTTGTCAAAGAAACCTAAAAATGGTGTTTGGGGGCTGAGAAAACTTCATGATTTGTTGCGGACATAACTTTTTGTTGCGGACATAACTAATTTTTGGAGAAACTATTTTGTTTCACCGTCTCCCAACAAATAGCCTTTGGGACTTCAAATTTGTATAAAATGACCCCAAATATGACCCTTGATATAGAAAAATGATTCAGTTGAGTAAGAATAACTCGTTTGAAAATTTAAAGGATAAAATAATGTGCGGACATAACTCAAAATTGTGAACGGAAATCGTACCCTGTTCACTTCAAAATGGAATCTTCTTCAATGAAGGACAACTGGTATTTTAGTGTTACTTGGTTTGGTTCTCTAATGGATGGGAAGGGTTAAAAATCAAATAACTATAGATATTAACACTTCCACTTCTCTAGCAAATCAATTGTGTGCGGACATAACTTTGTGAACGGAAAAAGTTATGTCCGCAACTTTTTGCATTTATTCTGGGAAAAAACTTCATTTTGAAAAATCTTTTTGTAGATTTTGTTTTTCATATCCCTTGGCTGTAATAAAAAGAAAAATTAAGTATGATCAGACATGATTGGCCTAGATTATTAAATAATGAACTTAGACAATTTGCTAAAAACCTCATTTTCCGTTCACATTCTGATGTAAAAAGCTGTCCTGAAAAAATTGTGTACTTTGTAAAGTGAAAAAAGTGACTGTTTAAGCTTGCCAGTATCAGGACTGATAAAAAACATCAGCTGGTATCATTATTGCATACACCTAGATTTTTCACTGGAGCCTTAAAGTTGAAAAGTTAACAAAACTGAAAATGGGTGACATTAGCAGACTTATGCTCATAACACAATTTACAGACTTACAAGTATTACAGGTTATATTGTTTGTTAATTCGGCAGATTAAATGAATAGTCTTTCAATGAAGGGTGTTTTAAGAGCAAATGTTAGGTGAAATATTTAGTTGCATTTTTCCACATTTTTAAGGCTGAAATCAGACTGAGATATTATCATATGGATTGTTGTTTTTATAACTGTTCTAGTAAATAAATCTAGATCTTTTTAGAAAAAAACTCAGTGACCAGTTTTTCCTATTTTAATTTGACTTTTTTCATTAGGTAGGTCCATTCAGTATAATCGCTAAATTTAAAATCAATAAAATAATTTCATTTTCTGTCTTGTTTAATTGGATGATGATGATGGAACAATGATTTGAAACTGAAAAACTAGGGAAGACACATCTTTTTTCTCTCGTTTTAGGTGTCAGCTTTGTCAGTCATGAACTGTTGTTGGCAATTCTTACCATACTCTTTTTCTATCACAACCAGAACATTAGGGGGAAAAAACATACCTGTAACAGTCGCATCATACCAATTTTCTCACCTTCATGGGACGAGAAAAGAGAAATTCCAAATATCCCTGATCCATATACTGCTGATCAACAGACGACAATTGATAGTAAAACAAAAGAAATGGTGGTTGAAGTTTTAATAGGTGTAAGGAAGACGAGAGATATTGTTAGCACAATAAAAGAAATGTGTCTCCACAGAGCATTTGTGGAACAAGATGTTTTGAGAAAACCCTCCCCAAGAGATTGTCTTGATGATGATGAAGTCGCTCACAAAACGATTTTGGAATACAATCTAAATGCATTTGGACTTGTTGTTTTTGAAACAGCAAGGGATGGTGATTGCTGTTTTCGTAGTATTTTACATCAGCTACATAACGTTTTTCAGTTAGACGACAACAAGGAGCTCGAAAACTATCTCACTGGTCTAAGCTTGGGTCAATCGATTGAAGATGACATCTCCACGTTGAGGTTAGTAAGTTTTTCGAATCTTATAAATATACTGCTTGATTATCACACAACTCTTTTTCTGACGCATATCGTCTCTTCTGCAATTCTCTTTTAAACAGACTGGACCCAACCATAGTGGGTCATCCCACTAAATTCATTTTTACATATTAAAAATAAAGATTACTTTACACTCTACTTTCAATTTCTGTCCTAATTTTCCTTTGTTGAGAAATAAGTCTTATTTTGGTGAATTTCATTCTACGAGATTGAGTCTCGTGATATTTAATAGCAGCTATTTTTTTTACTCGCTTCACTCTTACGCTTTAGCTATAGTTTTCTACATAGAATATATACTAGGTCACAGTGTGGATCTAAACCACACTGAAACGACCGCCTTCCATCACGCATCACGCTCGCGAAAGAGCGCGCGCACATTATTAACGCCTACATGTCACCTCCAGTACATTTTAGATTATTCATTGAAAACAGATTACAATATAGTCATTTTTCATGTCTCGATTATTCAATTCCGAATAAAAGACATTCAGGAAAAAAAAGAGAAACACCTGGGTAATCTAGTTAAAAAAACCGAAAGTAAATGGTAGACAAAGTAATGAGCCAAGGCAAAACGAGATTAGCGTACCACTATGAAAGAAACCGCCTCCGGCGGTCGATAAAATTTCTCTTATAAATCAATTTCAATATCGGAAAAAATATTGGCTGCAGTGAGTAAAGTATTTTTAATGCTTTCCTAATTTTAAGGAGTTTGATTTTCAAAGAAAGAGATTGTAAGGCTGAAAATTTTGTGATATTTGGGGGGGGGTTCTTCAAAATTAAAAAAGACCTATACCACATGATAAAGTTCTTCAAATTGAACAAAAAAACGTGTTACATGAAAGTCTCAATTTTCCTAGATTAAAAGTTATAGCATTTTAAGTGGTCAATAATTTCTGTAAAAGTTTGCATAAATTATGCAGATTGGGAGGGAAATCCCTCAAATTTTGTTATTTTCGGCCATAAAACATCAAGTCTAAAAATTTAAAAAAATTTATTTCGTGGTACCACATCTTTCCATTTTTTGGCTATACCACAGTGGCAGTAAACAACACGCATAATGTTTAAAATTTTACTATCGACCCCCCCCCCTGATTCAGATGATCCCACTTCTGAGGGTTCTGGTTTTCCTGAATTGGTTGGTTTCATATCGGTATATTAGTAGTAAGGGAGTTTCAATTTGACGTACTTTGCAATAGTTTCTTTACTTTAATTGCTTAGTTCTTGATTTACTTTCACTTACCAAGATTTCCGATCGTATTATTGTTGCCGAATTTAACAGTAATCCAAAAATGACATTGATTTCCTGTTACAGCCCCACAAATGTTTCCGACGAGGTCGTCGATAATTTCTATTCTTCTCTTTCTTGAGCTGTTTTCAATACACCAGCGCACAACTTTCTTATAGTTTGTGGAGACTTTAATGCCCAGGCATACATTTTCTTTTCACAAGAAACGGGAGCAAACTCTTTGATTTTACGCAGCAATTTCAATTATTTGCCACAAACACATTTTTCACAAAAAAAGCTTCAAAACTTTGGTCTTTTCAACATCCTTCTGGAAGCAAATCCCAAATTGATTATATTCTTGTTCGAACTAAATGGAGGAACAGTGTTCGGAATGCCCAGTCCTATTCTTCTTTTTCCCCTGTAGGCTCAGATCACAGAGTAGTCTCTTGTCACGTCTCTCTCAGCCTCAGATCTTCTAAAAAACCAAGACCTGACCCAATGAAAACCATAAACTGGCAGTAGCTTTATACCAACACTGATCTTCGTCACACATGCATTGTGGAGGTTAAAAATAGATTTGATATGCTCTCTAAGCCAGATGATGATCCACTATCACACGTTAGCACACAGTGGGAACCACGCTTTAGAAAATAACATGATTTATTAACATGATTTCTTATCATTCTTGAAAGTTTGGTTGAGATTTTTTCAGCCCTTTGGATCTAAGTCACAGACTGGATTGTTATCTCACTGGGTGCCGCACCCTTTAATTAAACAATTCCAAAGATTATGAGTTTTTTTTGTGAAGTTTTCTAAACTTTTTTATTCTCAAACATGGCAAAACAACTTGGTCTTCCTCTTTCAATGCATACCAATGAGATTATTCTTTGAAAATTGATATGCACTTTGAATGAAACTAAAAGCTTCTTCAGTCCCAAGATATTTATCTCGATCATTAAACTTGAATTAAACTCTATATCATATATTTCATTCTAGATTGCTCTTTGTTGAAAACCTTAAAAATGATGTCAATTACAGAAATTTCCTCGTCAATACAGAATACGATGATGTCGATGATTACAAGAATAGAGGAGTATTCTCTTCTAATACTGGTGATTTTGTCGTTAAAGTTCTGAGCGATGTTTTGAGAATACCAATAATGATTATCCAATCGAATGATAGGCTGTCTGTTGAAACCTTCATTCCCTCAGTCCTTCTTTACCAGAAGCCTTTGGTTATTGCCCTAAACATATGGGAACAGCATTACAGTAGCACTGAACCGTTGCAAGATAAAAAAGACCCAAGGGATGAGGAAAGTGAAGAAAAAGAAGATGAACAAAAAAATGAAGATGAACCAGGTATTAATCTTTATAAAACAATACCTTAAGGGAACTAATTTTTGGGGGAACTAACTTTTGCGGATTTAGGCCCAAACCGTAAAATTAAGTTCCGCAAAATTTTTCAGATGCGAAAAACAAAGTTTGAATAATTCACAGTACGGCTCTAATTTTCTTTCAAGTGAGAAATCCGCAAAATTAAGTTCCCGCAAATATTAAATATTAGATCTTTAACTGCGAACCGCAAAAATTAGTTCCCGCAAAAAAATAGGTCCCTTAAGGTAACTGTTTTTAGGTCGATACGATGACTGCGGCAGTACAGACCGAGCTGAAATTTGCTCGATATTTTTTCACAGGGAAAATTTTATTTCTTATACTGCTAATAGTAATGTGTGGCTGATACATGTAACCGAAAACAAAATCAAGTCTTTTCTTCGGGTAAAATCTATATGGGGAAAATTGAAAAGCTCATGAGTTTAATATTCTAAGAACTAATGATTTTCAAAGTATACTTCCTATCCTCAAAATTTGAGTATTTATATACCGAAAGTGGTTCATATCAGAAGACTTGAGTCAGGAAAACCATCCAGATTCCTGTCCTTTAAGCATTTCAAAAGCTTTTGGAAACAGAGTCTTTGAGATATAAAAAAGCCCATAGTTTGCAGAGGGGTATGAACCCCCCTAGGTTTATTTCATCCCCCCCTATATACCCATCCCCCCCTTTTGTAATGAAATCTTATCCCCCCTTTTTTTTACAGAAAATCCGTTTCGAAGGAAACTCGCTTTCCCACCTACCAGCAAAATTATCAACAAGAAAGAGTATGAAGTATTATAGTCACGAGCCAACAATGACAGAATATAACTAGCGTTTTTCATTAATCTTGATCATTTCCAAACCCCCCCTTTTTTATTTGATCCCCCCCTACATTCCCATCCCCCCTAGTTTTTTCGGCAGATCTCGGTACCCCCCCTACAAAGGCCCTCCAGAAAGTTGGCATCCCCCCCTATTAAAAAGGGGGGGTGCAAACTATGAAGCCATGGCTAGAACGAGATCAAAATTAGGCAGAATGACTATAAAGTCCTGGTAGTAGAATTGCAAGAATGTTTCTGCGGAATTTCGGAAATCGTCAAAGAAATTTTCGGTAGTTCGGAAATCACAATTTTGTATAAATAGGAATAGTCCTAATGAATCAACTTGGCTTAGCAAGCTAACCCTGAAACTGATCATGAAATAAAACCAAAAATACCAAATGATGTTTAAAGAGGTATAAAGCCAAATTACTAAGTGCCTTTGGTTCAAAATATAAAGCAACTCTCGGACTGAAATCCTGAAAATCCTACTTTAAAGGTGTCAATTATAATGAATAGAGCAGTTGTCGTTTCAATAAACTTTGTTCCACGGTTATTATAGGTAATGCTGCCAAAAATAAAAAAATGACAATATTTTAAGCAGTTTTTGAGAAATATTTCAATAATTATTTCCGAAAATATGTTCTACCAATTCCTGGTTTACGTCTTGTTTAACTATAGCGTCATTGATAGCAGGTTGGAAGAAAGATATGCAATTTAACCCTTTTAGTCCCAGAGATAAGTACATCAGAACATTTTGCACGACAGCAGGGACAGCGTCCAAAACCTTTATATTGTTCAAAATTTTGTCTACTTTCCAATGGTAGCTGAACGAACTCCTAAAACGTCTTGGTTCCGGAGATATGACCGGTCCAAGCTGGCACTCCGAAAGCACCGCCTGTGAATTGTACTTGCCTAATTTGGAAAGTATAGCAGCTATTTTTATAAAAGTTGGATTTAATTAGTAATAGTTTCGACTGTAACTATTTAGCACATTTGGTACTATCCTTTTTACCAATTGAAAATGAATTGATAATAATAATAAAAAATAAAAATGTATCACCATCAAGTTTGTAAGCTTGGGGTTTGTGACCTTGCTGTTACTAATGTTATGATTTATATCTCTGTGAAAAATTAGGAAATTTTCCTTTCGTGGCATAAGCAAGCGTTTTAGAAAAAAAAATTTACTATATTGTAAGAATTATATCACTACTTTTGGTATTTATTTGAGGCTACTTAAAAAGTATTATTAGGCCAAATCTTGCTACAATTGAAAAAACTTACCATGAAAAGGATAACCTTTATGAAATCACTATTTTTTTTTTTTTTTGTGAAACAACCCTAAAATACTACTATTTACACCGTTCGGGCTATTTTGAAATTTTTTTCGATTATAACCTCAGGCTACTATCACCAATCAATGTTATTACTAGTACTTATAATATTGGTTTTTGTATTTAAAACATTACATTTATCAAAAGAAATGTTCCTCGTTTTGCTCTAATTAGCCTAAATCTAGTCCTTTTTTACCCTTAAGGTTTTTTTGGGTTTCATTTATTTTCCAAACCCCAATGCAATGAGTTGATTTCAATCTCTTGGAACAATTACATAGGTCATAGGATCCTTTTATTAAATAAAAATTAATCAATATTATCTTATCTCTTGTTTTACACAATGATGTAGTCGGGGATGTGATTCTTATGATCATTTGAAAATTATCTTTTTTAGCAATTTGTCATTGCATGAACGGTTGTTTTCGTAAAGATGGTGTCAAAAGTTGCCCTTGCATTAAAGCCAACCGTAACTGCTCGGCAAAATGTCGATGTAGGAAGTGCTCTAACAACAAAGCAGTCAAACAACGGCTTAAAGGATGTAGATGTCAGACCTCTTGTCGGGACACTGATGGTCGAAATACGAAATGTCCTTGTTTCAAGAATCGTCTTGGCTGTGATATGTGCAATTGCAAAAGTTGTGAAAACCCGTATGGGAAAAACGAAAATAGAAAGAAAAATTCCGGTAAAGTAGGAGGAAAAAGAAAAAGGCAGCCTTACACAGCCTATAAGAAGAAAAGAAGTGAAATTTTTCTTGCTTCTAAGTCGATGAAACTACCAGAAGGGTGCTGGTCTCTAGACGAGACGGCATGTATTTATACATGCACAGAAATGGTATTGGCTGAATTAAATCAAATCTGTATGAAGTCAATCTTTAAAATATACGACTATATTTATAGAAATCGTGCATCGTATCCTGAAGTGAAACTAAGAGAAAAAAACGTGAAGCAAATTAAGGCTAAATTGCAATATATGGGCTTCAATATTTAACATGAAACTAAAGAACATTACTATTTATAAATCTATTGTAAGAAACTACTTGGATATATGAGGTTTAGCCAGGTTGATTTTTGTGGTTTAAGGTCGAAATGATGTCTTTACTTTGTTAGAGGATTCGACATTTTTTTACTAGTTTTTTATCATTCTTTTTTTAATTAATCAGGGCGGGGAGGGGTGTTTTCCACCAGGTATGAATAACTTTAGATCCAGAAGTTCTATATTAATGAAACTTCACAGAAATCTTCTTTACTATGAAAGGAACCCACGATAAAAATCTTCATAACGGCATCACAAACTTTTTGCCTACCACCGACCAGCTAGAATATGCGTTTTACTAAAAACACAAACAAATCTGAACAAAATGAAGATTTCTAAATTTGTTTTGATTTTCTGAAGGTATGAAGCTTTTTTTTAGCATAGCTTTTCTTGTGTTATATTTTATGTCAGAAAGTTTTGCGATTTTTGTACGCTGAAATTTGTCAAATGAAATGGTCACGAACAGTGCAGGACTTTCATAGCATTTCCCCCAATCAAGGGACAGTTGTTGAATTGATTTTTGGCACAGATATACAATTTCTCAATTTTTTAGATGTCTGTGTTGTTTACTGTGAAAATCTTATACGCAGTGGGGTTGGTACAAAACTTTTGGAGGACCATTAAAAAAGTTGTCCTGAGTCAATTTAATAATCCTTAGGTCAATCGTCGCTAAATTTTTTCTAGTTTACGACAGTATAAGACTCGGAGTGTCCTTCTTGTTAGTAAGTGCCCGATATAAATTTAAAACAAACTTTTCAATCGAGGGACGCTAAACCTCAACCGTCCTTCAATTGAGAGACGCGTTGTTTTTTAGGGGAAATCACTCAAAGGAAGGACGTGCGTATGAAAGTTCCTCATTGACGAAAAATTATTTTCAACTACTTTGATGTCAGAAATTTTCGCGTCTAGAAAATTTTGCGACTCGGGCTATTCGCGAAATTTCGCGTGTTCTCAAGGAATTTAATTTCGCGAATCAGCAAGATTTATTTATTTCACTGGAATTGATTATTGCGAAAATGGATTTTCCAGACAAAAACACTAGTAAAGTAGGTTTAATAGACTGTTTTTATGTTCTAAAAGCAAAAAAGATCAAGATAATCTGAAAACTGTATTTTTTGGAATTAATTTTCGCGAATCAGCTAAAACAATTTTTTTCGCGGAATTTTAATTTCTCGAATTCAGGGGCCATTCGCGAAAATCGCGAAATTTTCTGGACGCGAAAATTTCTGACATCAAAGTATTCCTCCGCAAATCAACTCCAAAAAAATTAGATTAAAAAGTTTTACAATTTTTCATCAATTTTATCAGTTTTGACTCATTCTTGCGAAAATTTATTCCATTGATTAAAACCACCAATTTTCGAACGGCCCGACTAGTAAAAATTTCTGACATTTAGGTTAAAAATTTATGATCATTTTTATTTTTTGTCGATCTTGTGTTAACCGAGCTGTATATTTTTATTATTGTTTGTCCATTTGATTTGCTCGTCTTGTTTTCATCGAAAGGAAGTGGAGGGGTCCCATTATAAAAGGAATAAATAATAAGGTATAAAAACCTCCCCTTGCAGTGCAGCTCTACGACAACCCTACCCTTACAGTGCATTTTTTTGATCTTGAAAACATACCCGTGTTTAAGGGCCGCACGTACTGTAGGTCATTTACTTTGAGTGCCCTTTCCCCCTGGTGCTAGCAAACATTTGGGTTTCCCGTTTAAGTGGGACGGTTGCCTTTAAAACATACCTTCTTCTTTTCCAAAAGTTGTCCTTGTTATACAAAGTTATGTTTATTAGGTATTAGGCTAGAAGCTCAGTAGAACAGATGGTAGGAATGTTTGTTGCTGTGAAATATTGATATCTTCAATTCTTGGAAGAGT
This sequence comes from Clytia hemisphaerica, assembly GCF_902728285.1. Taxonomy (NCBI): domain Eukaryota; kingdom Metazoa; phylum Cnidaria; class Hydrozoa; order Leptothecata; family Clytiidae; genus Clytia; species Clytia hemisphaerica. The sequence continues at coordinate 371,283 of NW_027103556.1, read as the reverse complement.
GATGCTATGTAAATAATGTTTTTGGATTATGTAATATCTCCAATGTTTTCTTTATTTCACAAATCTGATACTCAATTTCCGATTAATAGTCTTCAAAATATGTTTCAAGAGATTTCAAAAGATGTATTATTTTATTAAAATTTTTTGCTCCTGTTTCATCCTATAAAGAAGGTCTGAAGAAGATTCTATATTTTTTTAGTTATGTTTATCCACCCCACTATTCTTCATATAATCATGTACTTTTCAGCAACTTCAAAAAACAAAGTAAACTATTTAAATTGCCAAAAAAAGAAGAAGAATGAAAATGGAACTACTCTGCCCGAGAGGATAGCATTTAAGGTCAGTTATTTAGTTTCTCAAGGTAACACCCGATCCAATGAAAAAACCTCTGTTCTTTTGCAGCCCGCTTGTGTAACGAAATTTGTTTATGTGGATGAGCTACCATAAGCTTTCATTTAAAACATTGATATTGCAAAAAGGACGAAGAACAATTTGAGTCTCCTCTTGTATGAAAACTTCATCATTGTAATAAAAAATGTATTTTTCTTCAGTTTGAAACTTGGTAAAAATGGACGATGAAGTTTTACTGGTTCGTACTCAGGTATGTATATATAAGATGTGAGAAATTCTGAATTTCTGTCCAACAATCTTCCATCAGAGATGGGAAGCATAATGCATTTCGTTCTTATTACGACTCGTAAGAACTGCATACATATTGATTTTGGCACCACTGGACAGTGAAAAAAATTCGAAATAGAGGCCACTGAAATATTTCAAATATCAAGATAATGGAGATCATATTTTGTATTATTTGTTGTATAGTTTAGTTAATTTCAATTTCGACTTTCTTTTCAAGCCGAAAAGAGTTCTACAACAAAATGTGGCAAAGAAATATGTTTTGAAGAAGGTGGACCAGTGGGGATTTGAGAAAACTTGGCTAAACAAAGAAATAGGTAAATTATTGTTGTATACCTTCCGTAAAAATTTACGTTGTTTATTATTATGCCCATCGAAAATTTGTTATATTTTTGGCAACATTGTAATTTGTAATTTGCATGTAACTTAGCATCGTCACATCGAAATCGTTTGAGAGTTTTAAAGTGTATTCCAAAAGCTTGTGGACACTTTACTTTTTTAAACTTTTCTCGACACCCATTTATGCTGTATTAAAAAGTAAATTTTTAGCAGAATATTTTAATTGATTAATTTATTTTTGAAAATTGAAAAATGAAGAGGAGAAAAATGAAGATTTTTTCGGCTGGGCCACAAATATCGAATTGATACTTTTTAGAATATTTAAACTTCGCTGATTCCAAATCTGTGCTCATATTTTTTCATATCTTTCTTGGATCAAAGGCTACAGCCCATCAAAGTGGGTCCACTTTGGCCCTTTTTGACTGTTTTATCCTAGGGAATTTGCTTTTCTAATCTCTTGAAGATTAGAGTCGCACTTCTTCCAAACAGATTTTATCTTTCTGATCATTTCATCTTCTGAGTTAAATGGGTTGTTGAGTCTACCTTCATACACTTTTTCTTTTACTCTACAAAAGTGTATCTTTTGAATTGAATACATGTACATGTCCATATATTTTGAAAACTTCAGCTTCGAAAAGTCAAAAGTAGCCAAAAATATGAAAGAGTCAGATTTTTTTAGAATTTTTTGTTTTTTCGTCGCTCGACGTTTTTAACACAACTAGAGCATAGTCCCTCAGTCTTTCTTACAACAAGGTCTCGATGAATTTTATGGTTTACTTTTTGTTCTATTCAAACAAACTTATGATCATTACCTCGATTGCATTTTCACTTATCACATTATAGGTTATGGTGTAAAAACACAAAAGAAATTCATCAAAGGGGATTTTCTATTAGAATATCGAGGTGTTTTGCGTTTAAAGGCTGATATGATTGACATCGAAAGACATTATGATGAAATTGGAGCTGGGAGCTTCGTCTTTGACTTCAAACACAATGAAATTTCTTATTGGTAAGTCATCATAAGGTCAATAAATCCCCCATCAGCCTTAGTCTCCCTATGTGAGAACTGAGGGACCCATCATATTTTTTCCTCATTTTTTAATAAATTTTCTCCCCTTAGAAGTATCTTAGTTTTACAACAAAACTATTCAATTATTGACTTCTTTTTATAACAATGGTAAATAATTTCTGACTCCTAAGTGAATTTAAACTTTTCATTGGTTTTGGTTCTGTTGTTTTGAATGTGAGAAAAAGACAAAAGTATGATTGTAAAAAGTGATAGAATTATATATCTCCTCCCCCCAAAATTTGAAAAATTAAAAAACTTTTCCCCCATTATAAATTTGGCAAAATTTTGAATCCCCCAAGTTTGAGGGGGGGGGGTGAAACCAAGTATTATAATTTCAGGTTATTTCTCATCAATTCGATGGTTCGACACGGGGTGTCCCCAATGTTTAAAACTATTGATTTTCCATTTTTCAGCAAAGAATCATGAAAAAATACACACAAAACCATAAATCAACAAATTGAATTTAAATCTCTCTTAACGTTCTTAGTTTGGATGCTACTGAAGATAATGGATCATTATGCCGGTTTGTAAATGATTCCAAGCTCAATCCTAATGCTGTAATGAAAAAAATTGAAATTGATGGTGTCCCACGATTATGTTTGTTTGCATTACGCGATATTTCTTTTGGGGAAGAAATCAGATATTCTTATGGCGTGGCGTTACCCTGGCACCACCAAGAAAAAGTACGTTTTTGTTTATTTCCGATAAACCTTTGAGATTTTGCATCAAAAAAGTCTTTTTACCTAGGGAAAGAATTTTAAAATTCTGACAGTTCCGCTGAGGTGAATTTTAAACCGCCCAATAAGTAACTGGGCATTTAGTAGACACATGGAATGAGAATACTTTGATAGGTTGGAGTTTTCTTTCCTTTAGATGCAAAGGTTATTCTTGAATTTGTATCTGAATTGTTCGATTGGCTCGGAAAGGTACGTATTATGATTTATTTTAGAATTTTAGGAAGACTCGTCAGTAATGCATACAGTATATGGCCCCCAAAACGCAGATGACCCCCAAAACGGAGGTTGTCATTAAAATGAGGATTCTGACTTGAAGATTTATCAGAATTAAACGATTTTTGTTTATTTAGAAAGAATGATGGTTATACTAAAAAATGAGCATGTTTTTGATGGTTTGAGACAGATCCAAAATAACATATTTGCGTATGAAGGAGATATTTTAACACCAAAATAGATAAAAATTGCATATAACTCACTCTAGCTCCTTGGATATTGAAAATAAGTTATGAAAATGAGGTATAGGAAACTTTCTACACCTAATGCCGTTCAGAAAATGCAGATACATCTGTGACTTTAGAGAATGGGTAAAAGATATAGCATCTTAAAGGTCAACCAGTTTTTTGGGACCCTAGATTCTAAATATGAGAAAGAGCAAAAAATCTTGGAATTCCATTCCTATCAGGTTGAGTTAATAGCTTATAACAAAAAATTAACACAATATATAAAAATTTTCGCTGAATCAGCAAAAATGACAAATTCTGTCATTTTTTTGCAAAATATAGGAGAAAAATACCTTTAAAGCTTAATATTTTCAGTTTCAGTTAAGCTTTTCTTCTCAAATTTTCACAGCTTATTCCATACATGAATGGAGCTATTTTCAAAAGAGATTTGCAAAATTGTCATTTTAGTTTTTCCCCCTATTACCACTGGGCTTAATAATTTGATTTTAACTACACCTCCTTTTTGGGGGCCCCAAACCTGCATTTTGACAACCAGGGGTATACTGTAAAAATTTTATCAAACAAATTTATGCCCAAAACCCTCTAAATCACATTTCCAAACTATGGTCAAAATATTGTATTCATATCTTAAAGATATCTCGAGAAATCGCAAGCTATCTATCTTTAAGCGATTGAAAAATATTTTTAAAATTGAAGATTTTGAAAAAGAACTTCTGGGAAATAAAGTAGAGATGTTAAAGTTTTTCATACAGCAAAAATCTTTGTAAAACCTTTTCCCCTCTAGATTTGAGAGAAATTTTAAATCTGATCGGAGTTTTGGGGGCCACATACTGTAGTGGTTAGAATAAATCAGTATGCTTGATAATGATATTTCAATTTTCGAAATTAGAGTTTTTTATCCGTGTATTTTGGTCAGATAGCCTGTAAAGCAACAAAGGATTGGCTATGATGATCCATGTATTTTAATCGCATTTGATCATTGACTGTGGTTAAAAAAGATCTTTAAACACTTCTGTTTCCATATGTATTTTAATTTAGGCGGGAAGAAATTTCAGCGAATTTAGACAATTTTTTTCTCCAAAATTTCTCTCCGCTAAAATCATAGTCCAGGGTCTGGAGCTCAACTATTTTTTGCCTTTGATAATCTGATGGTGGAAAAAATAGATATCACAGCGCCATCATACAAATCAGAAAGCGAAGATAGTATACGGCAGATTTTCTGACTACTAAAATCACTTCTCTTAAGATATTGTAATCAGGCAGATCTCCATTCAGCGTGTTGCCTGTTATCAATTTAATATTTAGAGCTCAAGTTTTGTATGGAGGGTACTCTCAATAAAATTAGAAAAGACATAGGGTTCACTTTTTTAACCTGCTGAAATTTTGTATTTTACAGGCTAGCCCAAACTATTTTGCCGGTTCGCAATAAAAATCTTGAGCAAAACTCGTTCCAAATTTTTTAATTTGATCTAAAAATATCAAAAAAATTACAGACTAAAATAAGCCAGTTCGGGACTTTCCCTGCTAAATTATACATGTCTCAAATTTTAAATCTCGGGACTGGAATATGGTATTGATCTGAAACCGGAAATCTCAACCAGAGTTAGGTTGGTGGCAAAATTGACCCAAAATTGACGATTTTAAAGACCAAAACTTAAAATTGCTTTTGGTCTCAGGATGGTTACAATGGATACAATAGCATACGACTCCTGTTTTTGAACGTACCTGGAGGTCCTATAAATTAACCCATGTTCGTTAACGTATGTTAGTTAAAGTCTATCTCAAAATAATTTGCAGCTGTAACTTTTGATAGCCAATAGATTTTCACAAAAATATTATTTCGGCTCAAAAAATGAATTTCTATCTATAAGAATCACTATTTATAAGCGTAGATCAATGTTCTTAACTAAATTACTTATTATCCTAATGAGATCTAGTTGATTTTTTGCTAATGAAATGATAATTTTACCAAACATTTGGGTTCGCATTTGGGTTTGGAATTGAAATTTCGAGTTGCTGAAATGTTTTTTTTACAAGAAACTGGGTCGAATTTTTTACCTTCTTTTTATAAGCACGTGCGGGAAAAACCTTTTCACTGGCCGGAAAAGCTTAAAAATTACCATATTCGGCCGAAATTTAGTAAGTTTATTCTTTGACTTGCTTTTCATTATTTAAAGGTAAAAACAGGGTGGCCACTAGTCCTGGAAAGTCCTTAAAAGTCCTGGAAAATGGGGAATTAGTAAAGGCAAAAAGTAGTTGAGCTCCAGCTCCTGGAGTACCATTCGTTTTGAAGATGTCGAACTTTCGTTTTCTCACATTTTTGCTTGAAACACCTTTCAATTCATCGCGGAAAGTTTGTACCTTTCAACACCTTCGGCCTAGTTTATGTAATTTGAATTTTCAATTGCTTGTTATGCTTGAGCAAATAAGTTTTTTGTTATGAAATTTTCACAGGTGACCCATATAAGTATGGTTTTTCACTTTTGACAAAAATTAGATCAAAATATGCAATTTGAATTTTCGATTGACGTCACAATTTTTTTACGCAATCGAACTCGGGGAAACGTCTATTTTTATACAACAAAAATTGAGGAAAAAAGTAACCTTGTATAGAATTATGGGATCAGGTCGGGTTAGCGTGGTACATGGGCACCAAGCCTATCAGTGAGAGTTACTGATACGCTTGGCCCAAAGATAAATTTACTGACCTAAAGTAACCCCGCTTAATTCTCCTCCCATTTTCACTGATACGTTTCGCACCCAAAACGCGTTAGAACCTAGACCCTTCACTGATACGCCTCGCACCCAAAACGTCTTAGAATCTAGATCCTTCCCTGATACTCCTCGCACCCAAAAGGCGTTAGAACCTAGACCCCTCACTGATACGCTTCGCACCCAAAACGCCTTGGAACCACACCTTTCCACTGATACGCTCCGTACCCAAAACGCCTTAGAACCACACCCTTCCACTGATACAAAAAATTTCGTTCGAAAGAAGGAAACGTTCGAGTTACGGAGACTCTACAGTATTAAAACTCCAAGCACTTTGGGACATTATTTCGTCTTCAAGACGTTGGGAAACGTCCGAACTTTTTCGTGGGTCACCCGGTAATCAACAGCGCCAGACAATTTCAAGAAATACACGTTTTTTTTTTTATAAGAACAAACTATATAAGAACATAAGGCTTCGAGGCCCAAAAATTTAAGAACATTCTAAGAACATACTAAGGCTTTGGATACTTAAAAACATGCAATTTCTTAAGAAATTACATCAAAATTCTAAAAAAATGCTGAAAATAAGAACATTTTAAGAACATTTTTAGGCTTCAAATCCAAAAAACTAAGAACATCCGAAGGCTTCGAAAATTTTTGATGTTCTTATAAAAAAAAAAACGTGTAAAGGAAAAACCATAACCCAAAAATCAACATTTCATGGATTTTAAATAAAAATAACAAGAAATGTGTTCGATGTTACAGAAATATTTCGGTTAGTTCGAAACACAGGTCACAGGGCACATGACGAAGGTCACAGGACGCAGGACACAGGACGCAGGACATACGACTTGGACTGGCATTTTCTTTATCTTTATAAGAAACAAATTGTAAAGTGCATGTAAGCTTTCAAGTACAGCTAGGCACAACGCTCATAGACATTAGAGGTGAAATTTTAGCCTGGGAATCCATGCTATGATTTCTTCTTTGATAAACTGATGGCGAATTGTATAGCATGGTCCGGGCTGAGAGTTTGAATTTCTCAGATCCTAATAACAGTTGAAAACATAGCCAATCAAATTTTGTTATTCTTTTACTGGTTAAAATTTCTTAGAGCACGGAATTATTATAGATACTGGAAAAACAATGAGCTGAATTTTGCCAATTTCTCATGTACAAGCCTTGTCCGCAGTAACGACATTATTGTTCACCCTCCTTCCACTATTAAATAATTTTTCGTAGCATTTTAATTGCATTTCTCATCAAAATTCACTTATCGAATTCCCAAATGAGACTTTAAGTTCTCCTCCGAGATTCAAACTCATCTAGTTAATTACTATTTATACCTCGTTATGACGTTTTAAAATAACATGTATTACTTTTTTTGTAATTTAAGGCGTTATGTATTGATGTTATGTTATGTATATGTTATGATCTTATTATCTTTTTTCCGGTCTGCACTTTGTTGACCTGTAACCTGCGGTTTACACAAACCGAGTCAATCACTCACATTTTTAAAGTTTAAAATGTTTGGTTTTTATTTTTTCATTTTTATTTATGTGCTTTGTTTTTGTTGTGACGATTGTAGAAAAAGTAAAGTGTGAAAACTTCCGCAGCTGTCGACTCAAGTTTTTAATTGTAAATGTGTGAATAGAATTTGTAACAGTGCTCGATAGCTTTTTATCCAGAAAGAAATAGACTAATTTATACTGCTACTGACAGTTCCATGTCATCTTCGGTGGCAAATTTCTGTGCCAAGTTTCTGTGTTGCCCGATGATTGTCACAGTAGATGGTATGGAACTGTCAGTAGCAGTAAAATTTTCTATTTCTTTCTGGATCATCAGGTATAAAAAATTCCTCCTACAAGATTGCGTTTTTTTAAAGGATCACAAAGAAAATAGGAAAATGTTCTTGGGAGGTATAAAGATGATTAGTCCGGTGGGACTACGACGGAAATCATGAAAACTGAAAAATTATAACTGAAGAAAAAAATGAACAGAATTTTTAAAGTTTTGCAAATTTGACCTTTGTGATTTTGGTGATTCTTATAAAAAGAATTCTTATAAAAAACTGTGTCATTGTCGAGAATAAATTTTCTCACGTGACGACATTTTAATATTAGTGGCTATTTTATTTTGTTCTAGCCGTACATGTTGAACTGGTGGTACATTCAAAAAAAAAATCTTTCTCTTTTGTTAAAATTTTGATTGACAAGAAATGTGACGTAACGATACCTTTTGTTTTGCGAAAGGGGAGATAATTATGCGTGAAAGTGTGAATAAATTTTCTTCCAGGAATTTGTTATTGTTGTGTTTGTAGAGAAATATTTCAGTCAGACAGAAGGCTTTTTGTCGATTTATGGTAAAAATCAGGAAGCATAGAATATAGAAAACTTCCAAACTCTTGCAAAATTGAATTTATGAAGCAAAAGTTTTAAGTTTGTTCTCGATGGTTTTACCTGGTTTTACCCGTAACTCATTGATTTATCATGGGCCGCCGACCACATTTTTTCAAAGTAAAAAGAAAATTTACCAATCAATCCAAATTGTGTCTAATAACGTTAAAACATACCTGTTTTAGGCAATCTAGAAGGGGTAAAATTCAAAAATTTTCGCCCGTCGGCGCCAACCATGGTTGCCTCCTACGTCAGTATATCATGGCCCTATAACTTTCAAAGTAGAGCCGCGGCATTTGTTTATATTGCAATTTTATGTTTAATTTTTAAGTGTATTCAGAACATTTAATTTTATGGATTAAAACATCCCAATTACTTACTTAATTTCCATGTTAACAAAAAGGCTACAAGCTCGCTAGATTGATTGAAAAAAAAAGTTGCATTCACAAAATATCACTAATTAGGCAAAAAAAATAAAGAAACAAATTACTGACGAAAAATACTGTAACTTTGGATAGCCAAATGGCTAAACATTAAAATTTGGAGGGAAGCTACCTTTTATCATTGTTAACAATATATCCTATACCTTATTGGAACTAATTTTCGCGGTCGAAAAAAAATATCCGGAAAATTGCATTTCGCGGGTTTTAACTTTCGCGGTTTTTTCCATTCTGGAATTTTCGCGGTTTTTTCCATTCTGGAATTTTCGCGGTTTTGTCCTTTTTTGGACAAATTTCTTTCATTTTCCTAGGGATTTTTCAAATTTTTCGATAAAATTGTATTTCGCGGGAATTAATTCCTTATAATATATCTCTTGTAATCAGTGAAAACTCCTAATTCTTTCTCCCAGTGAAAACAGAGAAAACCCTTGACAGATGGACATATCATCATAATTTGCTATTTGATTACTTAGGAAAACCCGCTAAATTTTACTGTGAAAAATTTAAGCATGCTTTAAATATTGGGGTTTCCTCGGAGCCGAAAAAATTAAAGCAGAAGGCGGCAACATAAAAGGGATGAGGAATAAATAGAGCGTCTATTTAAAATTTTCGTAAAGGTCGTACCCACTCAGCATTTTATGGTCGGCGAACAAGATAAATTACATAAATCAAGCCTTTAAATGCTGTCGCCTTGAGCGCAACAAGAGTTAAAACTTTTCAACTTTTTTCGCTAGGCTGTGCGGCTTCCCCGTTGTTTTTTTTTAAATAGCCAATCAGAAGAGACATTTAACTCTCTTGTAACGTGTGCAAAAATATATCAACATACTGCATGTGCGGAAGAATTCCAAAATTTTATTTACACAACAAACAATGGACCTATTATAAAAATCCTCTACAAGCAGCTAAAGTAAAATTAAAGTGGGGTCGGAACTGCGCTCATAATTTTTTAAAGCAAGAGGTGAAGAAATTCAAAAGAAATAAACAAAGCATTAAGCGGTCACATATAAATTTTCTGCTATAATCACTTGTTTCTATGACAACGAAATAAAGCATGCTTTAATTTTCCGGTGTGACCCCCCCCCCCATTGAGTTTAAAGCCCGAAGGGCTAGAGTTCAATCTCTAACCTTTCTCAGGCAAGAAAAAGTGAAGCCTTGAAAAATGCGCCGCATTTTTGACGACAGATTGAATCTAGCAATTCCTTTGTTTACGATTGATATTTTTTTCGAAATTTAGCGGTAAATTTTAGTTTCAATCTGTCATTTGTGTAAAAACTAGGCGAGCCGCTCAAGGCCGCGCAACTTTGGTAGGATTTGTTGGCTTCAAATCCTACCAAGGAGATTGACTTCTAGCCCTTCGGGCTTATACTTCATTGGACCCCCCCCCCATGCTCAAAAGAGAATGAGTTCTAACAGTATCGCTTCGGGACATATTGTTCTCGAAAAACAATAGGAAACCATGGCAACCCGAGCTTCGTTGTGATTCTTTCTCACTGTTCAGCTTGAAGAATTTTGTGACACTTCTTTGCGACATTGTCAAAACATTTTTTCACACCTTCACACATTGTTCTAAATTACTAAATTGTTTTTCATTCTTGCGAAACCTGTCAAAAACAATCGTATCACAAAAAATTATTCTCTTTAAGTTTCAATCATCGTAAGATAGGCTGTGGAGAAGGAGCAGATTTTTTTCTGATTTTATTTATTCTCAAGCAATAATGGACACGAACAACGCAGCTCCGCCTACGAACACTCCAAAAAAGAAAAAAGCGTATGTATATACTTCTAGTTTTTCGGACTAATTTTTTTTTTTAGATTCACTTTTATCACCATAAAATTTGGTATATACCAAAAATAACACTTACAAACTTCATTTTTTTTTTGGAAAAAATAGGGTTTTTTGGACTGGCAAAATTGCTTATGAGTTTTGATTTTTTTGCATAAAGATTGAGGGCAAAGTTGTTTTTTTATTTTTCTCTTCGAATTTTGGTTAATCCGCTTTTGTCATTTTCAGGCAAATTTAGCATATCTCCCAATTGGCTTAATATTTTTTTTGATTTCTTGCATAATAATATGAAATGGTAATCCTACCTTAAGGGAACTAATTTTCGCGATCGACACCCGTTTTTTAGTGAAATTCTTCCGTTTTCTTAAAGGGTTTCAGAAAAACATCGTTTTCCGCGGAACTAATTTTCGTGGTTGACACCCAAAAAATCCATAATTAGTCCCCTTAAGGTATAATTTGTGTTATCACGTTTATCACAAGCGTGTGTTTTCACCCTCTCGAATCTTCATAACCTAAATCAATTTTTCATTCTTAACAAGTTTTTTAGATCACTATTGACCCAACCCACTCTGTTTATTACACGTTTTTTTAATAGAAATCGAAAAATTAAAAACATCGTAAGAACATACCCAGCCTCAGTTTGGAAAAAAAAATGACAAGAAACTACAATTTTTTCCTCTTTTCAAGCAGTTTTAACCGAAGTAGGGATGGATTTTCTAAAATCGAGAGTCAAATATTGTCTAAATTTTACCAATTTTAAGTGCTCTTTATTTTGCATCAAATTGTCGATTTAGAGTAGTATGAAAAATTAAGAACGCATTTAAGAACATCTTAGGCTGAAAATTTCTAAAAAAAATAAGCACATCCAGGCTCAGCCAAATTTTAGGTGTTCTAATAAAAAAACGTGTAATCTTTATATATAAAGCTAAAAATATAATAACAACAACTTTTCGTTTTAAAAATATGTACAAAGATAAAAATGTCTTTTTTTGTGTATAAAACATTCATTATACCAACTCTAAAGTAGGTTGGAACAAAAGCTTCGTGCAGAAGTTCGTGCTTTTGCAAAAAAGTTCGTGCCTTTTGAAAAACTTTTGAAGAAGCACAGGTCGTTCTTCGTTAAAATAGCGCTCTTCAGCGGCACAAAGCTTATGCTGTGTATGATGGCTATGATACGGATATTGAAAATCAAATTAGGCTATTTCATGAAATTTTTGACACGAGTGCGCCTATTTGGCACCACTTGTGGCATTAACTTCTGAAATCCATTTTTGACAGTTTGCCTACTGCTGTTTGTAATTTGTTTGTGCTCAAATATTTCCGGATATGGATATTGTTAAATCTAACTTTATTGGACCTACCCGGGTGGGGTGGAGGTCCTATAAATTAACCTGTGTTCGTCCGTCCGTTCGTCTGTTACCAACTTTTCTCAGGATTGAATCATAGGAATCTTTTGATTTTTGGTACAAAGGTGCCAAATGGTGTTGGCCAAACAGCCAAAATGTGACGGAGCCCGATTTTCGAAAAAACATTTTTGGGGGTAAATTTGGGCCAAAAAACGGCCAAAAAACGGGTTTTTTGGACTTTGTGGAAAATTGGATCATTAATTTTTTCTGATTTTTTGCATGAAAGTAGGGTACCATCATAGGTAAAAGATGGCTCAAGCAGATTTTTGCAAAAAAAAATGTTTATCTATAAGAATCACTATTAATAAGCATAGATCGATGTTCTTAGCCAAATTATTATTTTTATTATTATTATTAATTGTTATCATTATTATTTCTGAGTTTTCTGTAAACCTTATTGAGTACCCAGAGGTGCTTTGTCAAGGATGCTTTTTGGAGATGGGAAAAATGGGAAGGTATTTTACAATCTTTACAAATTCTCCAACTTTTTCTGACCAAAACTTTGAGTTTTCAATGGGAAAAGTGGGAGAATTAGGAAATTTATGTATCAAAACTTTCTCCTGTAAGCTGTGCATTTTTCTGATAGTGGATTGTTTTAATGAAGAAAATCGTTTAATAGCTTCCCTGGTAATGAAAGCTCGGATGATTGCTCGGATTTCTCGAATTTCCAAGGTTCCGAGGATTTCAAGAAAAATATTACTTGTTTAAAAGAGTCATATCTCGGAAATAGCTCGGATAGCTCGGAAAGAAAATGCAATAGTTTAATGAAGCTTTTTTTGAGTCATTTTAAACTCGGTTAGTTCGGATTTCTAGGAAAAATTGTAACTTGTATAAATAGCATTTTTTTTTAAAAAAGAGAAAAACTCAGAACTTTTTGTAAACTTTTCTAAAAAGAGAGCAAGTTGATAAACTGAGACCGTGGAGCACACGCTAAAGTTACGAGGAGAGCGAGTATAATAAAACAGCAATTTAGAGACGCTTGCTGACGTTACCAAAAATAGCAAATCGAAGAGACAGAAGTGTAAAAACAAAAAAACAAAGTACAGTATGTGGCCCCCAAAACGGCGATCAAATTTGAAATTTCTCTCATATCTAGAGGAAAAGAGATTTTACAAAAATTTTTACTGCATGAAAACCTTTAACATCTCTTCTCTATTTCCTGGAAGTTCTTTTTCAAAATTTTCAATTTCAACAATATTTTTCAATCGCTTAAAGATAGGTAGCTTTTTTCTAGTGGCCCCCAAAACGGAGGTTTGAAATTTTAGCGATTTCTCGAGATATCTTTAAGATATGTATACAAAATTTTGACCATAGTTTTGAATAATGATTTAGAGGGTTTAGGGCAGATTTATTTGATAAAATCTTTACAGTATACCCCTGGTTGTCAAAATGCAGGTTTGGGGCCCCCAAAACGGAGGTGTAGTTAAAATCAAATTATTAAGCCCAGTGGTAATAGAAGGAAAAACTATGAACATATTTGTGTTTTCCCTTAAATTTACGAGCCGATGGATGTAAAATTAATGATTTTTATGAAATATTTCAAGTTTTTCGATATTGCAAAGTCCAAACTGAAAATTTAGAAATTTTCAAAATGACAATTTTGATTTAACAACGTTTTAATCAAGTATTTGAAAACAAATCTCTTTTGAAAATAGTTCCATTCATGTATGGAATAAGCTGTGAAAATTTTAGAAAAAAAGCTTAACTGAAACTGAAAATATTAAGCTTTAAAGATATTTTTCTCATATATTTTGCAACAAAATGACAGAATTTGCTGTTGTTGCTGATTCAGCGAAAAATTTTATATATAATGTTAATTTTTTGTTATAAACTATCAACTCAAGGTGATAGGAATAGAATTCCAAGATTTTTTGCTTTTTCTCATATTTAGAATTTTCGGTTTTGTCAATGCTGATTCTAGGGCTCCAAAATACTGGTTGACCTTCAAGATGCTATATCTTTTACCCGGCCTCTAAAGTCACAGATGTATTTGCATTTTCTGAACGGCATTAGGTGTAGAAAGCTTCCTATACCCCGTTTTCATAACTTAATTATTTTTAATATCCAAAGAGCTAGAGTGAGTTATATGCAATTTTTATCTAATTTTCGTGTTGAAATATTGCCTTTAGACGCAAATATGTTATTTTGAATCCGTTTCAAACCAGCATAAACATGCTCATTGTTAAGTATAACCATCATTCTTTCAAAATAAACGAAAATCGTTTAATTCTGATAAATCTACACAAGTCAGAATCTTCATTTTAATGAAAACCTCCGTTTTGGGGGCCGTCTCCGTTTTGGGGGCCATATACTGTAGGGTTTTTTTTATTTCTTTTTCAAAAGTATTTTTCAATTGTGTTGATAGTTTCTCCCAATAGATATGCTTTCATTTTTCTTTATTTTTTTGTATTTTGACCAGTTATGTCTTATGTGTTTCATTGTTTCAATGTTCTTTGATTTGTTTGATAACCAGGTAGGTCCATAACTTGTTTGCTTGAAAATTGTTTTTATATATGTAAAGTAATATTTGAAAAGTTTGAGATTTTCAACCGTTGGCTCCTCCTTGTCTCTGCATTCCCCCTGCATTCCTCATGTTTAAAATTTGAGAATTATATATTGATAGAATTTATGTAATTAATTTAATTATTTTTCTAATAATCAAAGATTATTCCAAGTTTTTAAAAAGGTTTGTTATCCGACGCGCGTAAATAGCGACATTTGATTGGCTTCTTTGCTGTCCAATATTTTTGAATATATAGCTTCCATGGGGCTATATATTTCAAAAATTGACGTCACACAACGAGTTCAATGACAATTGAGCATCTATTCTTTTTGACGTTACGTCACAAAATAAAAATGAGACTTTTGAATAAAAAACTAACACGAAACCAGATTTACGAGCATATAAATTGGAATTATGTTTGAAAACGAGAAATATTTTAGCAATGAACGGATAATAAACCATTTATTTGGACGCAGTCTCATCCAGGGCTACGAGACGCACGCCCAATATTTTTGCATATTGGATTCGACTTTGTCCAATACTCTCGGGTACCTAATAGCCGCCCCCCCCCCCCCCGGCTAATTAATTTTTCGAAAATTTTCCACCCAGGACATTCTTATTCTAACCCCCTCGCTTATTAATTTTTGGGAAAATGTTTTTGAAAGTTCCCTTTTTTGTCTTAATTCTGCTGTATTAGCCTCCTTTTCAAACAATTTCCACCCAGGACATTTTTATTCCAACCCCCCGCTTATTAAATTTTGAGATTTTTTCCAACCCCCTGCTTATTCCAACCCCCCGGCTATTAGGTACCCGAGAGTAACTTTGCAATTATCAAGAAAGTTTTAACCCTTTCCGTGCCGATGTCGTATATATCCGACATGCAAATTTTCACTCTACTTGCCAATATCGGATATATCCGACATCAATTTTTTTTACCTAATTGCCGAGGCCTTTAAAAAAGAGGGAGCTCTATTGCCGAGAAATCAGCTTTTAGGAAAATGGTTTTCTTATTTGCCAATGTCGTATATATCCGACATAAAAAAATCCAACTAGTAATAGTGACAGTATATATTAAGTGCTCAAAAGATTTATTTCAAGTTTATTTTAGTCTATCATAAAATATATATAAAACAAATGTCAAATACAAATGTCAAACATTGGCAAATAGGAATAAAATATCCTTGTCGTATATATCCGACATGCGGCAACACGAGTTAAAATTTGCATGTCGTATATATACGACATCGGCAAATCAGGTTACTAAAAAAAATTACCCCTTGGCAAATGGATTGGGGTACAAAAACAAGGTAACGGCACGCAAAGGGTTAAAACTTTCTTGCAATTATAAATTTTATAAGACACAAACTTTTTTTAAAGGCGCAAACTTTTTCAAAGGCACAAACTTTTTCAAAAGCACAAACCTTTTTTCAAAAGGCACGAACCTTTTTTTGCAAAGGCACGAACAAGGCCTGGGACAACTTCTTGTGCCAAACGAGGCTAAAAACTTTTGGGCATTCTGTACTACTGTAGACATCGAAAATGGTCCGATTTGGCCAAAATATTGCTCACTTGTTCCATATAGGTAGCAAGAGTTAGATGGAATTACCACTTTTCTGTAATAGCCAAAGTGGTTCATAAAACTCTTTACAAATTTTTTTTCAAATCGGCTTTCTCTGATTACCTATCGTTGTTAGAAAAATCAGCGGACATATATAAATTATCAGAATTAAAGTTATTTTGTTAATTCAAACCTCACAATTTTAGGCAAAATACTAGACGATCCTATCGTCTAAACTTAGGTCACTGTAAAGGGAATAATTTAAAAGTAATTTTTGGCACAAAGATGTAAAATGGTAATGCCCGAAATGTGACGGATCCCGATCCCTAATCTACTCTTCAACGTTATTAATTTTATCGTCTTTTATCGCATTCTATTTTTGACTGCCATTATCAAGTAGTGTGATTATTTTCAATTGGGCCTTCGAATGATTGAGCCCAGTGCGGTTAGCACATTCTATAGCATCAATACTGTTCTTTTCTTTTTAGAAAGGAGCTGTCTGACCTGGACAAAACAATTGAAAAGAACGGCTGTCTTTATTTAAAAAGTGAAGAGAACGAAAAAAAGATGACCAATTGGATTCCTAAAATTGTCGGTAAGGTGATGAAAAACGGTAGAGAGAATGGCTATATTTTGGAACATCAACCAAATACAATGGCAGCTGATAATGAGAAAATGAGGTACGTGCAACTGATACCGTTATATTCAGTAGAGTATTGCTATATTAAAATCGCAAGGAATCAAAAATTTTTTTGGTTTTGTTTTCCTTGCAGGGTTCCCAGCGCTCAGGGAAAACCTGGGAAATCTGGAAAAAAGGCTGTATTTGGAAAAAGTCAGGAAAAGTCAGAGAAAAAAAAGTCAGGGAATTTTCTCACAGGTTGAGCTATAATTTGAAAATCAACAATTTATCTTAATTTATCCATTTCATTTTTTAAGGTTATATGAAAAGTGACAGTTACCAACTTTTCTCAGGATTGAATCATAGGAATCTTAGAATTTTTGGTACAAAGGTGCAAAATTGTAGTAGCCCGATTTTCGACAAAAAAAATTTTCGCCAAATTTGGGACAAAAAACGGCTAAAAATGGGTTTTTTGGACTTTGGATCATCAATTTTCTCTGATTTTTTGTATGAAAGCAGGGTACCATCGTAGGTAAAAGATGGCTCAAGCTCAAGCAGATTTTTGCAAAAAATTTTGTTGGCTCAAAAACCACATGTTTATCTATAAGAATCACTATTAATGAGCATACATCAATGTTCTTAGCCATATTATTATTTTTATTAGTTTTTTTAAAATGAAAATGTCACGGTGGAGGGCAATGGTTTGAGTTTTCTAGAAACACTTATTATTTTTTTGCATGGCTGAAAAACGAATCTTTATCTATAAGAATCACTATTTATAAGCATAGATCAATGTTCTTAGCCAAATTATTATTGTCACGGTAAAGTGCGATGGTTTGAGTTTTCTGGAAACCTTATTTATAAGCTGTGCATTTTTCTGATAGTGGATTGTTTTTATAAAAAAAGCGTTTAATAGCTTTTTTATTTCTTTTTCAAAAATCTTTTCAATAGTGTTTGATAGTTTCTCTCAATATATATGCTTTCATTTTCTTAATTTTTTTGTATTTTGACCAGTTATGTCTTATGTGTATCATTTTTTCAATGTTCATTGATTAGTTTGATAACCAGGTAGGTCCATAAAAGTACCACTTGTTTCCTTCTAGAGCAATCTTTGGGAACGTTTTGACTGCCAGAACTTTTGGAATAGACTTTAAAATAGCATTGATATTCTATATAATTAAATTATATTTTTAGAACACACATAACGATGAAGGATGTATCATCTTATACTTCCCTCATGGCGGCAATTAATAGTGGAGGAAAAGGTAAAGCGCTGTTGACAATCCAATTCAGCCCAATCCTCCGTACAGATCAGTGGTTGACTGATTATACCAACAACCTGGTTGATCAATTGATTGATATTCCAGTCCTTCATCCTATTACTGTAAGTGCATTTACATGTTTTATAATTATGGGGTTGAACAGGTTTTGGAAAAAATGCCTTATTGCACTTACTCCCCCACTCCATGTGATATACTACATGGTTTTTATAAGCAACCGGAGCTGTCTAGCCCTAGCCAAAAAATTAAGGAACTTGGCTAGCAAACTAGCCCTGAAACTGAGCATAAACTGAAAAAAAAAGCCTAGTAAGAGACATCATAATGACATTTTCGGCTCAGAATCCAAAGCAGCTTTTTAGTTTGAAATCTTGAAAATGGCTAGTAACTACAACCCTGAGTCGAAAACCGGGGTTGCTTGTAAAAAATGTACACTTTCCTGAAAGGTTGGAAATACCTTCGAACACAACTGATTAAAGACAAACAATATTAAAGTTTAAAACATAATCCTCATTTTGAGAGAAAAGCCTCGAGATATTCTCTCAAATAAGCAGAAATTGTCTTTAAAAATATTTGCAATATCTCAGTTTGTATCTCAGTATGAAGTATGAAATTTCTGATCGATTGATATATAATAAGCGTATGTTTGCTTTCAAAAAAATTTCAATTTTGACTGAGGGGGTCCCAAAAGGGGGTCTCCGCTAAAATTCGGCCATTATGGATACCCAAATGAGAAATCCAGGTGGCACGGAAGTTTAAATATTCTAAATACCATAAGGAACAAGAAAAACCTCGAAAAAATTAGGCTCGCAAATGGATAAGATACTTCCCGGCTCGTACCAGTCTAAAAGTGTAGATATATAAACTCGCTAATAATCGGCTAACAATTCATAGTACCTTAAGGGAAGAAATTTTTGCGGGAACAAAATTTCGCGGTTTTCGCGGATTTTGCCTAAAACCGTGAAATTAAGTTCCTGCAAAATTAAGTTCCCACGAAATTTTACAAAATCGTCAATCCGCGAAATTTAATTTATTTCACGCTTTCCCCCAAATTCGTACTATTTCAAGCCTTAAAACAGGTTTTTTGCTTATTTAATAATGCTTTTGGCCATAAATATCCTGCAACCACGAAATTAAATTCCCGCAAAAAAAAATAATTTGACCAACCGCGAAATTAAATTCCCGCAAAAATTTCTTCCCTTAAGGTAAACAAAAAGAAAATAATAAAACACAAAGTTAAATCCGTTATTTTTATCTATTACTATTTTAGAAACCAGGACGACAAAAACAGGATACCTGGGTATATCCAGATGGAAAGGGTAGAGTGAGGATTTTCAAAGTAATAGATGGAAAATATGTTGAAGTTGACGAGGTCGAAGCAGGCCTTACATCTCTCTGTCACGATTTTTCAAGGGGCCTAAACTTTGCAGGTAAATTTCATTTGATTTTTTTAGACTATAGCAAGGTTGGGCAAGAGTTTTTGGTATGCACGGGCTCTATTACGTGATGTTTCCACAGTTTAGCGCCTATTATACAGGCTAAAAGGCCTGCCTTTTTTACTTGTAAGGAGTATTCTATCATGTGAGATCTTCCAATGTTCTGTAGTACGCAATCAGTTAGGAACTAAAGCATTTCAGTAAAGGATTGGATAGGGCCAAAAAATCAAATGTTAACAAACAAAATCAAGGCTAGAATGGCGCGAATCCAGTCTTGAGAACTCGCCTACTAAGAGAGCTTGTGTATCAAAATAAACTCTTGCTTAATCTCACTTATATATTTTTACATGAAACTCTCATTGCCCTACAAAGATCCTAAAGATTAACCTATGTTCGTCCATACTTCTGTTAGAAGTTTTTATCGTTTTTGAAAATTGAAAAATCTTGCCGTGTGTCGGTCTGTTACGGTTAAAGAGGTTTCATGACGCCTATTTTCCAACTTTTCTTGGGAAAAGGTTGGAAAGAGCAAAGTGTGGGAGTGCTCTTTTGAAAAATCAAAGATACACTTACATTGAAGCGTTGTATTAACAGCGTAGTGGTATAGTGGTTATCGAGTTTGTCTGCCGCCTAGGAGGTATTTAGCTATTTTTTTTTATATGGGACTACTGGTTGAAACTCTCATTTGCTTATAATAACGATTGCTACATTCTATTTTCCCAGAAAAATTGGATGGCACTTTTAAGGACCTGGACCATTGGTAGAGAATAACTCGCATGGAAGTTCTTTTCCATGCATAATACAAGTTTATTCGGCCGCTTTAATGGCATTGCATTACGAAACTATTTATAAAAAGTTTTCTGGATGTCCGATGCCTTTGGTTATTGGTCGTTCTGGTACTGCGAAGACAACACATACGAGAATTGCTGCACGGACAATTGGTATCAATGGTAGTATGTATCGTAAGTGCCATTTGATGCATAGAGAACTTTGGTTATATTATGGTTAGCTTGAATCATGTATACTTAATATCTAAATTTTCCGATGAGTCTCTGCGTCTCTGTTATTGTTTTTCTCAGGAGAAATCTACCAATGAATGTGAATTGAAAGAAATATTTTGATTGAAATCATAATTTCTTTAAACCTTTCGCTGCCTGCACTAGCCACAATCAAATGCAGAAACTTTGACCAGTATTTCTTACTTCAGGTCCTACCAAGGCTGTTTTTAGAAAGACGTGTTGCTGCTCATTTGCCACTTTGGTGGGAAGATGTTGAGAACAGGAACGTTCTTGAGGCTATGGTGTTTATGATATTTAATCATGTAAGTGTAACCGATCCTAACTAACTTTTCTCACCTGTTCTCAAGTGCCGTTTGTTTAACTCTATGTGACATCATAGTTCAAACGCTTAGTCAAGCGACAATATTTTCAGGCTGTTGAAAAATACCCAAAACCTTTATCAATTATCAAATAAATAAATCAAGTTTTTTAGACCAAAATAATCAGGGGATCGGTAGTGTCATTTATTACTGTGAGGGTATAGCAAAAAGCGAGAAAATCTTTTGCTACCTAGGGGGCAAATTGTTTCGCTTACACTTTTGCCACTTTTGCCCTTGTTCCCACTTCTGCCACCATCATGTTGAAACATTTTTAAAAAGTGTGAAAAGTGGCTCCTTCAGCTAACTTGTGTCAGGCAATGTGTAAAAACGAGACCCACGTTCCTTCAAATACGGGCCCGAAACAGTAGTCCTGCTAGTTAAAATTCCGACGGCAACAGAGCCTTATTCTAGGTCTTTATATTACATTTTCAATCGGTACAACATAAATTATGCCTTCTGCCATCTTTGAATAAATTTATTCTCTAGTTACATAGCAACGGAAAATTAATGCAAAATTAAAATCAAATTTATGCATTCGAAAGCTGCCATTTTGTGTACCACTTTTCACACAAACTGCACGAAACAAAACAAATTTGCTTTTTGCTTGGTGGAGATTGAGAATTTACCACTTTTAACACAAAGGACACAAACGATCATTTGGAATTAGGTGGCAAAAAATGTAAGCACTTTTGCCACTTTGAGACACATTTTGTAGAAACAATTTGAAACCTGGTGGCACTTGGGGCAAAGATGTGAAAAATAGCAGCGAAACAATTTGCCCCTAGGTTAGTAAAATGCTGAAATAGGTGGTATTATAAGAAATTTCTAAAAGTTTTGATAATACAGGCTTTCCTTCAAATACTGGCTTCCCTCCAAAAATACAGGCTCTCCTTCAAAATTACAGGCTTTCTCCAAAAATTCAGGCTCTCCTTCAAAAATGCAGTTTTTCCTTCAAAAATGCAGGCTTTCGTTCAAAAAATATAGGCTTTGTTTTCAAAAATACAAGTAATATCTAAACATTCAAACATTCCATTATTCAATTCATTATGGATGGCCATGTAACTACCCTAAAGTAAGCTGGACCTTAACCACGACAGGAAAATTTTATGGAGATTTCTCAAAATAGAGAAAATCAAATCAGAGTCAAAAAAGTTTGTTTGGATCTCAAAAACTTAAAAAAATTGAAAAAATTGAACAACGTTTTCTAAAGGAAAAGGCTTTGTATTCAGTGCACGTAGTTGCCTGTGGGCAAGGAAAGCTGCTGCGAAATACAACGACTTTGTTTACTAGTCTAAATCGACATTGATATGATAAGATTATCTTTTCGGACGTTGATGTACAAAGTATATACAACTGGTTTTCTATTATGATTTTTTTCGTCCCCTTCATACTTTCTTTTTGTTTACATAGTACATGATTTGTGATAATACTGTATAATAGCAACTTGAAGGTCCTTTTGTGTTAATCAGCAAAAAGTGCACCGAATCGCTGGGTTAGCATTTGCGTAAAAACAATAGAATTTTACTAGTGCCCAGGCTTTATGATGTTCGACCGCTGAGAAGAGGATTCGTTAGACGTTAGACTTAGACTAGTAAATGTCTGTTATAAAAGTTCTATAATAGAACTGTCATAAGTGTCTCCTTTTATACGGTTTTAATCATATCAAGGGTAATCAGTTAGTCTGAATTAGCCCAATATCCGGTAAAATCTTATTTTATGATTAGGATATGATGAGAATATTTCTTTCTGCTTCCATTCCTGAAAAACATCTTTTTTTGTACTCAACAGTTATTATGGGATGCCGTTATTATGGAAATAAAACTATTTTTTCTCGTTTATGTAGTCGGAAGTACCAAATTGCGACAAAGACGAAGACCCGCCTGCTCCACCCAATACAATGCCCATTGGCACCACCAACGGGAAATTTTTGAAAAACTTCCGGGCAGAAGATTGGCCAAGGTATTCATTTTTATTATGTTTATAACTGCTTCATTTGGTTTCCTACGGAAGTCCATTAGTGCCATTCAGGCTCTTCTCTAACTTTCTAACAAAGAAACTAAAAAGTTGATGACGAATCAAAATTTACAAAGAAACTAAAAAAAAATGAAGGGACTGAAAAATTTTATCCTCTAAGTAGCTGGATTACAAGTGCAGAAGAAAAAAGCTTACAACACCCTTAAACCAATAAAAAAATTTCAAAACGAACTCAAACAGGATTTACACAAAGCCTAAAGGTTTGAAAAAATGAAGCTTGATAATTTTCACAAAGTAATTTATAGATCGTAGAAAAATAGTCTCAAGGGTACAAAATACAAAATGTTAATCTTGTTTACACTCTTTACACCACGGGGGGAAATAACTTTGACTTTCTTTTTACACTAGATTTGAAGAAAGAATAGTGTTCATTCCGATTATGGAGAAAGTGGAGAGTCAGCTGTCGCTTATTGAAATAATGAAAAATGACGAAACATTTGATCAACTGCGTATTGTAGCCAGCCGCTGCTTTTTAGATTGCCTCAGCTTGGTTGAGGAACTCGAAAAAGACCATTTTTACACTGATGCTCACCTAGTTGCTACCGACAAACTTTTCTCCACAATTGACTTCTTTGAAAGTGTGCGATCGAAGAAAAACTATGGAATATTGTTATACATTACATCTAAGGTTTGTGATATTGTTATTAACTGCATATGGTATTGTTATTAACCCTATATCTGTCGACTAAGTGTATTTACTTGGAAATTTTTTCACAACCGATTTGATCTAAGATTAAAGGTTTTTTTGTCCAAATATTTCCACTAGATAAAGAGATGAATTTTTTTCTTTTCCATTTTTCTTCTTTAGTTTTCAAATTTTTGAAATGAAATTAGAAGCATAATATTCCGAGGGGTAAATCACTCCAAAAAAAGTGTACAAGATTTTTTTGATTCTTGATTTTATTGATTTTTTTTTATTTTTTTTTGATTTCTTTGTTTTTTTGCCTGATTTTATTTTATTCTTTTGATTTTCTTTATGATTTTTTTGATTCTTCATGTGATTTTTTTATTTTTTTTACTTTTTTCTTGATTTTTTTTATTTTTCATGTGATTTTTTTTATTTTTTTTTATTTTTCTTGCAATCCTTTTGATTTTTACCTGGGACTGTTTAATCTCTGAAGAGACTCAATTGCTTGATTTTTTTTATTCTTTAGTTGATTTTTGGACCTACCCAGGTGGGGTAGAGGTCCTATAAATTAACCGATGTCCGTTCGTCTGTTCGTCCGTTCGTCCGTCTGTTACCAGCTTTTCTCAGGATTGGCTCCTTTATTTATATTTATTTATTTATACTGACGTCATAATTTCAGAATCTTTTTCCTTTTGTACACAAATCACAAATGAAAGCTTCATCTGGTACCAGATGTAGAAACTTTCTTCTGACACGCTAAAGCTCTTAATGTTTGGATTACGGCATTTCGCCAGAACGCTAATAAAAGGTTTTTCCCATAGAGGTTTGGACGTCAGCCCCCGTTTTGGGGTAACTAATGAAAAAGCTAGATATGCTTGTCGGCACATCAGTCGACTACTTTTATCACTCTCCGATGGAATATTGGTCTTATCCTTTAAAGCTTCAGCATGGGTCACCGCCAATACGCCATCGGCATGTCAGATAAATGAAAGTTTCAATTTTTAAACTGTCAAGAGTGCGCTCAAAGTTTTCACCAATCGAATTCTTTGAAAAGGAATGGAAATCTTGCTTTTTGTCAATAAATACATAAACTCCTTTCAAGTCCATCATTAAAGTAAAGAATGTAAGATACAGAATTAAGTTTGATGAAAAAATCTTTTGTATTTGAAATTGCATCCTTGAAATAGCTGGAATCGTATTTAATTTCAAATTTCAATCACGTTTTTCCCTTTAGATTTTATCTAAGGCTGGATTCTCACAAGAAAGAATCACTGAGATAAACAAAACATTCCTGATCAACCATTTAAAACCTTTTTTGGAGAAAAGGGTGGTTGATGAAAACGACACAGACATTGTCAGAGAAGAAGCCTCGCTAAAGAAATTTTTCATCCGTGCTATGGAAAATCCAAAGGTAGGCAATTTACCTGACCTGTTTTGAACTTGTTTCTAAATACTTTTGATGACAAAACTGTTCTCAACTTCAGCTGGAATCTGACAATGACTAGGTATATATATCTGTATGTCTGTCCGAAAACCTTTGGGCAGCCTGGAGACTTCAAAAATGGTCCGATTTGGCACACACACTTGATCCTTGGATGAATACTTGGCCGTGTTTTTTTTCATTTTTTCAAAATTTTAATTTTTTGGGGCTTTGGGACGAGTTTAACCTTTGTCAAAACAAGGCTAAAAACTTCAGGCTAGGCTTGAGACTTATGGAAAATAATGGTTCGATTTGGCTGAAATTTTGCACAGTTAACCCTTGGGTTAATCCCTGTGGGTGCTATTTTGATTTTTCATTTGATTTTTTAAGAAAACCGGTTCTCAAATTTGGGCATAATACTTTAGTTTCAGGTTCCTTGACATATTTAGAAAAAGCCTGCGTACATGAATTGCTTTTTGATTTATTTATTCAAGACTAATTAAGAATTTAATTACAAAAATGACGTTTTGAATCGTGAAAAGACGTTATTAAAAGATCAATCTCCCATTCTTTACAAAAATGTTTACATTTAATGAGGAAAAAAGTATTTTTCTTCCGGTTTCTTCAGTACCCAAAAAAAATTGTTTTTTCTGAATTTTTTCGGAAAACTTTTCTTATTCATTGCATCAAAAGTTACAAGTATTTTTAAATGCCAAAATCTGTGACGAATAACTGACAAAAAAACATTTTTTTTAAGATTTTGAGATGAAAAGCTTTTACCAAAATTTTCCGAAATTCTATTTTTAGCTCCTTAGTAGATTTACCCCCTGAACCAGAAAGAATTTTAAATTTTTGGATTCAGGTATTATCAGCCTAATAGAAAATGTATAACATGTTATAGTTTTATTGGCTAAATCAGGTAGAAATTTACACTTGGACATGACAAATATGAAAAGTTCACTATGGACAGTGCCCTTAAAAACAAAGTTAGAATAATTTTAAGCGAAAAGACTTCTAAAACCCTCAGATTTTGTTGATTAAACTTTTAGCTATCAAACTTACAATTGGGCTTACAAATGATTCAAATAATATAATAATACTGGTAATACTGAAGTTCAGCCCAGTGCGGTTAGCACGTTCTTGCGGTTAGCATGTTCAAACTTTTTCAAAATTCAAATAACCTCAAATCTGCATTACTTACAAAATGGAACATTCGGTCGTCTAATTTCTTTTTTCCTTTTTTTTAGACATCACTTTTCGTAACTGACAACGAGAAAGCTGCTGAAACATGCAAAGATTGCATTTCTTTTGCACTCCAACCGATTAACACGGAGCTGAAATTTTTCAAGCCGGATCAGCTCTCAAGTATTAGACAAATAATTGTAGAAAATGGATGTGGATTGACCAAACGAAGAATGATCGGTGGACCAAAAAACACCCAAATAAATTGCATGCATATAAAGGTCGCCTTCATGAAAGAAGAATTCACTTCATTTTTTGCTGGTAAGAAACATACTGCAATCTATTAATTTTTCTGAATTTTCTAATTCGATTATCACTACTAATTACTATCAATACTAATTTTGGCAGTTAGTCGAAAGGCTATTTCCGGCCGGTATTAAATCTGGAGTTTATCAAGTTTGAAAATTTTGGCGGATGACAGAAAACCAATAATAAAAGGGGTTGTGTCCATTGTGTTTGTATGGCAAAGAAAAGATGACACCCAGACTCAACTTGAGCTGAGCTAGAATCTGGGAATGTATGTATATATGGCTCGATAGTACCGGGTACACCACGAAAAAGTTTAACAAAAGATTTGCATGCAATAACAAGGACAATTTCAACTCACACACTCCACCCATGCAATTTAGCAGACTCTAAAAAAATATCATTCTTGTCTTTTCTTTTATTGTCAATTGCTTCCATGTTCTGAGAAAAAGTTAATCACCGTTTTTTAAAGAAATTTTGACATTTTGATGAAAAGAAAAAGTTCGTTTTTTCGCTATAACTTTTGATCCAATCATTCAAATTTAAAGTTGTATACATCAAAATCTAAGTCAGACTTTCCTCTAAACGATAAAAAAAGAATGGGAGTAAAATCATTACTCGATGTCTGAAAATAGCCCGGCAAACTCTTTAGGTGTTACTTGTAAGTGTGAACGAATATATTGTAATAATTTCTTTTCTTTGTCCTTCTAGTAATTCAAAAACATCAATTTTTTTCAACATTTTTTTTCATCAGTTAATAAGTTTTTCTATTTAAATCTGCATTAGAGAAGGTGCGGCAAATATTGGAGGGCGGCCCTTATTAGACTTAATATTCATCCGCAGCTTGGATTAAAATTTTAAAAGGGTTCTCAGATCCTTCCTTCTAAGAAGCCCTGGGGTTTACAGCGCAATGCAGCGGAGCATCAGGATCTGCTTGGAGATTATGTTGTTCCAAAAAAGTATCGCTTTTTGTGTTTAGAACGACGAAAGGCATCCATTACTCCTGCTGAAAACTCAGGTAAGAATTTCGGTTTCTTTATTAAGATTGACGCATTCAAATCAAATTTAACCGTTATGGGGTACTAATAAACTTCATGACCAAAACGAATATACAAAAGTTTATAATGCAAGAAACGCTTAAAAGTCAAGGAGGACTTTTTCTACCTGCTTCTGAGACGGAATGATTTTAGTCTGTTTCTCTCGAGATGGGCTCTTTACATTTTCAAATTTGTGCAAAATGGCTTCATAAGTTTTTTCTGACTTTTATTATTGACTATTTTTGTTATTTTCCATGCTTTCATCTACCTAGTATAATATTATTATTATAATAGCCATGTGTGTCTGAAGCCTTTTTGCAGCGTTTTGATTTTCACTAGCGATTTTAGATTTCCATTTACCTTTTTCCGGGGGCATGTTTTAGATTTGTATCAATATATTTAGCGTAAAACACGAGACTTTTGATATAACCCTTGCCCCTGATTAGTACCCATGCCTAATATAAAATCTAACAATAGAGCGCCGAAAATTTACGCATTCCTCCATACTGAATTTTGTGTAATCCCTTTTTTTTTTTGGACCTACCCCGGTGGGGTGGAGGTCCTATAAATTAACCTTTGTCTGTTCGTTCGTCCGTTCGTTCGTTTGTTATTAGCTTTCCTCGTGATTGGCTCATTAGTTTTTTCTGATTTTTTGCACAAAGATGTGTAACTATAAACCCTCGAATGTGACGGAGCCCGACTTTCAAAAAAAAATTTGGGGGCAAATTTTGGCCAAAAAACGACTAAAAACAGGTTTTTTGGACTTAATTAATTAATTAATTTCTTGGCTCAAAAAACGCATGTTTATCAGCATACATCAATGTTCTTAGCCAAATTACTCAATTTTTTGATGAGATGTTTTTTTTGCTCACAAAGTCTTAAATATAAAAAAATATTTCAAGAGCATGAAATTTTGGTTTCTAAACGTTTTTTTTATAAGAAACAAACGACTAATTTTAATAGATCGTCACTATTTGTGTTCTGAATGATTGTTTAATGGTCATGCTCACGTAGATATCAATTATATGTGTTAAATGCATAACCAGGTAGGTCCATAAAAGAATCACTTGTTTAATTTGTGGTATTATGAAAACTTTATAAAGTGCCTCTGCATTCTTCAGATTAAGGAAGATTTTTTTCGAAAGTACACTCAGACTTCATTTTCACTTTTCTCAACAAACATGTCTTTCATTCATGTCTTTTAAAGTCACACTTAATTAAATGTCTACACACGATGGCTAGCCACGATGGCTAGAGAATCCTACTTTAATTTTGAAGCTCCCTGCAAACAATTTATTTGTGGTGAAATATAGCTCTGCAAGGTCTGCTTCTTGACTTTAATTCGATCATTAATTTAGTAAAAGTAATGGATCTTTGTTGCACGCTAGACCTTTGAAAAGATTTGCGTAAATCGGCTTCTTTGACCAATCTAAGTATAATTGCAGCTCAATCGAACTGTAATCGAAGTGTAATCAAAGTAATCGAGCATCAATCGATTAAATACAATTTAATCAAATACCAATCAAATCCAATCAAGTGTGGAAAAAAGTAGAAGAATTATAGAATTAATAATATAGTTATAATTATAATAGAATTAAATTCATATTAATATAATATTAGTAATAAAAACTTACTTTCTTTCTCACCTTATTTCAGATAGTAAATTTCTAAGTCCTTAATGAACTTCTTAAATTCCTCCTTGATTTAATCCTTAGTGTACATCCAACCTCTTCCTTTGCAATGCGATTCATCAAAACTTTAGTTTTTTATAGTTAGCTACTTTGCCAAATAGTTCAGAGCTTAGTCCACCATGGGGTGAATTTTCATTGTTAGGTCTAACAGGGTGGCCACACATGCTGGAAAAACTGGAAAAACTGGAAAAACTGGAAAAATGGCCTTTTTCTGAAAATTAGCTGGAAAAACTGGAAATAGGTACATTTTCCAAACAGGAAAGCTGGAAAAACTGGAAAAACTTTTTTGATCTTTTCATTTTAACTTTATATCAGGAATTTGTTTAATTATTTTGTGATTAACATATATAATTTTCATAAGAAGTTATCTAGTTGAGTTTTTATGAGTTTTTTCATCTAGTATGGGGTTTTCAAAGTCAAAGGACAACTGATTTAGATTCATTCTGTTATTTTTAGAGCATTAAAACTAGAAATATGAAAGAGAGACTGTAAGTAAGTATCAGTAAGCAAAGGTAGGTTACTTTGTTTGCGATCAGTTATTGGTACATTTTTTTCAGCATTACTAATGAGACTTGCTTTGTTTATTTTTAGTGGATAGTAAAATGAAATAAGACATGAGTAAAGTAAAAAATCAAAGAAAACTCTTGGATGGTTGGTTGTCTGATCCTAAATTTAAAGATGGCTTGTGAAAGACAGTGATGAAACACAAAGCTCGCTGTCGTGTGTGTCATAAAACCATTGAACTCTCAACAGCTGGAAGGTCTGCACTAACAGATCATGCTAAAGGCACTAAGCACACGGAGGCGTTGTCGAAAATTAAGAACTATTTTGTTAAACCAACTTCTTCAAAAAGAAACTCTTCAGCAACCTGCACCTCTTCTTCCTCATCAACTTCGTCGTCTTCCACCTCATCATCAGCTTCTTCACAGTCAGCACCTTCATCCTCGGTACAGGGTACTATTGATTTACATCTTGAACATGTAAATAATACAAGGGCTGAAATAGTGTGGACTTTGAAATCTGTTATGAGTGGTTTCTCTGCACGTTCCTGTGATGATATGAGCCAAACCTTAGCTGCCATGTATCCCGAAGTAGAGGAAGTTAAATCATTCCAAATGAGCCGAACAAAAGCTACATATGTTATTAATCACGGCCTTGCACCATACTTCAAATCCCTTTTAAAGGGGGACTTACATAAAACAGACTTCTTAGTTTATTCTTTTGATGAAAGTCTGAATGACGCTACCCAATCAAGTGAAATGGATTTGTATGTGAGATACTGGGATACTGGTGAAAATAGAGTCAAAGTCAGATATTACGATTTTCTTTTCTAGGCCATGCTAGGCACACTGACTTATTAGAGCCTTTAAAAACCATAACTGATACCCTTCCTGCTAACAAGTTATACCAAATATCCATGGATGGACCAAATGTAAATTTGAAATTTTATCAAGAATTTTCAGCTCTACACAAAGAGAACAGTTTTCATGGTCTGATTAACATTGGTTCATGTAGCCTCCATAAAGTGCATGGCTGTTTCCGAACTGGAGTTGAAGCAACAGGTTGGTGTTGGGATATCAAAAAAGTACTCAAAGGTTATTACGTGCTTCACAATAGTCCTGCTCGTCGTGACGATTCTGAAAGTCAAACTGGCTCAACGACATATCCTTTTCATTCATTGGCGAGGTGTAAACGTCATACAAATCTTTCATACTCTTCTGTGCTTAATTGTAGCGGGTTCATTTTCCATTTTTTGGGAAAAAAATTGCCAAATTTTGACCATTGAAAACTCAACGGTTTTGAAACACCTTCAGTGAGAGTCTTGGTAATCTACTATCTGTAATAACTTTTATTTACTTCTGTATTTTTAATTTTTTTGCTCAATTATTTTTCTCTTTTTTAAGATGGGTCGAAAATAGAAGTCATCTGATCGTATCATCTCTATTTGGGGTAACTTGGCAGCAATTGTTCAGTTCGGAAGATTTGCCAAAATCTAAACGCCTGATTCAAAGAGTTACTTGAACTTAAAATCAGCAATATTTGATGATCTATGGTAGCTAAATTGGAGTTTTTCAGCTATGTGGCAAGTAAAGTTGAACCTTATCTTAAAGCATATCAAACAGACAACCCTATGATTCCTTATATGTATTATGATTTGAAAGCTATGTTTCACGATTTACTTGAAATGATCGTCAAGCCATCAGTATTAGAGAAATGTACAACAGGCAGGCAACTTATGGAAATCGATCTCAGAAAGAAAGAGAACTTATTGAAAGTAAAGAATGTTGATTTAGGATTTTCTGTTGAAAGCACTTTAGAAAAGTTGAGGTCAACTGATACCGTAGCAAATTCAAGTATTGTAAAATTCAAACGTGAATGCCGACACCTTATTGCTGTGCTTTGTGATAATTTCTCTGTAAAAAGCCCAATGTCATCACTCTTTCTGAGAGCATGTTCCATTTTACACCCACAATTCCTTGGTGGCCAAGAAAGAGGAGCTGCTTTTGCAAAATGGAAGGTTCTACTTTCGAAATTCCAGAAGTTAAACATATTATCTTCCAAAGAATGCGATGATGCCATGTCAGAATTTAAATCGTTTTTTGACACGAAGGTAGTCCAATTCAAGGATACGTTGCTGGGTTTTGACAAGGAAGAGCGCCTTGACGAGCTCTATTTTGACACGTTGGGCATTTCACAGTTCAAAATAATTTCCAGGGTGGTTGCCTTAATCTTAACATTAAGTCATGGTCAAGCTTCTGTTGAGCGTGGTTTCAGCCAAAATAACCAGCTCGTCAAAATCAATATGTCACCTGAAACCATCATTTCAAAGCGTCTTGTTAAAGATCACATGCTTGCAAATGATTTGACACAGTATACAATCAAAATTGATGCACCATTGATCAAGGCTTTCCGTTCGGCTAGAGTTCAATATCGTGAGTTTTTGAAATCGCAAAAGGAAAAGCAGGTTACTAGTGAAAAAGAAATTCGAGCAAATCACATGTCTTCAGACATTGAAAAACTTTCAAGCAAATGTAAATTATTTGAACAGACAATTACCATGCTTGACTCAGATTTTGTCAAATGCATGAAAAAAGCAGAAGAAAAAGATGACATGGCCCTAGTCAAAAAAGGGAATGCTTTGAAAAGAAAGAGCGAGGACACACAATCTGAATTAGACATTCTAAGCAACGAACTTAAAGTGTTGAAAGAGAAAAGAAGAAAGCTTCTTCAGTAACTTTCATGAAATAACTTGCAACCAACCTTATGTTAGAATTTTTCATATCATAGTATAACGCGTTCCTTATGTTCTTTCCGTTCCCTTCAGCGTTTTTCTCCTTATCTTGAAGTTGAAAGAAAATTGTTTATGAGGGATCCTATTATGGATTTTTACCATTGGCCCTAATCTAAAACTGTTCTGAGATCACTAAACAACATTTGTTGGTAGTTTTATTATTGCTCTTGTTTGCATTATTTTTAAATAAATAATGCTTTTACTATTTTGGTACGAGATTTGATTGTTGAGTTATTTACATTACATTTTGTTACAGCTTAGTCCATCAGACTCCCTTTTGTCATTTTTACAATATTTTTACCATTTACTTTTTTGTCACAAGATTTGATTGTTGAGTTATATACATTATATTTTGTTACAGCTTAGTCCATCAGACAGCTCTATTTTGTCATTTTTACAAAGGTTTATTATGAGCTTAGATCTGTATGATCGGTTGGAAAGAAATGTCTTTTGAAAATCTAGAAGTAATAATTTTGCACTCGCTTATAGCTGGAAAAAGGCACAGATTTTTAGGTGAAGGCTGGAAAAAGGTACATTTTCCAGCTGAAAATACCTGGAAAAAAGGTTTTTTTTGACCAAAAAAGCTGGATTTTCCCTCTAAAATAAGTGTGGCCACCCTGGACTCTCTTATGTCGTGACCATAAACAAAAGTCAAGGCCAAACATATGATAAAGTAGGTATACTTCTTGAAAAGCCTTGCTTTAGTCATGGTCAACTTTATGTGGCTTTTTCCCGGGCAAGATCTTTTGAGAGTGTCAAGATATATATCAAAGACACTAATCATCAGGGAAAAGTTGGTCAAACTTTTTTCACAAAAAATATTGTTTATAGACAAATTTTATAGTTTTTTGAGGAATTGGCTTTAATGAAAGGGTTAAACAATTGAATATTTAATCTCATGAAAATTCAACCTAGACTTTTTCTTCTGGACTCTAACCAACATTCTATGATATAATGTACATTTAAATGAAATGGATTCACATTTTTAAAGGCTGTCCAAATTGTTTCCTACATCTACATATAACAGACCCTTCAAATGCATTAAAATAAAAAAAATAAATCTGGAGAAGTTAAAAGTAACCGTTTACCCTTTCCTTAAAGTCAAATTCATATAATTAATTTGTTGAGGTGTGATTATTTTCTATTTCGTTTAATTTAAATCAAAGCTGCTTACTTTCTTGCTGCACAAATTTTATTCTGTTCCTTAACAAAAGATTTTGACTCTTTCAATTATTTGCTACTTTCACACAACTGAATAAAGTAAAATTGCCAACCAACTAATGCCATTTTAGATATTTAAATCATCATTTTATGACTTAATGGTTGACAAAACCATTTGAATGAAACACAATACAAATCCAAATCGTTACTTATTAATTATTTCGGTTTCTAAATATTAGCCAAAGGCTACACGATCTAACATAATGTTTACCTTTCCGATTTTCAACAATAAGTTGATATGTCCATATGCTTATCGTACTAAATTAACTTTCATATGACACCAAAATTGACATCAAAATAACAAATCAAAGGTAATAATAATAAAGTGGACAATATTTAACGTTCTCTAGATAGATAACTTTTTTTAATTTGTAAGAAAAAATTTGTGCAGTTAAGTCCTTTTGCATCGTTTTATTATTGTTTCTGAGTTTCCACTATGAATGTTGATAATGTTTTCATAGTGTTGTAGTGTTATAACTACAAATTTTTGTAACATGCTGATAGTGTTTGTTACAGAGATGATTATACTCAATTTTTAAGTGTTGTTTTTTAAAAGAGTATCCGCTATGAATGTTGATAGTGTTTTCATAGTGTTGTAGTGTTATAGCTACAAATCTTTGTAACATGCTGATAGTGTGTTTGTTTCAGAGATGATTATACTCAATTTTGAAGTGTTATTTTTTAAAAGAGTTTCCGCTATGAATGTTGATAATGTTTTCATAGTGTTGTAGTGTTATAGCTACAAATTTTTGAAACATGTTGATAGTGTTTGTTTCAAAGATGATTATTCTCTCAATTTTTTTTATAAAGGGTTAATTAAACTTCGTTTTACTTTTTTCGTCGTTTAAAAAATCAGTTTTTAAGATGCCTATAAGCAGCTTTGTACCCTAATATGTTGAACGTTTGTGTTTAGGGTGGGGTACAAAGTCCTATGGCTTAGCCTTCACGTGGTGTACCCTGTTACACATCTTTAAAGCATATGTAATATGCCTTAAAAATGCTAACTGAAAGTCAAGGCTTAGAAGAACCTTAAAGGAATAAATTTTCGCTGAAAAGATTTCGAAAAATTTGGTGTATTTTGCCTGTCCAAATTTGAAATAATCAATGCTTTCTTCATCTTCACTTAATTAGTGATTTGCTTTAAGCAAAACTGAATCTCCACTGTAAAGTTATTTTTCATTTTTAACCGAAATATGTTTACGCCAAAATTTGTTCCTTTAAGGAGTTTAACTTATTTTGTCCAACTTTAATAGGAAAAATTTATGTAGATGTATTTATATGTATTTATCTCTTCAATACCCAAAGAGACATTTGAACTAACTTCTTTTTTTCTCATGTCTAAAATCTTCCCCAATGTAAAAATCACACTTTATTTTTAAGGCCTGTTTTATATGAATTGTTTTGGGATTACCATTAATTAATATATATATTTTCTTTACAGACAAAAATTAAAAACAAATTAGAATTAAAAATCATGTCACAGACTAGCGATGACTTTTTAATGGAAGAAATTACAGCGGAAGAGAAAAGGATAAGGAAAATGAAAGCAGCAATTGAGGAAGATCGAGAACAACTGAGAAGTGAGAAAGTATGGCTGAGCGAAGAGAAAGAAAAGGTGGAGAGGGAACAATTAAATAATCGAAACGAAAGGCAGGAATTAGAAAGGATGAGAAATGAATTGGAGCAGGAAAGGGAATTATTAACGGTGGAGAAGGCAAGACTAGAAGAGGAAAGGAAGGTTTTTGATGATGAGAAGCTGGCCAACAAGAAAGACCTTTCAAGAAAGGCTTACGACCGCTATCGTAGCATACACGGCGGGCCACGGTCGACTAAATCTTTTAAACATTGGGTGGAGAAAGGTGGGCAGGATTCAGCTGGTTTTTTGTCGTCCTGGAGCGCGAAGAATAATTCTTTGCAGCTTGCAAATCAAACCCCCCAACACCAACACCATTATAAAATAGACCAAAAAGTCTTCCATGTAAGTCTTTCTGGAGAGGCAGCCACTGGTGTCAAGCTATGATCGATTTAACATAGCTTGACTACGATAACTAATCGATGGATGATCCTCTTAGAAAGGCTTACATGGAAAATTTTTTGTATTAGTCTTGCACATTTTATTTTTACCTTTCTGACTAAGCCTAAAATTCTCACAAAACCACAATAGCAAGAAGGACAAGATAGTTGCTTGAATATACTTTTGTTACTCCAACAAGGTTCCACTTGCAAGTTTAAATCTTTGATTATATCCTATAATGTATCTTTTCATTCAGAAAAATTTGAGTTCCCGTTGAGAATTTACAAAATGAAGTATTCAGATCATTCCCTTAAAACAGGAAAGGTTTCTACTGTTAGAGTTTGCAGTTAGGTATTTTACCAGATAAAGATTAAACATCATTGCCATATTCATAAATTAATCCCTGAAGATCGCTTATTTAACCTACCTTTGCCCAGTCTATTTATTCATAAGAGTTAGCATTTTATAGTTGCCTGTGCATGATACTCAGAGGTGTATAGATATTTCTATTATTTAGTTGCCTGTGCATGGTTCACACAGGGTTAGATATTTCTATTATTTAGTTGCCTGTGCATGGTTCACACAGGGTTAGATATTTCTATTATTTAGTCGCCTGTGCATGGTTCACACAGGGTTAGATATTTCTATTATTTAGTCGCCTGTGCATGGTTCACACAGGGTTAGATATTTTATTATTTAGTCGCCTGTGCATGGTTCACACAGGGTTAGATATTTCTATTATTAGTCGCCTGTGCATGGTTCACACAGGGTTAGATATATTTCTATTATTTAGTCGCCTGTGCGTGGTTCACACAGGGTTAGATATTTCTATTATTTAGTCGCCTGTGCATGGTTCACACAGGGTTATAGATGACAAGTAGAGAATTAACAAAACAGTCAGTCACAACTTTGAAATAATATTGCTTAATTCTACTTATAGTCTTTCAGGGCAAGATAGAAACCTTTATTATTACCTCGATATTCTTTGCAAAATCAAACATAAACTTTAGTATCTATACATTTCAAGGTTTATTTAATACACCAATCTTTCAATGTCAATGTCCCATTCATATCATTGGAATCGTTAGGAAAAGGTTCTTCGATATTATTTGCAAAAATATACCAATTGTTATCAATTTAAGATAAATATGATTCATCTTTTTGTCATTTTCAGTAAGATACTAATTTAATGAATGTATTGAGTATTGTATTGGTATATGGTATGGTTGTATTGTTCCCGCTATACATAAAAGGTAAGTAAACATTTTTCTATAAGTTTAAAAACAGTGTCCTTTTTCTAACTTATTTTAAATAGGTACATTCCATTTATGTTTTACCTTTTCATTCATTATAGAAAACATGGCATGTGACGTGATAGCGTAACAGATTGAATATATGGCGAAATGTAAGAATAACTTTTTTTCTTCATACCTTACTATCCAATTTTATATTTTGTGCTCTTCGCCAACCTGTCAATAATATTTACAATCCAAAGGGCTTTTGATGTGTTCAACAACACTCTACTCGGCGGGTGCGACGCCGGGTGACAGCTAGTATTAACTAAAAATATAATTTTTAGGGAAATAAATGGGCCATGTACCTCAAAATTGAACGAAAAAATTAAAGATGTTGCTAATCTAGATGGTGCTACTACTTTAATGGGATAAATTTTCGCGGGGATTAATTTTCGCGGATTTCGCGGATTTGGGTGTCATCTGCGAAAATAAGTCCCATTGGAAATTCGAAAAAAGCCCATCCGCGAAAATTAGTTTCCGCGAAAAATTTGATTTTTTTTTGCAATCCGCGAAGTTTCTATTTTTATCGTTTTTTATTTTTTTTCTACATGAGGGCACGCAACCCTCGAAAAAGGTCAAATCCTCGATATGTTTGTTAGCAACTAATTAATTTTCAATTTAATTTTCTTATCCCGAATTTCTCTTCCGCTTTTTTCCCAAATAGGCTGTGAATATTTAGCTCCGCACCATTGAAGTTCAAATTCAACTTTTGATAGTTGTAATACATATCTCCTCGCCCTATTCCAAAACACCCTCTTATTACTTGTAAAAAAAATTCTTAATTTTCCTGGAAAAATTTTATTTCAATGTTTTAACCCTTTTCAAAAATTTTAATTTGTACCCCAATCCGCGAAATTAAATCCCCGTGAAAAATCAGGAAATCCCTCATCCGCGAAAATTAATCCCCGCGAAATCTTAAAATTTCGCGGATGAGCTCAACCGCGAAATTTAATCCCCGCGAAAATTTATCCCATTAAAGTACTATAGGTAAGTTTTAAAATTTGTGTTTGGTGGGTATGGGTTAGGTTGAATTTCTTTAATATTTTTTTGTTCACGTTCTCTAAATACTAAATTTTCAAAACACACCCTTGAGACAACTCAAGGTTCATTCTCAAAAAATTGTTTAACAAAGGAAATTTTTACGTTTCACGATCTGACATTAAAAAATATTTCTAGATGTTAGATCCTATACAGGGTTCCCAGCACTTAAGAGAAATATTTTTACCTGACTTTTTCCAAAAAATAGACCTTTTTCCATGACTTTTAGATTGACCAAGGTGCCTTTTTCCCTGACCAGAGCAGAATATTGGGCCTTTTTCCCTGACCGTTCGCCCCAACAGTATTTTGAAAAACACCATATTGAGATAAAAAAAATAAAACTTAACACAATTTCAATACATATTTTTTTAAAAAAGCGAGTCTACTAAAACCCTACTAAAACCAGGATACCAAAGGGGTACCGTCGTATGTATGTAAAGATGAACGTGCTATCATTTGAATGAAAACTTTCCTCTTTCTAAAAAGATTTTCTTCAATATGCATCATTGCTGATAATCCTTTCTTCATTCCAAGATAATAAACATTACTTTTGTCAATTTACATTCATTTTAAGAAAATAGCTCCTAATTTAGTCACTCATTTTATTCTCAACTCATTATAAATATTATTAGACACGTGCAATTTATATCACCACGTAGCAAATTTCAAAACTAGGATGAATGGGAAAACATTTTAGGTTTGCTAGATTCAAAAACTTTATCTTATAGGCTCTACCTATACACAGGCCGAAAAAACTATATCCTGCAATATCAAAACTAAAACCATATCATACAGCTATATGAGCTAAAAATATAATCAACAGTTGAATTTCTAACTTAAAAAGTGAATAATAACCTTTAAGTTCGCTCAAAAAATAATCTGAGATCTACTTAAGTTTTTGGCGTTTTGCTTCTATTTCTATTTGTGTATGCAAGTCATCAAGGTCCTCATTGAGTTAATTCTGTCTTCTTTTTAAAGCATTAGTCTTAGTAATCAAAGAGACCATTTCGTTTGGGCGTTTTTCTGCCTCACTGACTAGATTGACGAAATCACTGTCGAGTGACTGGCAAGTCTTTTTGATTTTAGATTCCTTTGCAACAAGCTCATCAATCTCATCAATTACTCTGATACTGAAAATTCCAATAACTCAACTTCTAATAACTGAGAGAATTTAAGCCTGGGTTCAGTAAGCAAATCCAAGGGGAAAACCATCTGACTTCGAAAAGGTGCAGCTTCTAAAAACCGGGAGGCTACTGTATTGTTTTTTATTTATCTTGTAGACTTGATTGTTTGTGTTAAAGAAGACATTCTTGATGATGATCCAAAAGAAATAGATGTTGATCAAAATGGAAAATTTTTAATGGATAGGTAATTCATTGACTTTAACAAAGAAGAGGCCAATTTAATTTGATGTCTTACGGGCCAAGCTACTCGAAAGGTCTATTACATTTTTCGTCCGTCGTCGTGATTATCCCGGTATGCTTAGTAATATAAAGGAGATTTGCCAAAAATTGTCCCTAAATTTCCTAAATGGCTACAGGCTCTTGAAAATCGTTAAAAACGCTTATTTTTGTTGAATCAGCACTTTTTTTCAATTTTAAAATCGCTCTATCTCGCCAACGGCTCCTGGTCTAAACATATTAAACCATATATAGATTCATTCCTCAGAAGAACAGGGGTTTTCTGGATTTTCAAAAATCCCCCCTTCCTGATGGGTTATCAAGTTTTGTGAACTTTTAGGGGGTAAGCCACAAAAGGGGGTTAACAATTTTAAAGGGAGCTCTGATGTAAACCCTTAGAATTCTTCTAATCTTCTAATTGAGAGGAATCTCTCGGTGTAAGTTGTTTTGTCATACGAAAAGTTTCAAAACTCGGTTATCATGGCCCCCTTGATAAATTGCAGAAAAAGTACTATGACAGCAATTATGGATTTTGGGGGTGTTCCCGAATTTCATCTATGGAACTGAAAATTTGATATTTGTTGAATGTATATTTGATCATTCTTATCAGTTTTGCCTGCCGATGAAATTAATTTCTAATGCTTAAGGCAAACGGATTGCATTTTAAGTTGAATTCGTATTCATTTATGTGAAGTGTTGAACCCAGTTTTATGCTTATGGAACGTGTATGTCAATTACAGAATGGGCTCTTCCAGAAAAAATTGGAATGGTGGGATGGAGGATATAGCAATTTTCAGTGATTTACCCCTTGGACAAAGTGACTTCTGACCCCCAGACAAGCATCAGTTGACCCCCTGGACACCCCAAATTACCCCCAGACAGAGCAAATTTACCCCTGTACAAGGAAAATTTTGACAATTTATGCTGATCCCCCCACCCCACCGGACAGCTGGAAGAGTCCAATGCGAAGTTTAAATCGTCGCTCAAATTTGCTTTAGTTTTTTCTGATCTTTGACATTGTTTTTTATTCAGATGATTTGGATTCGATCATTAACAAACACCTTGGTAATGTCCATGGTCAGGTTGAGTTGAAGGAAAAAATTATGATGATTGCTTGAAGAGCATATTTTGACAGGAAACTTTCCGTGTCAACTGACCTCTCGAGACTTCACATGTTGTTCATCGGTAATCCTGGTGTGGGAAAGACAATGGCAGCAAGATGCATGGCAGGTAAGATAACGTTGTGATGGAAATCAATCTTTTGAGTCGATCGACCTTGAAACCGAATTACTCATAGTACCTAGAGGGGTTCCCCTTAAGTTGCAACCCCCCCTTAGACTCCCTCGATCCCCCATCCACCCCTACCAAATCTGCTGACTCGACACTTAACGTGGGGGCTGAATACTTCTGCTTAATAGTTGGCTTCAATTACTCAATTGAAGTTCATGAAGCTGTAAAATCTTTGCCTCCGGCGCAATATTTTTATATAAAATGTGCAAAATATTTTATCTTACACTTAGAACTGCAAACGCAATTTACATTTGAGTACCCCTTTTTTCCTTGAACAAGTTTTTGAAAGTTTCAAGGGTCAAAAGTCATTGGGCTAACACAAAATTTATAAATCTTTGGAGGGGGACTTAAAGCTCAGGGGGTCTAATTTTTGCCTGAGAGCTAAACACTACTCTACTCCTGGCTGAACTTTGCTTTCTGATAATTTTTGATGACGCTGAGTTCAGTGGAGTAACTAGTAGATATTGACAGAATCGCCATTTTGACCAAAATTTCCAAAATTGTGGAAAACATAGGTTGTTCCGGCGACTTTAAAATAGCTCCGGCTTCAAAAATCTATTTTATTGAAAATTGAAACATGCTTGATGGTGGGCATTGCTATTAATAATGTTTTTGAATGAAAAAAACAAACAATTATAGGGAAAAAGTCCAATGAAAATCCAGAAAAACGGCGATTTCCGGCATGATTTCAGCCGGAAATTTTTTTTTCTCTCTCGACCATGTTTCGGACATTGTTAATTCGCACCTTTGAGCAAAAAATCAGAAAAAACTAATGATAAAATCTCGTAAAAATGCCGAAAAACGCGTTTTTCCGGCATATTTTTTCAAAAATCGGGTTCCGTCACTTTTTAGGAATCATCATTTTGCATCATTGTGCCAAAAAAACAGAAAAAAGTAATGAGCCAATCCCGAGAAAAGCTGGTAACAGACGAACGAACAAATTGACGAACATGGGTTAATTTAAAGGACCTCCTCCGGGGTACCCAGATGTAGGTCCAAAAAGGTTTTGAAAAAATGAAAATACATTGAGCAAAAAAACATTCCTCAAACGAAGGGACTTTTACTGATACTCTTTCGAATGTTTTTATGTTTATAATTTTCGTTACTAAGGCAAATACTTTTTTATTTATTGGTTTACGGATCCGCCGACGTTATTTTTGCCAAAATAAAAAAAAATAAAATAGAGATTTCAAAAACTTTTATTTACTTTTTCTCCTCTGACATTCAAAAAAGAAGAAAGAAATAAAAAAATAAAACCTTTACTTAAACATGAAAACAAAAGTAAAGAAGAGAAAGGGTGAGGGGGCTAAATGATCTAACACAGCTGTGCCCTATTCTGCCAATGTAAAGATACTTTGATCATTCCCTTAATGTCAGGGAACTTCCCCATGGAATTTCCCCATCCACAAAAAAACAAACTAAATTATATAACTTTTTGTGTTCACAATGGATTTTCTTCATTTTTGGTCAGCCGTGATGACCCTATAAATCTGTTTTTTCATTTTCATAAGACGACAAAAAGTGAAGGCGTTTAACCTTTTTTGGTCGGGCGTGGGCGGAATTGTGCACAGTTGATGAATAATGAAATTCTCTCAACATTGCGAAAACATAAGTTTTTCAAGAATTTTCTCTATGTTAGAAAGGAGAGATATAGGACGATAATTGGAATTTCAAGTGGGGAACCTTTATTTTTAAAAACGGGAATAACTTTCGAGAGTTTGAGCATTGTGGGAAAGGAACCAGATTCAAAAGAAAGGTTAAAAAGAAAAGAAAGGGGTCCAGAGAGATCAAAGACGAAGGATTTTTGGGGAAATGCTATTTGGGCCAGATGATTTGTTAAAGGGTAAGGAATTAATTATTAGTAAAACTTCAGCAGGGTTAACACGATCAAGAAAAATAGAGTTCCTTATGTGATTTTTAAGATAATGTGAGAAGTGACGATTAGTTGGACCAATTTTGGAGCGGACTGTATCTGCAATAGAAGTAAAAAAGTCATTGAAGCCATTAGCAACAACGTTTGGATCGGAACTGGGATGACCATTGACACGAATAGATGAAGGAGAAGATTTGGATTCAGATCCTATGATATCTCTGATCCCTTCCCAGACCTTCAAAATATTTGTAGCATGAACAGAGAAAAAACGGGAATAATAATTATTCTTACTCTTACACGTAAAGGCCGGTCTCCACTTGCGCGCGCTTCAATCGCTCTTCTTCGAGTAAAGCTTCCACGCTATTGGT
Source organism: Clytia hemisphaerica (assembly GCF_902728285.1). Classification (NCBI taxonomy): domain Eukaryota; kingdom Metazoa; phylum Cnidaria; class Hydrozoa; order Leptothecata; family Clytiidae; genus Clytia; species Clytia hemisphaerica. Next base: position 328,447 of record NW_027103556.1, on the reverse strand, counting down.
CAAAAGAAAAATGAAGCAACTCCATTGGTGCGATATGACGTAACGATCGCGCGCTTGAAAAAAAAGTTGAAATACATTCAACTTTTTTTCCAAGCGCGCGCTTCGTCTTTATGACGTAATCTTTTCTCCGAGCAAAAATGATTGAAGCCAAAGTTGCGATTGAAGCGCGCGCAAGTGGAGACCGGCCTTAAGAGTAACTATAAGATTTTTTTATGTTATGTATCTTTGATAGTAAAAAGATTTCATAATAGGGTCCCTGGTTTGAATATATTTCCTGGAATAAAATGGACGTTGTGAGATCGATTTAACAATTCAAGGAGTGATCCATGGTTTAGCCTGAATTTTTTTTGGCGTTTAGTCACTATAACAGTTGGGACATGATGATCAATAAGGTCTTGAATAAGATCATAAAATGTTTTGAAAGCTTGATCAACATCTGTTATATTATATAATTTATTTACCCAATCATTATTAAAAAAATCTAAAATAAAATCGTCTTGCTTAAAGTTTTTCCAGTCTTTTCGGTAGATTTTTTCATTCTTTGGTTTTATAGAGGGGCCACAGACAAGATGAAACTGAGGAAGGTGGTCAGAGATAGAATAAAGTAAATTTCCTGAAAAGGTAGGCTTTTCAGAAATCGAAGAAAAAATGTTATCAATAAGTGTCATTGAGTGGTAATTCGAGTAATTCGAGTCGGAAGAAAAATATTAGGTATAAGAAAGTGTGATCCAAGGTTGTTCAAGTAAGATAATATATTGGAGTTAGTAGAAGTATTCAAAAGATTAATGTTGAAATCCCCTAGTAGAAGAATTTGTTTATTTTCTTTGTTAATTTTATTCAAGAGTGGTTCAAGAAGCTTATTAAATTTGTCAAATGAAAAAAGAGGGTGTTTATAAATGGATCCAACAATAGTATATATTAGGAGAATTTGGATGCAAGATTTCTGCAAAAGCAGATTCAAGAAAGGTTGAACAGTATAGCATAGAGTCAAGATCTTTCCGAGGTTCGAAAGTAAGATTGCTCGAAATGTATAGCATAGTACCACCAACAGAGGCCTATGTAGGTGTGTGAATTGGTTCTTGAAAATTTTCAAGATTAAAGTTAAAAAATGGTTTTTTTCCCCTTCAAAATACGGGTCTCAGTAATTGCCATAACATCAAAATTAAAATTAAGTTTAGAAAGAAGAGTGGTTAAATCATCTATGTGTAGAGCTAATGAAGCAATATTAAGGTGAAGAGACGGAAAAGACACGGGCCCACTTTCACGAGCAAGTTTCTGAAAGTCAGGAGTTTTGTAGTACTTACAGTCAGCAGCCATGAGGTTATCAAGGTCGAGACTGTTGTTTTGGCAGATCTCAGAAATTAGGTGGAGATTGCGAGCAACATCGATGAGTTTAGGGTTTAAAGCACCAGAGAGGGAAGGTTGAGGTTTGGGATTAAAGGGAAGGGCCCCAAGGAGACATTTGGGGCAGTACCGGTCATTAGAACTGGTAGATAAAAATTGAAATTTAGCAAGAGTTAACCCTGAGCATTTTAAGTGAGTCCAAAGTTTGCAGGAGTCACAGAATATAGAGTTGCCTTCTTCTTTGACTGTCTTAGAACATACTGAGCATGGAAATAGTGAGGGCACAAAAGTTAAACTTACTTAATCATGATGAGTTTTAAATGAAACAAAGGTAAAAAACACCAGCGCCAACAAACGAAAAAAAACAACAAAACTGTATGAAGAAACATGAATACGTAGCTAGGCACCAATCTTGAAATGAGGAAACGAGAAAACGAAAGTGAATACGGGAAAAAGTTGAGAAGAATCAAAACAAAATTGCGAGTTGGCTTCTAAACTAAAAAATGGGTAATCGCATCACGGAGTTAAGGAAAAAAAAGAGGGAGTGCCCCGGTGAATCAAGGATCCAAAAAAAGACAATAATAATTCAAGTAAAATTGCAAATCTAGAAGGTATGAAAATCATAACCTGGAAATATCTTCTCCAACGTGTTCAAGTGTTCAATCTTAGTATGCACATCCATATTATTTTCATTTATCGAAATAAAAACAGTTCCGTTGTAGACCCAGAAGCGATCAATCAATTTCTCTTCATAAAGTTTTTTGCAAGTGCTCCAGAGAAATTTTGAGTATGGGGCAAGATTACAGTTTATGAAGATTTTACCCTGTAAACCAGTTTTTTTCAATTTTTCAGAGGCGACTTTGGAACCAAGTTTTTTCTTGTTTTGATGAAGTTCGTCACATTTTTTCCTGTTTATAAATCTTACTATTGACCTGGCACATTTGTCTTTCTTCCCCTTTTGAAGTGGATGACAGGCTTCGATATCCTTTTTGTCGATTATGACTCCAATACTTTCTGCTACGTCAATAACTTTGGATTCAAGATCACTGATTTCAACATCATCAGAAATACCACAAATCTCTACATTATTCCTGCGAATATATTGCTTAAGATTAATGTTTTCAAATTCAAGTTTGATAAGACGAGATTTAGTTTCTTTAACTTCAGCTTTAAGACTTTCATTTTCACTTTTAAGTTGTGAAGTAATGTCAAGTTTGGCATCAGATATTTCCTTTGATAAGTCATCTTTTACTTTTTTGATGGTTTCAGCGAGCGATTTTTGTATGATTGATGATTGGGTATCATCTTCCAAACGAACATCTTCTAACAAGGAAGCTTCTCCTTCTGACAATTAGTTTTTCTTTGTCTTCTTTGTTTTATTCTTGTTCTTGGTGCTTGGCATTTTAATTCAAAACTAAAGTTCAGTCAAAACATTTTACTCACTCAGAAAAGTGTAAGTTGCTTTTTTTTGCGTTCACGAGTACGTCCGACCTCAACGAAGGTCAAGCGCGAACTGAGCAGGTTTTTGAGGGTAGTTTTATGTTATATTATATTAGATCAAAGGTTTTTTTATATTATAGTTTTCTATCTTTGAGTATTTATCCTTTTTCAACAAATCCCTTCAATTTTGAATAATTTCATAAACGCAAACGCAAAGGAGGAAACTTTCACGGGTAGAAACTTCTGTGTAATTTTGCTGATTCAACTTACGAAATTTATTGTTGAAAAGAACTTTCACGGTTATTCTTTAAAATTTATGAAATCAGCAGCAAATCTAAGCAAAAAAAATTGTTTTTAGAAAACTTGGAGTTTTAATTTCTTAACTGGCAAAAAGATTCGCGAGAAAGGATCAAAGTTTCTGCCTTTAATGAAGTTCAGGGCACAACTAATTACTAACTACTATTTTTTTCAGCGCACGTTCAGGTCAAACAGCAAGGAAAAACTGGTGAGAGTGCTGTAAATTGCATTGTCTTTTAATCAATTGAGTTGTTTGATATTAATTTACAACAGTATTGATACATTGATCTATGCTTATAAATAGCGATTCTTATGGATAAAGATTCGTTTTTTCAGCCAAAACAAATTTTCTTGTGAAAATCTGCTTCAGCCATCTTTTAACAATGATGTTACCCTACTTTCATGCAAAAAATCGGAAAAAATTAATCATCCAATTTTTCACAAAGTCTTAAAAACCTTTTTTTAAGCCGTTTTTTAGCTGAAATTAGCCCAAAATAATTTTTTTTCGAAAATCGGGCTCCGTCACATTTTGGCCACCACCATTTTGCACCTTTGTACCAAAAATTAAAAGCTGAGAAAAAGTTGGTAACGAACGAACAGACAAAAAAACACAGGTTAATTTACAGGACCTCCAACACACCGGGGTAGGTCTAAAAATTTATGTTGATATGGATTATCTTCCAGCGAAAGTTTTAAAAATTATCATGAAAGTTGTCGATTTTTCAGAATTATTTTCTGTGTTTTCGGGGACAACTCAGTTTTACATTTTCACAATTATAAACCAAATACAAGCAAAAAAATAACATACCAAACAATGAGAATTTTTGAGCGTGAACTTAAACTTAAATTTTGATATTTCAAATTTTAGGCTTGGTCAATCGTCTTTAAAACAACAATTTAAACTGACCTAGCTTAATGTCCTAATGAAAATAAAAACTCATTGGTTTCATTGTATTTCCCAATTTAGATTTGATCCTAGAAAAAATCAGAAAGCTGAATAAAATGTAGCTATAATTAAACTAGCCATAACTTTCATTAAGGTGCCACCGCAGCAAAACCAACATAGTAGCGAACGTTAAATCAATGATTATCATGTTTTTCGTTTTAATCGTTTAATCAATGGTTTTAGTTGATTTAATGAACAAAATTACGGAACAAGATAATACCGCTATACGGTTAAAAAGAAACCCGGGTATCTAACCCAAGGACACAAAGGGAAAGCAAAAAGTATACAGTATATTATACCGTCAGTACAACTTATCTTGTTTGCTGGATGAAATAAAATCAAGATAACAAAGTTTTATCCATTGTTGCACAACTCGAAAAGCTTTGCTTTGTTGTCTTGATTTGAACTTTCTATCTAAAATTAAAATGGCTACTTTCAAATTGAATTTCTTTTAAACATACAGGAACAGATAGTTCAACATATTATTACTTATTTATGGCAGAAAATAATGATGGTGAGCAGCAGTGTTCCTCACAGCCATCACAGTCAAAGCGACCAAGAAAGACAAGTAAGTAGTTTCTTCTTTGTGTTCAACATTTTCATTTGCCACATTTTGTGAAAATGAGGCGGCGAGTGGTGGAAAAACAAATTATTGTGATTGTTTTTTAACGCCCAGTCCAGTCAGCACCTTGAACTGACTACCCAATTCCCCTCACATGGCATGGGTTGACTCTGGCGAAGGTTCATCCACTTGCCAAGTGAACCGCTGCGAGTGGGAATCAAACCTCAGTCCACAGGTCCACAGTCCACAGTGCCTAATTTTTATGCATATGCATTTACAAGCATTTACCACATTTACCACTGAAAGGCATGATAGTAGATTGTGATCTGATATTACCAGACGGTGTCAATCGAACAACTTCGAACAAAAATCGCAATCGAACCAATCGAACGTAATCGAACGTGATCGAATAATTTGCGATTCGATTATAGTTGACTATGTTCCATTGGTTCGATTACAATAGACCTTTTTTCAAAGAGGCCACCCTGTTGAATAATTATGTAGTCCAGCAGAAAAACAATGATAAAACCATGCATAATTATTACAATATGCATGATACAGTAACTATGCTTGGCTCTATCATTGTTTTTATGGCTGGACTACATAATAATTCAACAGGACGTCCTCTTTGAAAAAAGGTCTATTATGTTCGCTGAGTTTGATTGCGATTAAATTAAATTGGATCACTCTGTTAGAGCTTTTTAGCGTGGGCGGCCGAGCGCTTATCAAGTATCACATGAAAGCGAATAAAATCTAAATCAATCGAACGTACTCCAACATAATCGAATACAATCGAACGTAATCGAAGCAATCGAACGGCAAATCCTGGGTAATATTCGATTGCGATTCGATTGCGTTCGACAATCGAATTGCAATTATTCGATTGTGTTCAATTGCATTCAATTGATTCGGCGTTCGATTCGTTCGATTGACACCGTCTGGATATTATAAGATTAAAGTCAATATATCAATCAAGAATAACTCAAATCAAAACACATACTGTAACAAAAATTCACTTTCGTTTTTAAAATGTACAATATATTGCTATATTACAGCTATATTCCTTAAAATACACAGTGCAAAGGTTTATGATGGCAGATAGCGCAATGTACTGGAGATCAGGTAACTTGCATCAGTGGAGGCTAATATGCATAGCCTTTAAAATGAATGACCTGGCTGGTCATTAAAATATAAAATTAAATCAAAACAAAAATGGTAGAGTAGAGCTGCGAGCAGAGCTGGGTAGTTCATTTGTTTTGAAATTTTGCTGCTTTGATTGATCAGTCATTAATTGATGGCTATGCAAGTTTCCCTCCACTGATGCAAGTTACCCGACTTCACGATATCACCTTTCCATGGTACTCTCTTTTAAGGTACACATCAATATTTGAATTACGATTATTTGATTAATGTATGACCATTACTGCATATATATAAAACACCATACTGTGTCTTAAAGTTTGAGAAATGTTTGTTTGCTAACTCAGCTTTTTTGAATTATATACAAGCTCTTTAGTAACGTCTCTTTAGAGTGATACATGATACATTGGTACAGTGGTACTTCTGCCATACTTTGCAGGGTGTATTTTACCAAATCGCCAATATGTACATTTTAAAGACGAAGGCAAATTTTTGTAAGGTTTAGATTGTAATTGATCACATGTTTCAATCTGTAAACAAGAGATTTAATTTGATGACTGGAATTTTGAGTAAAACAAAGGAAATAAAGTGAGTAAAAAGTATGGCAGAAAAGTGCAATATATCACCCTTCGATGGTATTGAATAGATATGAACGTGGAGCAATCTTTAATCGAAAACAAAAAGAAATCCAAAATATTTGTTTACCTCAACCAAAAAGAGCAATAGACCGATATCTGGTCTGATATGAAACATGAAAACCGATATCTCAATCTAAAAAATGAGAGTTTTATGTAATTTAAATTTACACAAGAATGATTTAATAATTTATTATAGTGTCCAATCTTAAATTTAACCACAAAAAATATTTTGTCCAAGAAACCTTAACTTTTCTAAGACGATGTCATAGAATCCCGAAAGCTCTATTCAATCTTAAAGATTAATTAAAAAATCTCTAAGATTAATATTAACCTCCTTTAAAAACATGGAACTAATCATAAACCAATTTTTTAGAATTTAAAAAATCAAACTTTGTTGGTCGATAAATTTCTATTAAGTTTTGTTGTCAAACTAATAGAACTAAAGAACTGAAGAAAAAATCTGCATGATGTGCCTGTTAAACTGATGGCCACTACTCAAAGCTCTAAAGTCTCTGCACACTAATTTACTGGTCGAACTTTGTGGAACTATAATATTTGTCAGGTTTGCTGAACTTTCTCTGTTGTCATACTTTGCAGAAGTTCCTTGAATTTTAATCAAACACTTGGATTTTTTAAGACAGTCTGGATTACATGATATGACATGAGATTGATAATTGATGATTAAATGATTTGCATTCAGATTTTAAAAATCGGCAATGATCTATCTATCTATCTATCTATCTATATTTTGAGTATCAAAAGTTCCTAAGACCCATTATCCATACATACAAATTATAAGATTGTATAAAAATAAAAAGTAAATAACCTATGTAAATTTTTTTGCACTAACAGAGGACACAAAGAAATAACTTGAGAAGGCTAAATTAGAGAAATGGCTAGAGTAGGCTGAATTAGAGTAAAGTAGTGGCAGAACAACCAGCAAAACTAGGAAGGTGCACAACAAGACGCCAAACAAAAACAAAAGAGTTATATATGCAAAGATAAAGAAAAGCTGCTTGTAAAATAGTGGCTAAAATTTGAAATGGGGGAGTCTTCGATTCAAACAATTGCTAAAAATAAATTTTATTTAATAAGTTAGATAAGTGTAATAGGGATAAAATGCTAAACTAGTGTAATGATCAAGGTTTGTCTAATTAATATTTATTAGTTAATTTTATTGGGTGATCAATAGTGCTAATCTATCATTTATCAGTTATCTAGATCATGATTGCTGGTCAAGAATTTATAAATTTCAGGAATTTTTTAAGTTGTAACGTCTGATGTTTCTGAAAAGCTATTACATGTATAAACAGTGCTGCAAATAGGGAAATATATATTATTTAAAACAAATTTCAATCAATTAGAATTGATTATTGATATATTATTATTGATTAGTTGTCAATTGCTAACAATAACACAAGGCTAAGGATAAGCAATCAATTACTGTCAAAGGACAAGAAAAAACATATCATCCATGTAGCATTATGTCTGATGTTTTAGATAAAACCAAGAATGTTTTTTTTGCCCTTGGGAATAGGCTTCAGTTACTTTTGAAAAACAAAGTATTTTAGTTGCCTTGGAAAATATATAAAAGTATTCTGCAAAGAAAGCATGTTTTCACCATTTCTTTTGCAACTAAACTTACTGCTATTGACTTATCACCTTGGCTATACAAGATATGAAATTTTGAAGGTTTGATTTTGTTTAATTACTTTAAAGCAGTGTTCAGACAAGACAAGTTAAACCCTCTTAATGGCAAGCAGGGGGTAGAATCTACCACCCTTGATAATTTTTTATCAATATGATCATATGTAGTTTATATCAAACTTACAGAAAGTAAAAAATAATTGACACAACATGCATATTATCATAATTTTTTCTCTATTTTTTCTATTTCTCTATTTTCCTTAACACTGCAGATCACTGGATAGCATCATTTTAATCACTAAAACTATTCTTTTAACATGAATGGATTTGAAAAATTGTTATTTCTTTGTAAAGAGGATAATATTCATCCCATGGAAAATTTTGAAGGTTGCTAAAAACCTAAAAATTACAAAAATTCTTTGTCTACACATCACTTTGTTTAGGTCTTGGTTTGATGATGAAACAAATTGTGGCAGTTAACAAATCACTTAAAGCTAAAGCAAAACCCAAGAAAAAATCAGAGATTTGCTTTGTTGAACTCAAGAGATCTGCTGAAACTGGTTAGTATATTTTGTTTGTGCGGGACAACTGAAACTCTAAATTTTGTCATCAATACAGACCAAAGAGATTTCTCCCTGTTTCAAACTTTTCAACCTGAATTTTATTGCACAAAAACTTTTGAAAGGTTTAATCTTTAGCTAAGGTTTGTTGTCTTGTTCAATTTTAAATGCATGCATTCTTTCTCTTTTTTTGATAAATCTAGGTCAAAGGATCTACAAGCTGAAGAACAAAACATGGAATGAAAAGAAGAATATCAAATACTGGTAAATGTGCAGTTACATTATTTTATGCACTGGGTAATATTGAGGTACCTAAATCTAAATAGAGTTGTGTGTCTTGTATGTATTGAAATTTCAACTCTTTCTTGTTATTTTCATCAGTAATCACTGCAGATGAGCAAGTTTTGGATATTGATGCAAAAAATTCAAACTGGCAAATTGCAGAAAATGTGGACACCATCGATAATGAAGAATTAAATGACATAAATCCACAAAGTGATACAAAAAGTAGGTATCATATCATCCCTTCTTGAAGACAATTAAGGAAAAAAACATTGTTTAAAATTTTCACTGTTATAAGACTCTATGTAAGATAAAAAAAAAAAAAAAAACTGGCAAAAAAAACATTTTTGGTGTTATAATGTAACAGAGTAATAACGATCAACTATTTTAATTTATTTCAGTGAATAGTTGGTTAGAAACGCTTCTTAACTTTGTCAAAACAAAAAGAAGAAGAAGTCATGGTTCGAAAGATCAAGATCCTGCCAAGAAGATTGGGATTTGCTGAGGAAAGAATATTTGGAGGACAATGCAGGCTAGGGAAGTTTTGGATGAACATTGTAATGTGTGTTGTGATCGACTTGGTGATCTTTATTGCATGGATTGTCACAAAATCATTTTGTCATGTATGTGACGATGTCTTCCACTTGGCAAATCCATTTCATGATAGATTGTCCTCTGGCAGGTACCTAGATGTTCTGGAGTGTTTGGATGAGAAGAAAGAAATTATACCAACAGGTATTTTTCAAATAGTCAGTTATAATTAGAAAATGTATCATGCAATACATCTAACAGCTTCATATACACACTTTAATCATAGTGCATAGAGACTTCTCAAAATCACAAAAAGGGAGGGAACATCTGTGAATTGCTATTTTTTTCATTAACTTTTAGTTCGCTATCCACCACTTAAATGTGTTTGTTCAGTTTGTGGCAGTAAGGAGGTCACCAAGATCGCTACAGATGAGTATTGCATTGTCGTTACATTGAAAGGTAAGCAATTTGATTTAGAAATTTCAAAGTCAACAATTATAGGAATCTCCTCTTAAAATTGTAATTGTTACCAAATTTATTCACTTATATTCATTTGATTACCTATAGAAGTTTTTTTAAACTTGTAGTCTCACTTTTGTTGTTACTTTATTAACTTTATTTACAGGCCGTTTTGATGTCAACAAATACCACCTACGTTGCAACGAATGTACATCTTTGACTGATCCTTTCACAACAAGTGTACTGCTTTCCTCAGGTTTCTGGCCTGGAAATCCGAAAAGTTTAAACTACCTCTTCAAAGAGGAAGTCTTCCAATTGTGGGACAAATTCCGCAAATTCATGCCTGGTTCCTCTGAACGAGCATTTCTAAAGTCCCTCAACTCAATTTCTGATGATTTTTGTAGGGTACGTTTTTATTGGTTTTACTCACAAAACACTTTTGGTCCCATTGTTTTTATTATTCTATTGCCCAATATATCATAATTTTTTAATCTTATAAATGTAAATGGGGCTGCTCGAATAATTGTTAGCCTTATCAAAGGTTTTTCTTGTTTTTATTGATTATCTGACTATAATACCAAGGCGCAATTGTTAAAGTTATTTGGAATATCGTTGTAAATTGTTTTAATTCCAAACTACTAGTTCCAAACTATACAGAAGCAGATCTAGCTAACATTTTGCAATCGTTTTTTAGAAAGCTACCATCAATCCGACTAATTTTGCGATGGCGTTCCGAGAATGGTGTTTTGTGGTTGGATCAAAAAGACCTTATTCAATCCAAAGATTGGATGGAATGTCCAGCATGTCATCTTCGCCCCCATAGTTCACATGTGGATGGAAACGTAAAGCTTTATCGTTACAAAAGGGGAATGTAAGTGAATAAAGAAGGTTTTAGCTTATCATTTCGATCGAAAATTGTTAGCAATAATCTTAGGTTAATAAGGATTGAGGTTAAACATATGCTCTTGAAAACTATAAATACTAAATGTTCTTAAGAATTTCGAAAAGTTCTTCCACACCCTTTCACTCAGAACACTTAGTATTAACTGCATTTTCCATTTGAAAAATGGACATCCACGATAGACATTATTAAGTACTAACTGCTTGACCCCCTGAAAAAGATGCAACTCAATTTCATTTATATTTTTTTAGAAGGCAGAGACAATCATTCTATGACGGAAGATTCATTATTCCTAATGAATCAGTTTCTAAATTTATTGATCGTTTGTACAAAAATCAATCAAAAAAGGTATTATAATTTTAAGAATGTTGGTCTATTTATTAATTTTTTATCTAATCATTACCATTATCATAAATAATAAGAAGCTCAAAATACCAAAAAATTAAGAAACATTGAGGAAACGTAGTCAGGCTAAAATTCAAAATCTCTCCATTTTCATATATTTTTTTGCTTTTTAAACTATTAAAGCAATTAATAAACTTCGCCTGAGTAACAAGCTTTGGAACCTAAAAATAGATTAACTGAAAGTCACTGGGTTCCAAAATTAATTTCATAGAAATGAACAAAATGCTTTTAGATTAAGAAACATCTAAGAAACGTTTCAGGAAAAAAGATGAATGCTTAAAAGATCAAGCCTGCTCAGCAAAACGTGTTTCCTTAAAAAAACGTAATGCAAATTTGTGTTGTATTGCTTTTTAGGATAATAATGACGCGATTTGTGGTGGGACATGGACGGCAGCACAAAATGTAACAAGAAAGATGGCAAAGCTCGATGAGACAGGGTTAGAGAGGTGGCAACTTGTCGTCATGTAATGGCAAAAAAAGCCATTAATATGTTCAGAGGCGAAGTATTTGGCTATCCCTATTTTTTGATCAAGGAATCTATGATTCCAAATGGCACTAGATTTTGTTTTGCAGATGTTATGTGCAAGCTTTGGCCGTTCATGGTTCGTGATGATGCTTCAATTAAGGAGTCAATCAAGCCAGCGTTATCAATAATGCACGCTAAGGGCCATTCTATAGAATGCCAGGTAATTAATTCATCAATTTATTTGTGGATGTACTTTGACTTCTCACGCCCCCCTCATTGGACCTTGAATCAACTTAAAGTACTACAGTGAAGTACTTTTCTGTAACCATCCCCAGTCTAGGTGGCTGTAGATTGGAGCGAAACTGAGCAAAACGATAAGACAAGTATTATGTTGCAAAATTTGAAATACTGTTTTTTTATTTTATGCCTTAATTCTTAGGTTGTTTGGAGTGGTGAATGGTTGGAAGGTACCGGACGTTCAACAGGAGAGGAAACAGAGCAATTGTTCAGTTATCTTTCTCGGTTTGGAAATAGTACAAAGTATCAATTACCTGAAAGTAAATATTGTTCATTAAGTCAAATATATTTAATTCAAGTACGTTTCTCCCTTATGTCACTAATACAGTTGTTCTTTTCCTTTATTTATTTCTGATTTAATTTTTCAGGAAGAGAAGAAACACTAACAGAAGCAGTTCTTCACTGGAACAAATCCAAAATCAAAAAACTTGTACCAGATTTGGTCAAGAGATATTACAAGGTAACAAGATACGGTAATTTGCTACGTTGAAAGGTTTTTGCATGACATGATACTTCGTGTGAGAGATGATTGAGCGTATTTATTTGTACGTCAATTGCCAGAAGGACTCAGTCTTTTCCTAATCTATAATTTCTTTGGTTTTAGAATGAAGAAAATTTAAAAATGATTGGTGACTTGTCAGACAAACATCCAACTAAAATCATAATGCAATGGAAGGATGAAATTCAAAAAGAAGCATTAGGTAACAGTGTTGATGTTAGGATTTGGCGCGTTGTCCTCAATTGAAGACCTTTGCTCAATATGTATTATATATCAGTATAAATTATAAAAATTGCTACAAATGTACTGTCCAAGCAGTTAGTCCAAAACACCATGCCCGTTAGTACATCTTTTGCAGTTTCTACTGGCTTTTACAGGCTTTCACTGCACTTGGCTTCACTCTGCTTTACTTCTACCTTTTGTTCTTTTGTTGTAACTTTTTCTAGGTTTGAGAAGTAGAGTGGTTCGTCAACCTTCCGACGCTGAAAAGCTTCTTCTTCTGGTGGAAAAGCTTCACCTTCCACCTGACTATCACATAGTTGTTAGCAGATTATCATTCCCCAAGACAATGGATTATGGTAAAGTCTATCGGTTGTTAGAGTTTGATAAGCAGGATCAATTACAAGAACTTGATCGACTTACCAAAGAGATTAAAGTCGAAGATTTACTGGTACGACTTCTTTATTTTTGTTTTATTAATTGATGCTTAAGGGAGGGTTGAATTAGGGCTGTTAGTCAAATAGGGGGTCAAATTGCTAATTAGCTTGATTTGAAGAAAACTAAGATTTGAGCTCTTTTTCTGAAGAAGTTAACATCAATTCGGGCTAAACATTTTTAAAAAGAGATTCCTATGAAAAATTGAAATTATTGTGAATTAAACATTCGCCAGCTTTTCCTAACAAACTTATTTTTACTGAATTTCAAAAAGTCCAAAAATAGACATTTCCAATATGTAACATCCCTAGCGCTCTTCTAAGTCAGCTAAATGAAAAGATCTTCTTAGTTTCTTAAAACAATTCTTGTTTAGAATGCACACACAAGCCTTTCCCAAGGGATTTTATTGCCTTTAATCAAAAAGGCAATTGAAAAGTCCAAAATTGAAAAGACCTTGTTGAATGCTCAAGTTGGAGAAAAAGGTATTTTGCCTCTGTTGTTTATTTTTTTTCATTTAGTAAACAAATTAGATGCAATTTAAAGATTGTTATTATTTTTGCAAAATCTTATTTACACATGCATCCTATGAATGTTAGAACATTTTTGTATTACATCTAGGATTTTTATTCGTTGGTATTGATTCTATTTCAGATACAAGTAAAAAAAGGAAAACAGTCCGATCAAAACTGGCCGCTCTAAAGAAAGCAGAAATTGATATGTTTGTTGATTATTTAATGTTGACCGGAGAAACAAATAATAAGGAAATGCATAATCATCTCGGCAAAGGAATTTTACCTTGGTTAGACGATAGCTCCTATTCTGAAGGTAATTAGTAGGTATTTATTCTTTTTCAAGACAGCCTATGACGTGTTGTTTTCTCTAGATCTCATTATGGAAAAGTTGGAAATGTTGAAGTTCAGATTATTTAAAGGAGTCTCTTTTTTCTTTTTTTCAGCTGTTAAACGCAGGATAATTGTGGAAAAATATCGTTACATTGAAGAAAAGCAAATTTTATTTAGCGAAATGAGAAATGCTATTAATTTCATGCAAGGAAAGATCCAAAAATTGATGGAAGAATCAAAGGAAACAAGTAAGAAATAATTAAAGATGTATTTAGAGCTTTGAGGCTTTACATATTCGGTTTTACAGATTTGAAGCTTTAATTTGATTATGTAGCACGTGAAAGCCTGTTTCCGAGAAGTTGTGGATTGTAAACTCGAAATCAGTGCTTGTTTCTGAAACAACATCAACAGAAATATGGAAAGACAAAAGATAGAATTTACAATTGTAAAAATAATGATAACAATAATATACTTCTAGAACTACACTATCCATCCTCCCTTCAATGATTTATCATCCATGTTTTTACGTTTGAACATTTAGGAGTGAAACGACTAACGTTATTCTTTATTTTTTATTTTTTAGTCCCAAATGTAGCAGCAAACTTAAAAGAGGACGTTGAGTCAGAATCAGGCCAAGATCTTTTGACAGTAAGTCTTCATAGTTTGTGTTGAAAGAAAGCACAACGAGGAAGGTGCACGGAGAAAATAGAAACTTTTTTAATTGGGAAGGCAAAAAAGGTGTAGGTAGAATTTTGAAAGAGATTGGGTAAGACAGATTCTTTCCGAAAATTTTTACAATTTTGATTCTAGTTAGCAACGTTCTATGGGAAAAGGGTTCAAAAATAGAGAGCAGTACTTACACTGCCTCACTGCTCATCAGTTAGAAGACTTTGAGTTACTTATGTTCTGATATGAAGGTCTTGCATTCCGGCGGCATGAATTTTATATTTTGATACATTAAAGCTTTAAAACTCAATTGATTTTTATTTACAGATCAAATCAAGACGAGGATTGAAGTCCCTAAAGGAGCAAGGTGTCGAATACTACCGGAGGGAGTTTGAAAGCGCCATCCGAACATTTTTGCCAATAATCGAACCCAACGGTGTTCACAATTTTGACAGCCTGTTGGACTTTGATACGCCAGTAATCGAACAAACCGTTGTTAGCGATACAGACAATCCTGATTCTGATGACTTTGACGATTTTAATGGTGAAAGAGATATTGATTGTGAACTTTCTGATCCTGAAAATGAAGAAAATAGCGATGACGAGGAAAGTGAAGGGCCGACGATATGAAAACTTAATTTAAAAAAGAATTCTTACTTAGACTAAAAAAAACAGAAACTTTTATTTTATTTCGTGGATTTTATATATTATATTGGATTTTGCTAGTGTATTTCAATCATGCGTGTGAAAGTTACCCTCTTCGATCAAAATTGATGTAATTCTCTCAGGGTGATTTTTGCTCAGAAATGCGCGGGTTTTAAATTAGAGAAATCGATGTTTTCATGTAAAAAGTCAATGAGAATTTCAAGAAACCCAAAAACGGCTATTTGAAAAATTACTTTTTCCATCATGCTTTAATTTGTTCATTGTTGTGAACGATAGATCTTACTTTATCAGACCCTTCGGATTTTTTTGAAATTTTCAGAGACTTTTTCTATACAAACATAGATTTCTCTGATTCGGAACCCGTGTATTGTATGTAACCTGGTATAAATTAGTCAAATAACTAGAAGCATACTTCACAGACATGCTAATAAGTTTAAAAAATGTAAATAAAATGAAAAATACAATCAAACTTTTCTCGGGGATAGAAATAACATTTTATTAAAAATCCTTATTAGGCGAGGCCGATTTAATTAGTTGTTTTTCGACGCCCGACCGACCCATATTTTTGGAAAAGTGAAATGAAACTAAAATGGAAAGTGAAAATCACTAAAGATTTTGATTTCATGGTTTCTACATTTGTTTAAAAGAAATAAGAAAATAGTATTTTAAATTTTACATTAAATTATAGCTTTATTTAAATACATTGGCCTCAAAGAACAAATTTAGAAAAGAAAGAAACTCTTTAAAAAAACTCTATTGATACTAACTCTACTAATATTTTTTTGCCGGCCGACCCACATTTAAAAACTGCCACCTCTAAAACAACTAGTTGAATTGGTCTCGCCTTAACTACCATTTTTTTAATTATTTGTCCAAAAAAGCAAAACCTTTGTAAATATGTTGTTTTGAGGGATTTCGATCTGAAATTCAAATTTTATTTGATATCTTGTAACTCAAATTAGTTATCAAAATAAGAAAGACATTAGTAAGAAGTGTTTTACATATGATTTTGTTTCAATTTTCAGGGAATTGTTCTTCTCTCAATTATGTAACTTTCGGTCAAATTCGTTCCCAGCTAGTATTATGTTGCAAAATTTGAAAAGACTGTTTTTTTTATTTATGCCTTAATTCTTAGGTTGTTTGGAGTGGTGAATGGTTGAAAGTACCGGGACGTTCAACAGGAGAGAAACAGAGCAAATGTTCAGTTATCTTTCTCGTTTGGAAATAGTAAACAAAGTATCAATTACCTGAAGTAAATATTGTTCATAAGTCAAATATATTTAATTTAAGTACGTTTCTCCCTTATGTCACTAATACAGTTGTTCTTTTCCTTTATTTATTTCTGATTTAATTTTTCAGGAAAAAAAACACTAACAGAAGCAGTTCTTCACTGGAACAATCCAAAATAAAAAACTTGTACCAGATTCGGTCAAGAGATATTACAAGGTAACAAGATACGGTAATTTGCTACGTTGAAAGGTTTTGGCATGACATGATACTTCATGTGAGAGATGATTGAGCGTATTTATTTGTACGTCATTGCCAGAAGGACTCAGTCTTTTTAATCTATAATTTCTTTGGTTTTAGAATGAAGAAAATTTAAAATGATTGGTGACTTGTCAGACAAACATCCACTAAAATCATAATGCAATGGAAGGATGAAATTCAAAAAGAGCATTAGGTAACAGTGTTGATGTTAGGATTTGGCGCGTTGTCCTCAATTGAAGACCTTTGCTCAATAGTATTATATATCAGTATAAATTATAAAAATTGCTACAAATGTACTGTCCAAGCAGTTAGTCAAACACCATGCCCCGGTAGTAAATCTTTTGGCAGTTTCTACTGCTTTTACAGGCTGTCACTGCACTTGGCTTCACTCTGCTTTACTTTGATACCTTTTTTCTTTTGTAACTTTTTCTAGGTTTGAGAAGTAGAGTGGTTCGCCAACCTTCCGACGCTGAAAAGCTCTTCTTCTGGTGGAAAGCGTCACCTTCCACCTGACTATCACATAGTTGTCAGCAGATTATCATTCCCAAGACAATGGATTATGGTAAAGTCTATCGTTGTTAGAGTTGATAAGCAGGATCAATTACAAGAACTTGATCGACTACCAAGAGATTAAAGTCGAAGATTTACTGGTACGACTTCTTTATTTTCGTTTTATTATTGATGCTTAAGGGAGGGTTGAATTAGGGCTGTTAGTCAAATAGGGGGTCAATTGCTAATTAGCTTGATTTGAAGAAAACTAAGATTTGAGTCTTTTTTCTGAAGAAGTTAACATCAATTCGGGCTAAACATTTTTAAAAAGAGATTCCTCTGATAAATTTAAATTATTGTGAATTAAAACATTCGCCAGCTTTTCCTAACAAACTTATTTTTACTGATTTCAAAAGTCCAAAAATAGACATTCCAATAGTAACATCCCTAGCGCTCTTCTAAGTCAGCTAAATGGAAAAGATCTTCTAGTTTCTTAAAAAAATTCTTGTTTAGAATGCACACACAAGCCTTTCCCAAGGGATTTTATTGCCTTTAATCAAAGGCAATTGAAAAGTCCAAAATTGAAAAGACCTTGTTGAATGCTCAAGTTGGAGAAAAAGGTATTTTGCCCTCTGTTGTTTATGTTTTTTCATTTAGTAAACAAATTACATGCAATTTAAAGATTGTTATTTTTTTTGCAAAATCTTATTTACACATGCAATCCTATGAATGTTAGAACATTTTTGTATTACATCTTAGATTTTTATTTCGTTGGTATTGATTCTATTTCAGATACAAGTAAAAAAAGGGAAACATCCGATCAAAACTGACCGCTCTAAAGAAGCAGAAAATTGATATGTTGTTGATTATTAAATGTTGACCGGAGAAACAATAATAAGGAAATGCATAATCATCTCGGCAAAGGAATTTTACCTTGGTGGAGACGATAGCTCCTATTCTGAAGTAATTAGGAGATATTTATTCTTTTTCAAGACAGCCTATGACGTGTTGTTTCTCTAGATCTCATTATGGAAAAGTTGGCTTTGTTGAAGTTCAGATTATTTAAAGGAGTCCCTTTTTTCTTTTTTTTTCAGCTGTTAAACGCAGGATATTGGTGAGAAAAATATCTTAAAAGGCAACGTTACATTGAAGAAAAGCAAGTTTTATTTAGCGAAATGAGAAATGCTATTAATTTCATGCAAGGAAAGATCCAAAAAGATACCGTATTGGCCAGATAAAAAGAGAAATTGTATGCACGTCTTTTTAGCCTTACCTTATACTAGACTAGACTAGTATAAGTTAGTAAGTCATAACTTGTTGATCATCATATGACAGCCCTTCTTTAATGTTTAAGTCTGTTTTGTTTGTGCTTTGACAAAGTGTTAATATTTACATCAACCTCATGTATTTTTTTTAAATTATTAACAAAGTCAAGTCGAAGAACCAAAACAGTTAATCTGTCAATGAGAAAACTTGAATGAAAATATTATATAAAGCTTTCAGCTAAAGTTTTTTTTTCTTTATAAACTTTATAGGTGTATATGATTGTGGCGTGAACAGTGATACATAGGAGAAGGAGAACGAGGTTGTACAATGATTAAAACTCCAATGCGCAGTGTCCCAGTCCAAAAGAAAATTATGCACAATCTTGTTTGATTTCCTACTTTATATTTGTAAATGGAAACAATATTGACAAAATTAATGTGACGGAGAAATGATATACAATATGCTAGTCACAATCATCAACAAAAGCTAATAGGAGGCTGGAAGTCACAACACGTGGTAGTCTGGAAATATTGAAGTAGTGATGAGATTACAGGATTATCTTTCAAATACAGAAATGGATTAATTTTGAAATGTTTGCTACTCGTAGAAAGTAGAAAAACATATATATACTGTTGATAGCCGAACTGATATTTTCTTAGACTTTACTTTCATGAAAATTGAATTGTGGAGATTTGGTACTACTATTCACCTGTCAATGCCCCCTGACTTACTATGGAAGGATGGGACGGAAAAGTTCTAGAAAAATTGAAACATTGGAAAAACAAAGACTAATGAATATTTGAGTAAAAACTCCTCCAAATATTTTTTGTGCGCATTAAAGGGATTCCGGCACAAAAAATGAAACTTTGTCAGGGCATAGCTATCATGAAAAGCTCTGGAAAATCGTTAATCAGTGATTCTATCCCAGATATTAACATATTAACATAAATATTTATACTTCCACTTTCAAGTCTTAGCACCTTATCCTAGAACAATCTTTGTGTCAAGTCTTAGCACCTTCTCCTAGAACAATCTTTGTGCCATTAATTCATTCATTCCTGCTTAGCATCTACTAATCTCTTGTATTATTTCTGAGGTTTACTCAATAATAGGAAGAAGTTTTATTTTATTTTGTATATCAATAAAAAATTTTACTTAGCACATTAATTCATTTTTCATATCACTTTTCTTATTTTAAGTACTATAGCCTTAGTCCCTTTGTTTAACTCTTGCTGTGTAGTTTATTTTTTTCCCTTAATTTTAATTAAACTTGTACACTATAACAATAATATTTATTTTAAATTTTAAATTTTATATGTGGCGAATATGGGCTCAATAATAGGAAGGAGTTTTATGCTACTTAAAATTAAATAGATAGATAGATCCAAAGTTCCAAATTTCAGACATCTGCACTCTGTGGAAGCCATATAAAAATGAAAAAATTTGAATTGGGAAAACTTCTGTTCATTACAGTTAGTCATCAAACTAAAATAATTGAGAGCAGGCTAGAAGGATACCTGTAGTTTAACTAAATAATTTTAGTATGATTGACCACTAGGCGCATGACATCTAGAGGATTTGTATACCTTAAAAAGCCATTTATATATTGATTTTAAGGATACCAGAAAGTTTGAAATCAAACTTTGAAATTATCATTTCAATATGGGTTCCACAGAGTGCAGATGTCTTGAATTTGGAACTTTGGATGTCAATATCTTAGGATAGATTCGCCGTTGATAACTTTTTTCAAATGTTTTTCATTATAGCTTTTAATGGATTAAGTTTCATTTTTATGCAGGAATCCCTTTAATTTCCACAAAACGGAGCAAAGTTTATGCTCGCAAAAATAAGAATGTTTTTAAGTATATTTCCCCTTCAACTCTGAGAAAGAATATATTTCATTTTTAATAAAAACTGACATTTTCTTTCAGTTTCTTGCTCATATAAATTGAATTTGTCATTATGTCTAACAATCAAGTTTTTTATATCTTTGGGATTTGCACTAAAGAGAGTTTACCATCAAAATAACTAATTATTAGAATCTTTTGGAACTTAGGGCAAATTGAGACAAAATAAAATCCCTTGAGGAACAGTAAAAACTTTAACATTATTTAGTCTAGTCATTAAAATCTTATTTTGTTTATGCTTGACTTATTCTGAAATTATCCTAATAGGAAAGTCGCCAACGACCATAGACCAACAACACATACTGTCAAATCATTTATACAGTAGATAAGACAACTTTAGGTTAAGACATTACTTTTTTTTGTTACCTCTTAAGACTAGTAAACCTCGTAGTAAACTATTCAGAGTATATAAACATCCCCACACTGTTTATGTTATTACTATATATTCAGAAGCGCGTTAAACATGCATAGTATATTCATTGTAATCATACATCATGTCTACTTGTGCTGTGTGTGAAATTAATTCAAGGTTGTTAGGTACTAGTCAAAATCCTCCAAGCTCTCTTCTTTCTAAAATTTGATGAAAAATTGCAAATCACGAGCACTTTGTACTGATTGCATCATGAATACATTTTTCTTTCATAAGTATAACGCTTATAAGCATACACAGGCTCAGGTTTTGGTGACAAAGGGGTAGGCACCTAATTATAAAAAAGAAACATGTAACAAATTAAATTATAAAAAAACACTACTCGACTTCATCCACTTTTTGAACAAAATATTTGGCATTAACTGCTGACCTCTTTGATTACATTGTTTTGATGGACCATTGCGTTTCAATTGAATGTTGTTCATTTTTCAACCATCATCGAACACCCTATTAGCTAAAAAAAGTTAGCGACGGCCCAACTGCTTACGGGGTATGATTTTAAGACAAAAAGGTAGCTGATTTATTTTTTAACATGATCAGGGGCGCTGACATTAGATAATTTCACTCAACTCAACCAAAGTTCGAATGAAATTGTCTGGATGTTAGAAATAAATTGCATTCTCAGAGAGTATATTATATTGTTTGGCAGGTCGATTTGTTAAAATTGTCTCCAAAAATCTTAAACTATAACATAAAAACGATTTAATTGATACACTAGGAAATTTCCCACAAATATTAATCTATATATTATTAGTACAACGCGTATGTCATTTTGTTTTCTGTTTTCTGTCTGTGTGTCACTTTCGATTTCACAAGCAATGTTTTGTTCTCTATTTGTTTTGATTGACAGATCGGATAGAGCCTGGTTTAGACTTTATTCAGCCTTTGTTTTGAAATTTAAGGCCCATCTACATTTAGTAATTTTAATTTCTGCCCAGCTTTGCCTGATCCTGTTTTTCTCTTTTCTTTTGTTTGAAATGTTTTCGAATGTATTTAACGATCGTATTTATTAATAAATGACATTCGAATTCTTTTCAAAACAAAACAAGTTTTTTTTATTATAGAAAAGAACATTTCAAATGTAAATCAAAACATAAAAATTAAAAAGTTTGTCCGTTCGAACAATAACAGCATTCAAAGGGCGATAAAAAGCAAGAGAAGAAATAAGTCCATCTCTTTCTTCATATAAAAACATTCAAGTGGTTGATACTGTTAAAAGGGAACGACGCATGGTATATTTATTAAATGCTGATCTAGCATTGGCACAAACATCCATACGGAGGAGTATTTAGGAGTGCTGGATCATAACAAAAACCAAAAGTGACTTTATTCCAAAAAATATATTCAAAAAAGTGAATATAATTTACTATAATGTTCAACAACAACACAAAAAGACTTACATAAAACTGAAAGAAAAAAAGAATTTCTTTTTCTTTTGAATGAAATCGAGTGTTTCTATTTTTAAATGAAGACATTCTATTGTGAATTTATTCGAAAACTTCTTTGCAATCTTTTTGTTTACATTTTGTCTTCATTCACTTTCGTTTACTGTGAAAACATAATAAAGTTTTAGCTATACTCTTAAACCACGTATAACTGTCGGTTAAGCCAATCAGCTTTCGGGCTGACATCAGCATGTATTTCAGAGTATACCATGGAAGTACCACCAAATCCGACCCCTACTATAAGTATAGCGCTATTGCCTTTAAAAACTGTGTACGTCATTTTATTGCATGTTTAAATTCGAAAAGTTATGACAAGGGTTTAAAAAAAGTAATTTAGAATTGACTTATTTATCTTTTCAAATCTGATAAAAACGGGGATAAAAACAAAGTTGCACTATTCTTTGTGACTTCCCCGCTTTTTCCTAAAGAATTGTCATTTTTACATTTCACTCCTCTTTACCATGACATTTTCTCAAATTGTCGTAAACTGGACGGCGTATTTAATGCGAGCGAAGCGAGATCTCCTAGGGAGGGTTAGAGTCAAACTTTGAAGATATCTTTTTGTTCATTTGATCGTTTTTTTAAGCCAGCTTCAACATCCAAAGGACTTTTAGTGCGTTCAGCTACAGCTTAACCGGCGTGCGACGCCGGGTACCGGCTAGTTTAATTTAATTTAATAAAACTTTTTGTGGTTTCTAGTCCTGTTGTGTCATCTTTTTCATCTACCCTATTGTCCAACAAAAATTTAGTCATCTCAGCCAGTTCTTATTTTGTCCACTTTGAGCCTCGTTGTTCTTACAAAAAAAAAGTGTAATATTAGAAGGGCTCAATTTTAAGATTTTTTCCACACCTCTAGACCTCTATTTACCAATTGCTGTAATACTTTTTTCCTAAAAATACTATTTTTTTCTTCATTATTTTAAATTTTTGTATATTGTATTGTAGTCTTTGTAGGGGGGATGGGGAACTATTTGCCTTATCTTTACTTTATAAATAGATAGATGTGTGTCCCAAAGAAAATATTTCAAATCATAATCGAATGACAAGGTAAATGTCTAGAATTCCTACCCTAAGTGACATAACGAATACCCTATGACACCATTATCCGATACAGAATAAAGTGTGTAATGAATATAAATTTGAGGTCAAGAATAGAACGAAATATTACTTTTAATGCTATGTTTATGTTTATGTCATATCATGAAGAATAATTGAAATGTCCTATGGTTATAAAATATAATGTTTTACAAATGTCAGGTTTAATCAAAACTACTAATTTAAATACTATCATCGTATACCTTAGGGTTTTGTCCAAAATCCTCTAAATCAAGTTCCCACCAAAATTTTCCGTCGTCTGCCAAAGTTTAATTGTTTTTTAAATTGCCATTTCTACGCCACCTAGAGGTTTAAATTTTTAGCATCCGCCAAACTATATTCGCGCCAAATTTAAATTATTGAAACAAAAGAAACTAGTTTGCTCAGCTTTCCTTCTAGGTGCGCGAACGAGCAATATACGCTTTTTTAGAAAAAAAATATATATTTAAATACGAAAAAAGTATACTGCTCTATTTAAAATATCGAGCACTACCAAGAAAGAAGATTCTCTTCATTATTTAAAAATAGTATATAAAATTAATATGAAAAATAGCAGTCTAAATAATCTAATGGACCAATCATAATCAAACTCAATTACTATCGCTGTCAGGATCAAAATCACCTTTTCGAAATTTGAATCGATTATTCTGATTTAAATTCTGCTTGCGTCAGCATATATGCAATGTAAAGAATACAATATAATATTCCTATTTATGACCTTGATAGAAGCGTGTATAAACTGTAAATACAAACTTGGCAAAAAACAATCGCTTAACATGAAATAATAGTATAATTTGAAAAAAGAAATATAGACTAATTTAACGAGTACAACAAACACGAAAGAAAGAATTTTTCTTGACTTTAGTGAAACTATCATAGCTTAATTAATGAATCACCTACCTAAATAATGTGAAATATTGAGCGATGTTAAAACCTATTGTCCTCGTAAGCTCAGGACAATACGATTTGACGTCGCTCAATATTTTACGTTATTGCCCTCAAAAACACTTAGTATAGGCCCATAATATAAAGAGACGATACAAAGGAAGCCAGTCTATAGAGACCCTCATTTTATAAATTTTTAGTACTTTTGCAGGATTAAATCTATTTACAAAACTTCCTATTCTGTAAATGCCGTTAAAAATTGTACTGCAGCTGAGGGTAGGTGATAGAGGTCATTGTCGTATAATAATTTAACCACGTAAAATTCTGCCTTACTTCGTTTTTTCCGAATTATGCAGTTCCACGTCAACGATTGTTTCCTGCCAAGTTTATATTCACGGTTTTTAATCTTCTCCAAGAAAATACCTTCAATTTTCCGAGGGTATACGTCAGTTAACAAGAATAACCAAAACGAGTCTTGGTGAGAGGGGTCCGCGTATACTGGGACGATCATCCCCTTTTTAATAGCACCTTTGGAGAGTTCTAAAATCGAAATTGCAAAAGTAAATTAGATAAAAGCCATCCCCTGAAATCGATAACGTATTTTTTCCTAAAAGTTCAATTTGTATAGATGATTTGGTTTGTTTCCTTTTAATTCACTTTAGGAACATAACACAAAAAGTTTCAACACAATTTTTCATTTTTGTGTACCGGGTGACCCAAAAAAAGTTTGTTTAAGTGTTTGGTGGCAACGTGGAGCCACCCGAATGGTTTTCTAATTAATTTTTATTTTCATTAGAAATTCTATTCTATTAGATAGAGGAAAGTCCAACTTAAATTTTGAGCTGTAACTTTCCAATTTGGTTCAGAATTTACGAAGTTATAAACTTTTAAAGTAAAAAATACTTTAAAAAGGGTTATCAAATTAGGCATACTTTAATGCTTTAAGAGAAGTTTTTTTTGAAAAGTAAATTTTTACTTTGAAAGCTTTTAACTTCATGAAATACTGAACCAATTTCAAAAATTTATAGCTCAAATTTTAACTTAGGCTTTCCTCTATCAATAGAATAAAAATATGAATTAAAAGACCATTTTTAGCTGCACGAGGCCATCAAACACTTTTTTGTGGGCTACCCGGTATTTTTTGTAATCTGATAATTAAAAAAAACTTTCAACTACAAAACTCTTTTGAAAAGAAATTATTTCACAGTTACTGCTAAACACCCTAAATTTCTACCTGGTGCCATAAATCATTGAACTATGAGTTTTTCAAAAAAAAACGCATCATAGCAGAAATCATCTATTTATTGTACTGTTTTTTTCGTTCCCTGATATAATACGACAAGAAGAATGTTCTCACCTATGACACCTTCAACAATATTTGAAGCTTCGACACGGCTTGAACCTAAAAACAAGTTTCTTTGTTAAAACAGGTAAAAACACATCAATCCGTCTAGCAGTTGCAAGTTGTAATATTGCAAATTAGATACTCGCTTAATAATTGGTATTCCCGTCTAATTAGGCTAGAATCTGTAGTAAATTCAAACATAAATTTGTTACAATTGTCAGAGTAATATTATTTAAAGGGCTGTTGCGAACAAATCCTTTGGGAGTTTTATAGACGAGAAAAATAGAAATGGTGTGGCGTCAAGATCAAGCTTTATGATATTTTGGATGGACGAATACAACAACAAATTTCGTAACAGAACAATATAGATAAGTTTATCCGATTCCAACCAATTCGTTCTAACATTCCTTACCTTGGGTACTTAACTCGGTTTGAGTGGGGCACTGCGCTTCTTCAATAGTACTTTCTGCTGACACTGAAATCAAATCAAATCAATACATTGTAGATGAAAAATTGAGCAAGAAAATGGGTTGCTCTAAATTTTAATATACGCTTAACGTCATAATGAAAAACGAGTTAGTAGAAATTAATTAGCATTATAAAAAAACGAGCAGTATTTGAATTTGCTAAAATTTTGTATTTTTTATAGAAAATTTATTGACTTGACACATAGTGAAGATTTTTTCGGCTATCAAAAACCAGAGAACACTTTTAACTTACCAATCACATTTTGCGTGGTTTCGCCGGTTTCATTTGGCACACAACGTTGGGGTACATCAGAGTCTGATAAACAAGCAGATTTATAGCCTTTAAATTTTCATAAGCTAAGCAAATAGTTTGTAACGGTATCATTTTTAACGTATTAGAAGGCTTTTAAAAAAGATAACTTTATTTTAATACTAAAAGTAATGGTAAAACAACGAATCTGAACAGTGCAGGATTTCATTTCGTACCTTCGAACAAAAGAGTCACCGTTGTCATCTCAGTTGTGTTATCTTCGGACATTCCTGATTAATAAATAAAAGCAAGTTTACAAAGAAGAACAGTGTTCTCCAAAGGCAAATCTATCAATGATTATTACTTAATACCCAAAGCATCACGGTTCACGATTACGTTTGTCCTATTAGCAAAAGGATCGAAAAAATGCGAGAAATTACTAAGCTCGGTTGAAAAAGCAACACACTTATGTCGAAGATAGGTGAAATGTCGAATTTTTTTCCAACAAAAAGGGAAGAACTTACTTTCAGTACCAGGACCAACAGTTTTGGAGGGTGTTTCAACCACGTCAGATGGTGCTTCACCCTCACTAGATGGTGTTTCAACATTGTCCGATAATGTTTCAGCCTCGTCAGAAGGTGTTGTGACCACAGATTGAGATTTACGATAATCTGAAAAAACATCGGTGAAAATAAGTTTAAGGCTGAAACAAACAAAATCTTTTAAGGGAAAACAGATGCTGTTAGATAGAGAAAAGTATACCTTTATATGCCATCTTTAATGTCTCCTTGATAACATCACCAAAAACCACATTATTCTCCACCACCAGGCTTTCCATAAAATGAGTGGCAAAGCCAGGAGTCGCATATCCATCGACATGGACCCTTTGCTCGCCACTCAAATACAGCACAACGCAATGGCTGTTACACCTCTTGTTTAGGGTATTTAACTAGAGATAAAAAGAGAAACACGCTGAAAATAACATTTTTAGTTATGAAATTATTTAAAAAATTTCAAAGAATCAAACTCATTTACTATCTATCTATAAAACCTTTAAAAGTTTACTGTATTATTGGCTATACTAAGGAGGTAAATAATGAAAAAGAACAAAAAAGGACCCATTCATTTGCAAAGTTTCTAGGCTATTTTTTCTAAACAGCAAAAGGTACAACAAAAAATAATTTAACTTACTCTTTTTCTGATAATATTTTTTTGTTGGCACAGGTCAACTTTTCCTTTTGGGATGTCATCCATTGTTGTGGTTGTCAATTTAGATTGTTGCATTCCACAGAGACTGCACTTCTTACATGCGTTACTGGGCATGGGCTCTCTGCAATGTTGACAACACTGGAAAAGAATGCCATAAAAACATTTACCAAGTTTTGAAATTACTACCATCATATCGAGGGTTCGACTCCATTTACACCTTTGGAATTTATTGATTATGGATACACACATTTTGTGGTAAGGCAGCCTTATATTGAAAGATCAAATTAGAGAACTGAAAATCTTGCTATATATATTACATGGTCCTAACTTAAGAGAATACATTCACAAAAGAATTTTTCTCACCTTGTTTTGCTTTTTGCCACAAGAACCACATTTCTGGCAGGCATTAATGTTCAGCGGTTCTTTACAGTGTTGACAAGACTAGATGAAAGGAAAAGAGGTGACAGTTAGAACTAAAATAATAGAAAGTATTTATATCTTTATATCTCTACCTGAGAAAAAATAACAGGAAATCGTGAATTGAGAAAAATTTTAACTTCAAATCTTAAAAGAATGTTCACATTAATAAAAAAGGTTCAAAATTATTTTCCTGTATAGAAATAGCTAGCATTCTAAGATCAAGCCTTATTATTTTACCTTGTTTAACTTCTGCTTTTTTAAAGATGATGCACCTTGATCAACACCTTCCAAATTTACTGTACAACTATCTAAAAAGTAAAATTAATAACCTTCTGTAAACATTATTTCTATATGAATCAACTAGCCACATGATATACACGGTCAGCAAACGATATCATACCTCAGGATGCAAGCCTATATTTTGCAATCTGTGGATCTGTAGACAGGAGTTTCATTATTATCAGTTAGGGTCAGGGTCAGGGTTGGAGTTGAAGAGATTGTTTGCCAACCACTCTACACAAGGGTTATTTTTTATCAAAAGTTTTACAAACAAATTGTGAACAATTTGAGCTTCATTCAAAGCTTCATCTTTTATTAAGGGTACTCGTTTAACTTTCGACCGTTTTAAATTTTCCTTACTTTGAAATTCAAAACTTACATTCCAAGTCAAAATGTTTTGTAAAGTCTCCCAGTCAATTGTCCAACGTCGAATTGTCCAATGTTAAAGTCATCGTGATTTTAGTAATTTTTAGTAAGATGTCATGTCATGTCATGTCATGTCAGTTAGTTAGTTAGATTGTTAATCGGTCAGTAATTTGTACAAGTAAATTATTGAATTACTGTATTTACTTGTAGCTGAAAAAAGGTTGAAAAGTATTTTACTGAAACATAATGGGTGTCATTGGACCCTTCAAAGCCCATCTTAAAACCTCCCTTCTCAATATTATGTAAAAAACTCACCCTTTCGTCCTTCTCTTCAAAAAAGGGCCTGATTCATTTTTATTAAGGTCTCTCAATAATGTTTTAAAAATGATTTTTATAACTAATTATACCCTTCTTTAATGTACAAAATGTAACATGTAGATTCTTAAAGGAGTTTAGGGGAAAGAATTGGATTGAATATCGGCTAATGGTTAGATTTTAAGAAGAAGAACATCACATTAAAAACAATGATGTATACCTTTAACTGATGATGGTTGGTTTTCTTTCAAGGTTCTCTTGTTAGTTGTTCCTGACAAATATAAAATATATCATAAAATAACCTAAAAAATAATTTCTAATTTCTATAAGTTACTCCTCAATTTAATTGAATCATCTACATTTTGTACTCAAAATTTAAAACCAGTTTCTTTCACACATTGTTTGATTTATATATTTATAAAACAAGTCTTTACTTTACTTGAAATACTTAATCAAAAAGAAACTTCAAAAAAAAATTATTGAAAGAAATATATCTTTCTTTTACTCCTTTTTATTTGGAGAATTTCTAGGTTGTAAGTGAGAGATCAGGAAGAAAAACAAGGAATTTTAAAGGCACATTTTTATGGCCTCAGAAAAATAAACAACAAAATAAGGCTATTTTCATCTTTTTTTCTGGTTACAGAGCATGGTTTAGGTGTGTTTGCAGAATCAAACTGCAGTTTTTGATTGGTTGAAAGTCACAGTTTGTAGGCTTTACTCGTCCAAGCAAATACAGAAACTCCATAAACCTAGCGGTCATTCAACCTAATGATCAATCAACCTAACAATCCATCGACCCAACAATCCATCAACCAATCTATCAACCAACCTATCCACCAACCACCAATTAACCAACCTACCAATTCATCGACGAACCAATCTGTCAACCTACAAACCCATCAACCTACCAATCCATCAACCATCTAATTTGTTGACCTACCAATCAATCAACCTACCGACCCATCAACCTACCAACCCATCAACCTACCGACCCATCAACCTACCAACCCATAAACCTAACCAGTGCATAACAAAGTGCAACATTCGCCTTACATGTTCAATTCCACAATAATTTATAATTGCAATTTCGGTCACTCGAGGGTTCATCATATTCCGAGATTGGAAACTAGACAAAACTAAAAAACAGGGGCGTTAATAATGTATGTAATATTAATTCATAATTTCTTTATCTTTAATTCTTACGAATACAAAATTGGCTTTGTTGCTTCTATACCGTGAGATCGGGTAACTTGCATCAGTGGAGGCTAACATGCATAGCCCTCAAATGAAAACCTGGCTGGTCATTAAAATACAACTACGCAGCTCCGCTCGCAGCTTTACTCTACCATTTTTGTTTTGATTTAACTTTGTTTTTTAATGAACAGCCAGGTCATTTATTTGAGGGCTATGCATGTTAGCCCGTATTTTGACTTCACGGTACTTATCCCCGGATGGTTTCAGTTGCTTAGAAGTATGACAAAGCATAATTCCAAAACGCCCGTCCACCCAATTCACTCAATCATTTTAAATTTACTTTAATTGTCCTATGATTTCCAAAAAATTAAAACTTTTAATTCATAATTATATAAAAAAATAAAAAGTTTGATGCTTCAGTGAAATATTTCAATGAATTCCTAGTTTCAATTTTCAGTGGGTATTTATCTAGCGCTTTGATTATCGCACTACTAAACGATCAAACAACCTCACGATTTATCCACCTAGTGATCTATCCACTAGCCAATCTGTTGACCTACCAATCCATCGACCTACCAACTCGTTGACCGATCCATTCATCCATCCCACCCACCAATTCATTGAGCAACCATCGATCCCCCGCCGACCTATCAATCCAAACAATCCATTTGCCTACCCATCTGCTGACCTACCAATCCATCAACTGACAAACCCATATACCTACCAATCCATTTAGAATTCGTCAACCAAAACAATTAGTTAACCTACCTTCTTTGTTGACCTACTAAATTCATCAACTAACCAATCCGCCAACCTATACCCAATCCATTGACTACCAATCCCTTAACCAACCAATCCATTGGCCTGCCAGCCAACTAACCAGACGATCTCAATAGAATGGAATCGACGATCGAACCAGTCGAACCAAATCGAACGTAATCGACCGATTGAAATTCGATTGTCGAACGCAATCGAATCTCAATCGAATATTACCGCAATTTTCAGATTCGATTGATATTCGATTGCGTTCGATTGATGTTCCATTGCGTTTGATCGTTGATTCATTGACCCCCGGATTGTTCATCGCATAATTTCTACGGGAAATCGAAAGTAATGTCATTGGGCTTGTGATGTTTGAGAGCTTGGATGTTGGGAAGCTGTAAGAATAAAGCCAGACGATCTCAATCGAACGGAATCGACGATCGAACCAGTCGAACAACAATCGAACGGAATCGACGATCGAACCAGTCGAACAACAATCGATCGGAATCGACGATCGAACCAGTCGAACAACAATCGAACCAATCGAATATTACCCAGAATTTTGAGGTTCGATTGAGATTCGATTGCGTTCGACAATCGAATTTCAATCGGTCGATTGCGTTCGATTTGGTTCAACGTTCGATCGTCGATTCCGTTCGATTGAGATCGTCTGGAACTAACCAATATATACGTCAACCAACCAATTTGTCGACCTATTGATCCATCAACCTAACGATGATCAATCAACCTACAACGATGATCTCCATATCATAATGACCGATCCATATCATCCTACTAACTAGCGCACTAGCACTAGCTAAAGCTGATCCATATTATTATATCGATTGTGGTCTGTGGATGATATCAGATGTCAGATGATTACCCACTGATTGATGATCCTTCTGTGATGAAATTTGAAAAAAATAAAACAAACAAACCTTTTTCTTGCTTATTAGAATCCATAACGAGATAACTAGCAATGTGTGTTTGTCAATTTGGATATAAGAGCACAGTCGATTGGCACTGAATGAAGTATGAGCAGAATACAGGGGAAGTTTACGCAACTAGGATACCATTATTAAAGCGCAAACTAAATGAAGAGGAGTGAGCGCAAGGCAGCGGACACGGCACTTAAAAATCACGGATAATCATTGATTTAAGACTCTTGCGAAATTAATGATTATCGTTGATTTAACGGTGATAACGGGTTGTAATAATATTTGGCATCCTTCTATTGGCTGGAGCAAAATCTCAAAATATTTTTCCTTAAGTATTTACCAAGGATTCGAATCTTTGTGAACTTAAAATCCAATGAATGTCGAAATGGAAAAATCGAATTTATCATGCAACACATTTTGCAAATAGAAAAAAGTAAAAAATCGTAGAAAACCAAATGGGATATAGCCGAAGGCTAGAGTGGTATTTCAACCTTTACTATAAGGCAAGCAAAAGTGATTTCTTCACATTTTTACTATTTCGAATTCTGGGGGTAAACGTTACTTCCAACCCAGCGTTTGATCAACTTCTGTAGGAAATAAGTAGATTTAAATCCTACAAATAGGAGATTCAACTCCACTCAAGCCCTCTGCTTTATCTTACAGAGAAATGCCATTTAATCAAAACTGGTCAACAACAAAAGTTTTTCATAATAAAAATAATGGAAGCGTGCAATATTAGATTTATCTCTTGTTCTAATACTATTTAGTAATAAAAAATGTTAAAATTTCAGTTCATCTATTATTAGGCGCGATGTTTCGTTCCTCACTTGCCATTTCAATACTTCGACCTATTCCAATCGGTGATGGGGTGTTTTTCTTCTGACATCGATAAACTTTGAATTTGGTAATTAAAATTATCCAAAGATTTTACATTGTAAAGAAAGTTCTTTATTTTCACTAAGGGTTAAGCACTACA
The DNA here is from genome assembly GCF_902728285.1 of Clytia hemisphaerica. Taxonomy (NCBI): domain Eukaryota; kingdom Metazoa; phylum Cnidaria; class Hydrozoa; order Leptothecata; family Clytiidae; genus Clytia; species Clytia hemisphaerica. The sequence goes on along the minus strand of NW_027103556.1, from coordinate 295,679 downwards.
TGAAGTGACGCCCGTACTAAAATATGCCATTACATACAAAATAGCAGGCGAAGGTACATTGTTCATGATTTATATCTGTAATGATAAATTCAATACACCAGGCAACTTTTCTATCCGGACATATCTGTGACATTCACGACAACGTGGAGAGTGCTTCTCTACATTAAAAACGTTTAGACATCTAAATTAAATCCCATTCTATTTCATTGGCTGAGGTACATATACCGGAAATTAAATCACTGTAAAGAAAAAACCAGCTTGCAATGAATCGTACGAATAAAGTGGTAGTGATTATTTGAAGATATACGCCCTTCACCAGATGACAAAATTCATAAATCGGTTATGCTACCATGGTTTCTAAAGATGGAATTTTCTTCGACTGCTGTCCATTTCGTGCCGCTGTAAAATAAAAAGGTTATATGTACGTCCCACTGACCTTTATATACCCAAGCTACATTCACTATCATTGATTAGAGTTTTGTTTAAATTTTCCGTTTCTTCACTTAACATTAAGCAAAAACCCCATTAAAAGATTTTACCAGGCCAGGATCGAGAAACTTTGTCTATGTTATATATGCATCTTGAGGTCAGGAGTATAAGCAAATTTTCTAAATTCTGTTTTCTGGGGGGTGATCCTTAATCGAAAATGTTCTGAAGTAATGAGGTAATGTTTACACGTATCAGCCAATCAGAAATAATTTACTCGTTTTTTACATTGTTTGCATACATTGCACGAAGTCAAAAGAGGTTTGAGCAAGTTCATAAATGTGTTTTTTCTGCGATGGAGACGGTTAGCTTCTGATTTACTAGATCCTGATTGATTGAGGACGACGGTAAACAAACACTTTTACCGTCCTCGATTTGGCAAGTCAAAAATGCGGATCATTCTAACTCGCTTTAAGGCCAGGGCAAACCGGTCCAACATTTCATCCAACATGCAATTTTTCAAATGTTGGATGAAATGTTGGAGCGGTTTGTGCCAATGTAAAATTGTCGAGAAAAAAAAATGCAAAAACGCAAAAATGCAAAAAAGAAGAAACAAAAACGTGTCGGATGAAGTTTGTTCGCCATCAAACATTTGATCAAACATTTGCGGCAAGATCAAAGACTCGTAGTATTCGAGACTTAAGTTTTTAGCTTTTCATCCAACATTCCATCCAACATTGGAACAAAATGTTGGATGAAATGATGGACTGGTTTGCCCTGGCCTTTAGTCACTCCATTGTCCTCAAAAGTGCAAATACATAAACTTTTGAAACAATACCTTATGGATCCATTCATATTCACCGAATTTCGAATCAAAAGTTCCTTTCTGTATCGATCGCAACTTCAAGGTGAAGCGCGGCCCAATCTCCTGTAAGCCGACTTTTTTTTTGTTCTTGAAAATATATCTGCAAAAAAGCAAGGAATTTTAAGGCTTAGGGACACGAGAAGTTTTTTTTCGCGTTGGTGCAATTCAACATGATCCATCCCACCAACACAAGAAAAAAAGTGCGTATCACATGGTTTTCTTTTTTGTTTCATAGGACAAAAAGTGAGGGAAATACCCAAAGACACGCTGATTTTGTCCCAGAGACAAAAGTGAGAGACACACAAATGTTATTAAAAGTGTTGTCGATATCACCTTTATTGGTAGAAAAAAGAATATGGTGGAGACATGAGAAAGCGTTTCAGGTTGGTGGGATGGAGTATGTTGCATTGCACCAACGCGAAAAAATCTTCTTTTATCCCCAAGCCTTTACGTTTAGTCCATTTTATTCAAAAAGACTTCCTAGACTCTTACAACTTCTAGAGAATCCTTGTTTCTGAATGTCGACAAAAAGTCAAAATCCCTTTATTTACCTGTGCTGTCTGAAAAAGATGAAATCTCGTTGATTATGGAAAGTGACGACACGACGACCTTGGAATTGTGGATTGTATGGGAAAATAGAAGCCAGAGATCTTCCAACGGTGTGTCCCAGCCTCGTGTTGAAGTTGTTTAAAACTAGTTCTGGACGATGTGAAGAAGCTTTGCCATGGTTCTAAGTAAAAAACAACAGAGAAGGTTTTATAATAACAGAGAATGTAAAAATTTCAAGTGGACTGAATTTGGTGAGTCTTTCACCATTCTTGCAGTTTGACAGAAATTCGGACTATGACTCACAAAGACTTACTTTTGAGGTCAAAATTAGTGAAACTGCAAAATCTAATCCAAGCAAAATATTTAATCTTAACTATCAATAACAGCTACCTCTAAGGGAACTTATTTTGGCGAGAACTAATTTTGGCGAAATTGGCGAGCGAACTCGAAATTTGCCAAATTTAGTTCCCACCAAATTTAATTTTTTAGGTCATTCGCCAAATTAAGTTCTCGCCAAAATTAAAAAAAATCTTTTGATTCGCCCGTTCGTCAAAATTAGTTCTCACCAAAAAAAAAATCCCTTAAGGTATGTTGTGCTAGCCCACCCAACTAAATAAATAAATCACAGTTAATATACCTTGATTTTCCAAGATCTTTTGGACGAGGATAATTTGAAGTGAAGAGTTGGACCATCTGGTAAATGCGATACAACCAATGCGTCTAGCAAAGCAAAGAAAAATAGAAATGTTAAAAGTAGTCTAAACAAGCTACATGCTGAATGGACCTACCTGAAAATTAATGTAATAAGACAATTGAAAAATGACAACAATAGTATGAAAATGCAGAATAATACAAGAACAACTCGAGAAATTCAAGAAATCCGGCGATTCTCGGCTGCTCTGGCGATTTTTAGAAAGTTCCTGTACCAAAATCAGTTTCATTGAAAATTGAACCATGCTTAATCGTGGACATTCTTATAAATAATGTTTATGTTTGAAAAAAAACAAAGACATAAAACGAAAAAATCCAATGAGCATTGCGAATACGCATCTTTCTGCAAAAAAACAGAAAAAACTAAGGATGAAAATTCGAGAAAATGTCAAAAAACCGGTTTTTCCGGCATATTTCCGGCATTTTCGGCCGGAAAAAAATGTTTTTCGAAAATCGGGCTCCGTCACATTTTAGGTATTGTCATTTTGCATCAGTGTGCAAAATTTCATAAAAAATATAAAGTACAGCTCGAGAAATTCAAGAAATACTGTCTTTGCGGCGAAAATAGGTTGTTCCGGCGATTTTTAAATAGGTCCGGCTTCAAAAGTCAATTTTATTAAAAATTGAAACTGAAACATGCTTGATGGTGGGCATTGCTATTAATAATGTTTTTGAATGAAAAAATACCAATTATTAGGAAAGAGTCCAATGAAAATCCAGAAAAACGGCGATTTCCGGCATTTTCAGCCGGGAAAAAATTTTTCTCAAAAATCAAACTTGGCCATTTTTTTGGCATAGTTAATACGCATCTTTGAGCATAAAATCAGAAAAAACTAATGATAAAATCTCGAGAAAATGCCAAAAAACAGTTTTTCCGGCATATTTCCGGCATTTTCGGCCGGATAAAAATGTTTTTCGAAAATCGGGCTCCATCACATTTTAGGTATTGTCATTTTGCATCAGTGTGCAAAATTTCATAAAAAAATATAAAGTACAGCTCGAGAAATTCAAGAAATACTGTCTTTCCGGCGAAATAGGTTGTTCCGGCGATTTTTGAATAGTTCCGGCTTCAAAAATCAATTTTATTGAAAATTAAAACATGCTTGATGGTGGGCATTGCTATTAATAATGTTTTTGAATGAAAAAACAACCAATTATAAGGAAAAAGTCCAATGAAAATCCAGAAAAACGGCGATTTCCGGCATAAAATTTTTCTCAAAAATCGGACTCGGCCATGTTTTGAGCATTGTTAATACGCATCTTTGAGCAAAAAATCAGAAAAAACTAATGATAAAATCTCGAGAAAATGCCAAAAAAACAGTTTTTCCGGCATTTTTCGAAAATCGGGCTCCGTCACATTTTGGGCATTGCCATTTTGCATCATTGTGCCAAAAATCAGACCTAATGAGCCAACCCTGAGAAAGCTGGTAACAGACGGACGAACGGACGAACGAACGGACAACAGTTAATTTATAGGACCTCGACCGGGGTACCCGGAGGTAGGTCCAAATATCCCAAAGAGCCGTTAAATATTTCGGCAGCTATTCATGATATGCACCATTGCAATGCCTTCTGAAATTAAATCAAGGACCCAACAGCTGATTGGTTGCAAGTGACGTATTGACTAATTTTACGTCACTTACAACCAATCAGCTATTGGGTCTGTGATGTAATTTCAGAAGACATTGCAATGGTGCATATCATGAATTTGAAACACAGATATTCGTTTATGACGGAAGTTTACGAATAATTTTACAGGAAAGTCGGTATCATCACCACTGCCTTTTTATCACCAGGGCTTTCCCAGAAAAATTTTTTAACCCCCACTGTTGAGGATATCCACTCTTAAAAATATGCTCAACCCCCTGGATATCCTCTCTTATAAAGATGCTTACCCCTGGATATCGTATTTTTTAATTGAAAAGACACTGGATATCCGCTCCCTTGTAGATATTTAACCCCCTGGATATCCACTTTTGAACAAAAATCGTTAACCCCCTGGATATCCGATACCATCAACAGGAGTGGCACGTACTATTTCTGGAAAAGCCCAATAATAATTTAAGGACAAATCATCCGCTAGCGCAACGTGCTCTGCTCTAAAGTGATGGAAACTATAATATTATTACACCAAATACAGTATGTCCCAAAAAAAAGAGTGTAAATTTTTATGAAAAGTGAAAGCCTCAAAACTCCTAAACTGGGCTATTAGAATAATTGAGAATTAAAATGAGATTAAAATTATCTGTACCATCAAGAGATATTTTATGATTGAATAGGTTTTGGAGATTGAAATATTAAGTAAATAAGTCATAAAATTGCGCATAAATCATAAGGATTTTACTTTAGAAGAAATTTGTCCGCGTGTTTTGGGACACACTGCATACTCTTTAAAGATTTAAAGACAACCCCCAGCTTGAAATTGTGAAATCTAAGAGAATATTCATTCAAATCACTAACTCTAAGGTATGCAAAGCCATAAAAATACCTCTATTCTGCCTCTGAAAACGAGGGCAGGATAAAAAGAATTTGGAACAGAATGTAGAGAGCCAGCAAAATACATGTTTTTTTATAAGCATACAAAAATCCAAAAGCTGGCTCGGAAATGCTTAGATCGAGAGATTTACAAAGCTGAAGAATGCTTTGAGGGATGCTTATATATCCTAAGCAAAATTTTAGAGAAATTTCGAAAATCCAGCCAAAAACAAATTCTGAAAATGAAGGCTCAAAGTAATGTTTAGCATATGCTTAAATTTTTTGCCATAAATGAACCTAGATATGCTTATAAGCGCAATGCTTATAAAAAAATCATGTAACTAGCCAAAAAGAGTGGGGCTAGCCACAGCTGCCGGAAAAACACGAATAACGCCCCGCAAGGCGGAGCCCGCTGATTAGAGTTTCAGGGCAGCAAGCACTACTCACTGGCTTTCTTTTGGTCTTCGTTGACGACCACGATTGATGTGTAATCTTTTTCCTTGGCTTGTTTGACGACCTCTTTAAAGTCGACACCTTTGCGGTACTTGTACTCAGAATTCGGTATGACAGACAACAAGTCTTTGATGAACATCATGGTTTCCTATGAATATAAAGTAGAGATGGTGGGTGTCTCTTTAGTAAAACTATACGGGAACCTACGTATGGGAACCTCTGCGATGAAGTATGATTTATAAATAGTAACAATTCTCTCGTCGTCTCCCATCTCTTAAACACACTCCATCGCAGCGGTCGGTTTGAAAAATCTCAAATCTCAAATCAGAAAAGACAATGACAACAGACCCTCTACGACGATGACTTTTGAAATTAGCTGTAGAAATTGGGTCTCTGTTCTGACTAGGGAGTTTCGTACAAATATAGAGCGGAGTCTCAATAACTCGAACACACACGGGTAACACGCACATATTTGTTCGACAGTAAAGAAAATTTATGGAGTAAGTTTTATAAGGCAAGAAACTTGTTTGAGTTAAGGAGGCATTCGAATTATAGAGGCTCGAGTTAAAGAGTATTCACTGTGTCACTTTTATATAAATGGTGAAAACTTCTTACTTCTTCGGGAATCATTCACCATATCTGAATATTTTGAAAACGAGGTAAGCGTTGCTCATGACGTAATTTATGAAAAGGCGTAATTTATGAAAAGGCGTAATTTATGAAAAGGCGTAATTTATGAAAAGGCGTAATTTATGAAAAGGCGTAATTTATGAAAAGGCCTATCGCACTTGAGTCAACAAAGAAACCTAACGAGTACATAATTGGCTTATAAGGAAGGGAAGTATCCTAGACGGACCAACCTGCAATAGCTTGCGCTGAAGCATTAAGGCCGGTTTCCACTTGCACGCGCTGCGATCGCACTTTTGGCTTCAATCATTTTTGCTTGGAAAATAGATTACGTCATATAAATGTAGCAAGCGAGCACTCAAAAAAAAGTTGAGCACATTTCAACTTTTTTCAACGTTACGTCAGATTGCACCAATGGAGTTGCTTCATTTTTCTTTTGACCAATAGCGTGAAAGCTTTGCTCGAAAAAGTTATAAAAAGATAACTTGAACTGAACTGTCATCGGTGGGGAAGTCTGACCTCTCCTCCCTCGAGACAATATCATCGTCATAACATGAGAAATGAAATTAGATACAAAAAAAAGTTTACGAATGCATTTTAATTTCGAAATATATTATTTGGCTTTGTACTTTCTGTTTATTTTTTTTTTTTTATTTTTATTTTTATTTTATTTTTTATTTTATTAATTGTCTTTCAGGCTCTTCCATATTTTACAATGGCTATTCGTCCTATGTAAAAATAATCATATTTAAATAAAAAGATAATTATATTCTATGAAAAAAAATATGCTGTAGAAACAAAACACACAAAAAAACAACTCAAGAATACTGACAAAGCTCACAAAATTGCAGATTGTAAAACCGTAAAACTGTAGAAACAAAACACAAAACAGAACTCAAGGATACTGGCAGAGCTCGCAAAATTGCAGAAAAAGAAAACAGAAAGTATAGTTTGTTGGTGTTGTAGTGGTTGATTGGGAAAAGTTCGGTTGAGTTGTAATAGTATTGAAGTAGCTAATCCTGCGAAAATTTCAGTGTTGATCAGACCACCAGACTAAAATATCAAGTAAATATTGTAAAGTAAATATTAATAATATAACCACTAGACCTCATGATCATAGAATCTACAATATATTGAAATAGGAAAAATTTTGAAAGTGAGTGAGGTGCCAAGAAAAAAAAAAAAAAAAAAAAAAAAAAAACTGACACGACCCGAAAAACGTTGCTAAGACTTGAACATGATGAGAAATTGTAGAGTTGAATACTGCTAACTCGAACGAAGAAAACTATAAGATTAAGTAATGTATAGATTGCTGTGAGGTTACCGATTGTAGAAAAAAAAATTAGATATAACGTGTATAAAATATTGCCAGACTACGATCTAATAAATACTTTTTTTAAAATATTGCGAAATTTTTTGTGATCAGGTTCTTCCCTGATCGCTTTTGGAATATCATTCAAAAGGCGACTTGCCTTGCCAACAAATAATTTTTCCGATACATTAGTCTCGTATTTAGATTCAACTTCCTCAACATTACGAGTATTACGTCCAGCGACTCTTAATTTAAAACCTTTTAAGTACGATGGAAACTCATCCTGGTGAATCGATTTGTGTGCGAGTTTCAAAAGTTCAAAATTAATTTGCTGCTGGATCGGTAACCAACCAAGCTGTACTACATCCTCGATTGTAGAATATCTCAGCGTCACAAAAGCTGCAATTCTGCATAGCAGTTTATCAAGTTTTTTCAACTGGATTTGTGGCAGGTTCCAGAACAATGAACAACAGTAGTGTAACTTCGATATAAGAAGGGCTTCGGCCAGTTGCTTCCGCAGACGAAAAGTTGCTGTACGACGAAGATAGCGTAGCACGTATAATTTTGCGTAAACTGATTGACAGAGTTTATCGATATGAGTTTGCCAATTTAGATTTTGATCGAATTGGATGCCAAGAAGTTTATAAACGGAAACTCGTTCTATCAGTTGGTCTGTGTGATAGATATGAAAGGTTGCGTGATCGGGGTTCATGAAATCGTGAAGGTTTGACATTCTAAGTGTTGACAGTAGCATGATTTTGGTTTTTTTGTTATTAAACGCCAGATTATTAGTACTTGACCATTCTCTAAGTTGGTTTAAACGATGTGTTAAGTTGACGATTGAAGCTGGGAGGTTTACTGTCTTACAGTGTTCATAGATAGTAGTGTCGTCTGCATATTGGTTTTTACTCCCACCATCAACGTTATCTTGTAGGTCGACGGTATAAAGGTTGAATAGAATTGGTCCGAGTATAGAGCCTTGAGGTACCCCAAACGATACAGTTCCGTAGTCAGATTTTTTGTCGTCAATCTGGACGAATTGGCGACGATTACATAAGTACGAAAGCATAAGCATGGCAGCACTGTTCGAAAAGCCTATCTTTCGTAGTTTTACCAGTAGCGTTTTGTAATCGACGGTATCGAAGGCTTTGGAATAATCAAGAAAGGCGGCTAGTGTGACTTCGCTTTTGTTCATCGCACCAATGATGTCGTCTCGTATCTTCATTAGGAGCGTTTCGGTAGAATGACGCTTGCGGAAACCAGACATGGTTTGTTGATATATCTGGTTTCTTTCGATGTACTCAACGATCTGCTTTGCCATTAAACGTTCGTAAAGTTTTGATAAGATAGGCAAAACAGTGACGGGTCTGAATTGGTCAGGAGTGACGGACTGTTCAGTTTTTGGAATCGGTGTTACTTTACCGATTTTCCATTGCTGATGGAAAGTGGTTTGAGCGATCCCTGTGTTTATGATGTGAGTTAGTGGTGATGCTAGATGGTCGGCGATAGGTTTGATCAGCGATACTGGTAGATTGTCATAGCCGGCAGAGCAGTCACTTCGAAGATTCTTTATCTCTTTGACAACTTGATCATAAGTGACGGGTTGAAACTCAAATTCCTGATCAACCTCAGTGACGAAATTTCGAAGAAGATGTTGGATTTCTTCAGTGGAAGTTGGTTGCGATCCAAGGATTCTTGGTGCCGTGGATAGGTAGTGTGCATTTAGTACGGATGGTTGGATATTTATAACACTTTTTGTTGGATTGAGAATTCGATGAATCAGCCTCCAGATTTCTTTTGGTTTTTTCGATGAAAGAAGTCTGCGGTAGAAAGTCTTTTTAGTGTGTTTTATCTTTCTTTTTAATGCATTGCGAGCGTCACGAAATTCGTTCCAGTCGGAGTCTGATTGAGTTCGATGAGCAGCGATGCGCTTCTCGTGGCAGCTTTGCTGTAGATCGTGATTTGTAAGTCTTTCATCCAGGGTGCTTGCGGACGAGTGACTTTGATTCTTTTTAAGGGTGCGTGGCGTTCGACGCACTCAAAGAGTAGATGATTGAGTGTGCTTAGACTATCATCTGTACAATCGGTTGCATAAACGAGATTGAACGGTAGGGTGGAAGCATCAGCTACGTATGTAGGTAAGTTGAAGTTTCTCATGTCACGTATTACTTTGTACCGTGGTTCGAATCGGGCGACACGAGTATTCAAGCAGGCAAACACGGCATCATGATCACTGATTTCTGGCGTCGGTAGAACTTCGCAGAATTTGACTTTGCATGACGAGTTGGTCGAAATGTGGTCAATGAATGTTTATTAAATAAATAACCCATGTTTTTTATAGAGCTGAAAAAATTGACTCCCTGAATGTGTACGAGTGCGAGTAGATGTTTTTGATATGACATGCATTAAAGCAGTTTCAGTTTGCTAAAGATTTCTGCAAGGTATTTCGGTTTTAATACAGCAGTATTACAGTTGACTTTTAACGTACCAAACCAAATTATGAACGAAGCACACAGCTCAGTTGATCGTGAACGAGCAATTCACGAAGAACACCGAAAACTGAAGCAAGAAATTGCTGAATTAAGAGCGAAATATGAAAAAGAGACTTTGGAAAACAAAATCAAAACTCTTGAAATGCAGAACGAGATACAAACACTCAAACATGGCAATGAAATTGATAAATTGAAGGCGAAACAGGAGAAAAACGAAGAGAAAGCCGATGTAAGATTAACTGAAAATGCTCTGAAAGAAGAAAACCTAGCTCTTAAGGACGAGATTCAAAAACTGAAACACGAGTTGGAGATCACAAAACTCAAAGCTGACAATGACAAAGAGGCACTGAAAAATCAGATTGAAGTCCTTCAGAATCAAATTCAAGTTTCAAATGAAACAGCTGACAAACTTGATCTGAAAACGGATGTTAAAGCACTTAGAAATGAGTTGGAAACTTTAAAAACTGAAGTCAGACAAGTTGCTCGTAAGACTAAGCAAGAAGTAGTCGAGAAAGCCTTAAGTGGAATACCTGATCGATTTTTCGAAGGAGCTGAAAAGTTTTGGATGGATTACAATACAGGGGACGAAGATTTTTCCGGTGAAAATTACAAATTGTGGTATGAAGATATGTCACGTTTGATGAAAAATCGTAAACAATATGTAAATCAAAAGTTTGTTTTGATTCGTAAAGACGTGAAACACTATTCTGAAATTTTGTTATTTGTATGCAAACCGGAAGGAATCGCCAAGAAGGAATATGATCATTGTTTAATAGTTGAAGGGTTGTTTAATAAATTACCCAATAAAGCAAACATCTTTCTTCTTCATCCAAGTAATGGACCCAAATGTTTGAAGACGAAACTTAATAGCGGCAATGGCTTACAAACTTACAAATCATTCTATTACGATGCCATTTCAAGAGAATTTTTTTTTGGAAATTCTTATTCTGTTATTATGCTTGGTCAGTTGAAATAGAGAAGTTTCAAGACCTTCAAGAGGCATTAAAACTAAACACTGCTCCGATACCGTGCGTAACATGATGACAATATTTACGTTCGTGGTTTCCTCAACCTTTTTTCAGTAATTAAAGTTTCATACATTCTTTTTATTTTTAGCCATGGTCGAAAATCAGAAAGATTTATCAGCTATTTTCGTTTTAAAGAGGTCTTTTGTTTGGCCCATGTCTTATGACATTTCTTCACTGAAAGTTAATTTTTTTTCGCTTGTTATTATTTTTTATGACTTACAGTTTTTAAATCTATTAATGAATCAAATTTTAGACGACCTATCAAAATCCTCTTTCCAATTACAGTTCACTTATTCAATTTTCTTCGAATAAGGTAGCGTTTTAATAAAGTAGAGCGTCATTTGTGAGAATTTATTGTTGACAGTGACTTTCAAAATTATCGAATAATGAAGCGTATTTAAAAATAATAGAAAACTGAAACTTCCGCAAAATAACTATGGAGATTTGAAAAAGGTTTATGAAACTTCATGAGATTTGTAGATATATATATAGCTTTTGAAATGTGGATCAGCTAAACAACCCATTGTTTGTCTTTTATGACCAGTGAAGTTGTGTTGAAGTTAATATGACATTGAATACATCAAGAAATTAATCAGTACTTTCTTTTATCTTGATGAAAAATTAAGATTTTCATGAAAGACGACAAGCTCACAAATCAAAAGCATTTTATTTTCAAACAATGGAAAATCCATTCAAAAATCGATGGTATGTTTCAATCAAAAATTGTAAGTTATTATTCAAAGGAAACTAAGCCTATGAAGAAACCTCCTTTATCATTTTCGGCGCATTCAAGAAAAACCATCGGCAGCGGACAATGTGAGGAAAATCAGTCAACGGTGTTAACGATTTTTAGGAGATCTTTGCCCTTCCGCAAAAGGATTTATTGCTTTTGAAACAATGCGGAATAGTCGAATGTGCGCAACGCACTGGGCTCAACTTCAGTGGCTTCAAACTATTCATATGCCCAATTGTAGACCCCCAGATATTCACCCAATGAACAAGTGTGACAATTTTTGACGTCTCCAGGCTGCCCCAAAGTTTAAGCCTCGTTTTGGCGAAAAACTCGTCCCCAGGCCCGAAAAATCAAAATTTTTGAAAAATGAAAAAAACACCCCCAGATATTCACCCAAGGAACAAGTGTGCCAAATTTGAGCCAAATTCAACAGTTTTTGCTCTAGGCTGCCCCAAAGTTTTGGGACATACACACACAGACAGACATTCCCAGATTCAACTGAAGTTGAGAATAGACTGTGAAATAAGACAAACCAGAAAATGTACATACATGGCATTTTGGTCGAGTTGACGTTGTGAAAAGGACTTTGGGTATTTTTTCTCCAGTGAAGGTGGAAGCGAATTCGTCTGTCATTGCATCTTGAAGAACTTCTTCGTCTTCCCCTTCAACCATGGTGTTATCTTTCACTCTCATGTTGTCCAACGTCTTCTGTGCTCGCTTTGGTGGCTGAAATTATAAAAAAAAATTGAAAATACAAAATTTTAGTACAAATGACTCTCCATGATTCGATCTTCAAAGGACCAAAGACTTAGAGAAAGATTCGAATTACAGAGAGTATTGGGGGACCGACATCTTAGTTCGAATTACAGCAAGATTCGAATGGTAGAGATTTGAATTAGAGAGAGTTGACTGGATTTGAGTTCGCTTTGGTGGCTGAAATTATTAAAAAAATTGAAAATACAAAATTTTAGTACAATCGACTCTCCGTGATACGATCTTCAAAGGACCAAAAACTTGGAGAAAAATTCGAATTACAGAGAGTATTGGGGATCAACATCTTAGTTCGAATTACAGAAAGATTCGAGTGGTAGAGATTTGAATTAGAGAGAGTTGACTGGATTAGAGTTGACTGGATTTGAGTTCGCTTTGGTGGCTTAAATTATTAAAAAAATTGAAAATACAATATTTTAGTACAATCGACTCTCCGTGATACGATCTTCAAAGGACCAAAAACTTGGAGAAAGATTCGAATTACAGAGAGTATTGGGGGACCAACATCTTAGTTCGAATTACAGCAAGATTCGAATGGTAGAGATTTGAATTAGAGAGAATTGACTGGATTTGTGCTCGCTTTGGTGGCTGAAATTATAAAAAAAAATTGAAAATACAATATTTTAGTACAATCGACTCTCCGTGATACGATCTTCAAAGGACCAAAAACTTGGAGAAAAATTCGAATTACAGAGAGTATTGGGGATCAACATCTTAGTTCGAATTACAGAAAGATTCGAGTGGTAGAGATTTGAATTAGAGAGAGTTGACTGGATTTGAGTTCGCTTTGGTGGCTGAAATTATTAAAAAAATTGAAAATACAATATTTTAGTACAATCGACTCTCTGTGATACGATCTTCAAAGGACCAAAAACTTGGAGAAAGATTCGAATTACAGAGATTATTGGGGATCAACATTTTACTTTAGTTCGAATTACAGAAAGATTCGAATGGTAGAGATTTGAATTAGAGAGAGTTGACTGGATTTGAGTTCGCTTTGGTAGCTGGATTAAAAAAATCGAAAATACAATATTTTAGTACAATAGACGATATCGGCTTAACATGAAAACTTAGATTTGATCCCCGAGAATTCCCCACAATGCTTTGCGCGGAAAATATTTCACCGTAAACTTTCAGTACAATTGACTCTCTCTGATTCCATCGTCAAAGGACCAAAAACTTTATTCGAATTAGAGAAAAAAAATCTACTAACTACAAATTATTTTTTCTTATATTATTTCCATCTTCGTGGGGTATTTTAATTGTTTATCATCTTTTTTTGTTGATATTTTAAATATATAGATCTCTCTTCAACAGTTCCATCAAAATGCCAAATTAGACCAGCGGCCGAGGTACTGAATTGTGTCACTTCGTAGGGCACCCCTTAGATCAGGGCAAATTTTTGATATTATGCCCCTAATAGGGTGTAGAATTGATAAAAAAAATTTGCCTTTCGAATCTCCTGCAAATTTCGAGTGAATCGATTTTTAGTTAATCGATAGAACTTATCAAGGGTCCCCCTTTACTAACGGTTTTTTCGAAGTCTGAAAATCAAATATCTGAGGCTACCAACGGATTCAGCGTGAAAATTAGATAAAGAAAATTGGGTTATTTGTTAAGATTCGATCACCTGGTGCCGAGAAATGGCATTTTTAAGGCGAAAAATCGATGTTTTTGGCGTTTTCCGATGACGTCAGTATTTTCCTAGAGGGATTTTCAGAAAAAATCATTCACACAGCTGGATAGCCCTGAATTAGTAGTATCCAAAAATGGTATGGTTTGTTAGCTTTGTTAATTATTTATGATTTTGTACAAATTTTATTTGATTGATTTAATTTATATTTATTACTTCCAAGTTCTTTACCACAGAACAATAATGAACAATGATTAAAATGATTAGTAGAACAATGATTGAATATGTATGGACAAAAGTGATTATTGTTGGTGGTTGAATTGGCAACGGAATTCCACTGTAACTAAATTTATTCGACAATCGTCATTCAACATACTCTACTCCCAACAAGAATGCTTAAAGATCCTGTGTTATGGTACTTCGACAGTAAGTACAAATATTTTTTTCTTTGTGTACTTTTATAAGACTTGGTTTTATTAATCTTTTATGTTTAACCTGTGTTCTTGTTGATACTTACCAGGCACTATTTGGGAAATTATTATCAAAGATTGAAAGAAACTTTTGTGAACTATTTTTGAGGAAATTTCAGTACACTCACCATATACATCTAATTTCATGTTTCTTATTTTCCCTTTAAGCTTTTGTGAATGAGGATTCATTACCTTGACAACGCAACATTGCCTCGTCACTGCTACTACCACGTTACGTCATCATTTTCCATCCTTATACACGATATTGTAAACAATTTTGTCCATGAGATCGATGAGATCGATGAGATCCCTTGTCATCCCGGTCATCCCGCTGGAGAAAGTCCTGAATACGCTATTTCCTGTTAATTCCTGGTTCCTGCTCATCAATATTGCCTCGTTACTGCTACTTATACCACATATCGTTTTCCATCCTTTCACATGACGCAGTTACAAGTTCTAAATTACTATTAAATCTTTTTAATGTAAACAATTTTAGATCACGATATCCTTTGTTAAGCCGTTGGAAAAACTCCTGAATACGTTGTTACCTGTCTATTTTTGGTTACTGTTCGAAATGCTGTTATCAGAATGATGCATCTGTTATGTTTCTGGTTCATGGCTTTTTTTATGCAGTTTGGTTTTACCATGGGTCATTTATATTTCAAATTGGTTGGAATATATTGTTGCATGTCTTTTGAGTGTTTTGGTACTTGTAATTGACTCTACCTGGACATTTTCATAATCTCGCATTTTATTCTTTGTAAAAGTAATTCACATTTTTAGAAAAAATATATTTGATATATGATAGCTTATTGATATCCCAAAGAAAATGCTTTTGAGAAGAATCATTCTAATTATTCCTAATAATTTTCTAAACTTTCACTATAAAGCATTAAAAAGCTTTAATCAGCATTTAGTTGTTATAAGCATTTGTAGCGGGTGGCAGGGGCCATAAGCACATTATACTCAAGGTTTTTTTATGAACATTTTCTGGTTTGAGTTTTAAGTACAACATAATCTCCTCATAAGTACTTATAAAATGAATATACTAGCACTTGTTCAAGCAAATGAATAGAGTGAATAAAAAAATATTATTACACTACTTTATAAAGACAGCAATATACTTCAAAGTGATGTTATAAGCTTCTGAATTTCAAAGTTTGTTATAATGGTGGTTATTTTAAATATACAGAATCTTGTGATTTTACTTGAAGGAAGATTTACAAAAATTAAACTCATATATCCAAAAGTTTTTTTTATTTTTCATGGAAAAATGTGTTTCTTTGCATTTAGGTTTTATTTTCTTCGTGAATTTTCATCTTCAATATTCATTTAAAAATTGGTTTTTGTCAGGGTTTATTCTATAACTATCTTGAGAGTAGAAAGCTTTTTACAGATTGTTTGCTAAAAGTTTGCTAATTCTTTAGATATAGTGAAAAGTTTAGACATTGGTAAAAACGTAGTTCCTCAATTGAACACTGACAGACAGCTTTTCCAAGTCCGATCCCCAACCTGAGCTTCTATTTTTTCTAATTCCAGACTTGTATTTTTTCAAATATTATATAAACCATGTGACAAATTGTGGCCTAATCTTACCCTGGGTTTGTTAAAAAAAGCGCGATTGAAAAGCTCATAGTGTATAGTGACAGCCAAACCAGCTCATTGGTGACAGCCATTTGTTTCGGTGTGGGTCAAGAATCGTGTGCACCCTATCTTTTTTTTAATTAATGAAAATAAGAATACTTCTCAAATAACACACCTCTCTAAACCTCACTCATTTAAAGATCTTAGCTTTCCAGAGCTGGATGGTTTGATTACGAAAATTGGTTTGATAGAGTTTGGTTTCTATTTCTATTTCTATTCTTCAATGCCAGCATAAACTTTACAAAAAGTTAGGTATCTTCATTGCATCACGGCAAAAGATTTATTTTTATTTTAGTTTGTATATATCTTTGAAAGACCCCATAGCAATAAGCAAAAAGCTCGTCCCAGCTGTTGAAAAAACTACTTAAAGCACTATAGCTCTCACCCAACAAAATTGTGGATTTTAAAAATTAGATATTCAGAATCTATTAAAAATTTTGCTTTCAGTGATATATAACATCATGGGGTTTTGTGAATGTGCTGGAAAGATATTGGTTCTTGAAAGGTCAATAAATGGCCCATTTTGGCTTAAAATTTGATGAAACAATGAAAATCACAAATATGAAAAATGTATTATTTTCATCGTATTTCAACATGTTGCCATCAAAACAATTATTAAATATTTCCCAAGGCATGTATTTTTGAAGATCAAAAATCATATACTGAAAAATTAGCAATGTTTAAAAAATATGGACATTTTTGGAAAAAAATGAGAATGAAACATTTTCGAAAAAAAATCTGTTTGTATTTTTCCCTTGGCTTTTTCTAAGGTATGACTAAGTCTAAAATTAAATTTAGCAGCTAAATATTACCAGATGACTTCTTTGAACATGTCATAATAAACATTAAGTTGATTGATGAACAAGTTTTGGAGAAAAGATAATTTTAAAACGCCAACCTGGATTTTCCGTCACGGCGCAACGCAAACTTTAAAGTACACTAAAAAATTACCTTGGTGTTTTAGAGTGAATTATTTTAGTGATTCTTAACAGTCCTATAAGACTAATATTTTAAACATTTAAAAACTGAAAAAATTCTGCTTTGTTCAATTTTATTTAAAAATAATGATTTTCCGTCACGGCGCAACAGAATTTTAGACCCCCAAAAAACTCCATTGGTAAGGTAAACT
Source organism: Clytia hemisphaerica (assembly GCF_902728285.1). NCBI lineage: Eukaryota > Metazoa > Cnidaria > Hydrozoa > Leptothecata > Clytiidae > Clytia > Clytia hemisphaerica. The sequence continues at coordinate 278,361 of NW_027103556.1, read as the reverse complement.
ACTTTGTAGCCTTTATATGCCCATTTTGTAAAAATCTTAATTTTTGTGAGCTTTCCAGGGATTTTAGGCTGGAAATCGGAAATCTGGTCATAACTTTTCAATGGAGCAAGTTCCTGCTCTGATTTTTTCACATATTGTTCTAGTCTACACAATAGACAGATTCAGGCTTTTAGGCCTTACTCTTGGTATATAGGCACTGCTAGGAGTAAAAGCATTCCAAGGAAATTGAGATATTCCCAACCGAAAGAAAGGGATCTTCGAAATGGTGTCACAAAACAACTACAAAAAGAGATTGAGGAAGTCAACCAAAAATGTATTACTCTCACACGTTCCAACAAAAGCAGACACGACAATTTGCCAAAAATACTGCGTACTGCATTATCAGAACTGAAACTCTTGACGAAACAAGAAATTATCGATATCAGAAAGGTTGACAAAGGTAACCTTATTCTTATCATAGACTTCGCAGAAAGAAAGATAATTGAGGAAATAAACATTTCTAAAATCGCAAAATTATGTGAAACACAATCTTCCAACTGGAAAGATAATCGCAAATTTATTGATGATAAAATGACAGAGTTGTATGATATAGATTTTATTACTAGACGTGAATTAACGGCTGTCACTGGAATCTTACCAGGTGGATCCAAAGGGAACTTGAAAAATCAGGATGGTACGAGAAAGGACACTCGCGCTATCGATTCAAATAAATGCTTCGTACAGCAATCAACACCATACGTTTACCCTTTGCTGAAAGCTCATAAATTGAACATTGACGATTTACGTAAGATTAAACCTGATGAGGTCAGTCTCAAAATTCAAGCTCGTCTTGTTGTTGGTATGTCGTCGTGCCAAATGTCCCGTGTTCAATCCTGGTTGGAAGCTTTCCTAACTCCACTTTCAAAACTTTATGGTAAATTTGAATATACAAAGGACTCGACTGATATCCTTATTGATTTTGATAAACTGAATGAACTAGCGACTAATGAATCATGGGATTTTTCAGATCTCATCTTGTTCGGTATCGATGTTCAAGCCCTGTATCCTTCTGTGAAATTCGAGCATCTCCGAAAAGCTTTAATGAACTGTTTTGATAAATGCACTGATTGGTCTATTCAAATCAAATCTACTCTTCTAGACCTGATCATTTACACACTGGAAAACCAGCAAATAACTTGGGACAATAAGTTTTATATGCTGGACAAAGGTATCCCTACAGGAGGTAAACACTGTGTACCATTAGCGAATATCTTCCTGAGTTTTATTATGAGGGACTTATTGGAAAATAACCCAGGATTTCGTCGTATATTTGAAACTAATTTGAAACTTTGGAAGAGATTTATAGATGACTGTGGAGGGGTCTTTCGCGACAAAAGCAAATTCAATGACTTTTTCGAGACATTAAATACACAGTTCAATAAATTCGACCTTCTTCTTACAAACGAAATTTCAGAAGAAAAACTCCACTTGCTTGACATTGAAATTTTCATCGTAGATGGTCAATTCCACACTAGGGAATACCGCAAGCAAACTGCTTCTACCTCATATGTTAAGTTTGGATCAGCCCATCCCCGTCATTCCTTCAAGGGAGTAGTTAAAAGTCAACTCGTTAGACTTCGTCGTCTTTGCTCTAGAGATTCGGACTTCCTTGACGCTGTAGCTCTTCTGCGACAACGCTGTATCAATTCTGGTTATCCTATCGAAATGGTAGATAATATTCTCTCACAAGCTCATTCTCTTCAACGCAATCTTGTTCAAGTCCCGAAAACAAATGAATCTGAAATCAACTCTGTCCGGTGGGTAGTCCTCTCAGACACCTCATATGTAAAGGATATTGATCATTTTGCCACCCAAATCAACAGAACTCTAAACCATCATAAAGTAAAATTAGACATTGTTAAATCAACAGGGTCTTCAATTGGTAATCTTCTTTTTCACAACAATGTACAAAGTCATTTTCCTAAGCCATGTTCTCGTCGTTGTGATATCTGTTCTAATGAAATTCGAAATGAAAACACTCACGTTGAGTCCCCAACTAATGGCAGGAGCTACCCCATTAACGCACGTCTAACTTGTACTGATTGTGGTATCTACTGTATCTCATGTTCGTGTTTATCTATGTACATTGGGAAAACCACCACCCATTTCAACCAGCGTTTTAAAGAACATTTCCAACAATTGAGAACTTCAGCAGTGTTAGAACACTCAAAAGTATGTAGTGTTGGAAAAGAAAAAACTGACTTTGCTGTCCAATATCTGGAAAGCATTCACTCAAGGGGGAAATATACATTGTCTGAAAGGTAATATCTATGGAACGAACGTTTGAGGGGGGTTTTAAATATTCAAAAAACTTTGAAAAGCTGATTTTTATACTTGTGACTGATTCTGTATATACACTATTTATTTGTGACACATGATATAATTTTTATTTATCTATTTTTAGAACTAAAAACACTGATGATGATTATTAAATCGAAACATGTATGAAAAATAAAAATTAACATGCTTGGTTAAGTTTACCGACTATGCCTTCACTACTCATTTATAGGCACTGCTATAGGCGGCCACTAGTGACCCCCACCGGGAATTGCTTATTAATAGGTTTAATCATAATAGCCAACATTCACAAAAGATGTTTATCAATAGAGATTTTAAATAAAAGAATGTTTAAAACACAGCTGATTGGCTTAGGTTTCGAAACTCTCTATTGTTTCATTAAAACCTCAGTGCGCATGCGATTTATCTGAAGAATTTCAATATTCAAAACAAGAGCAGTGCTCATAGCCCGAAGAGCAGAGGTGCCAACTCTCACGCATTGGACGTGAGATTCACGCATTCCAACACTGTCTCACGCAATTTTTCAAAAGTTTGATTTCTCACGCATTTTTGATATTTGAAAGAAATTTCCCCGATTTTCCGATTTTCGGAATAAATTTCCTCGATTTTCAGATTTTTGGAAGAGAAAAATTCCCCGATTTTCCGATTTTCGGAATAAATTTCCCCGATTTTCCGATTTTTGGAAAAAAAATTTCCCCGATTTTCCGATTTTCGGAATAAATTTCCTCGATTTTTCCGATTTTTTGGAAAAAATTTTCTGTTTTCCGAAGTCGGAAAATCGGAAAAATCGGGCTAAGATTTCGGATTTTCCTTCGAAATTTTTATCTCACGCCAAATGAACATCTTAAGTTGGCAGGTCTGGAAGAGTAGGAGTTTTACGCTCGAAACGAAGGAAGATATGACGTAACCTAATATTGTTCATGAAATGATATTCTTTATATATGTCTATAAATATTTTTTTGACATTCTGAAAACTCTATTTTTTGCCATTTTTCAGATTTTTTGGGACAAGCTTTTTCAGGGTTCCCAGCACTTAAGAGAAATATTTTTCCCTGACTTTTTCCAAAAAAAAGACCTTTTTCCATGACTTTTAGATTGACCAAGGTGCCTTTTTCCCTGACCAGAGCAGAATATTGGGCCTTTTTCCCTGACCGTTCGCCCCAACAGTATTTTGAAAAACACCATATTGAGATAAAAAAAATAAAACTTAACACAATTTCAATACATATATTTGATAAAAAGCGAGTCTATTAAAACCCCACTAAAACCAGGATACAAAAGGGGTACCGTCGTATGTATGTAAAGATGAACGTGCTATCATTTGAATGAAAACTTTCCTCTTTCCTCTTTCTAAAAAGATTTTCTTCAAAATTTGGCTTCTCAAATCTGACCCTTAGAGTGCAGTGAATTTCCATGAACAATCATACCCTTACAGTGCACTTTTACAAAATTTCTCGCCCGTAAGGGCGAAAATTTTTGCAATTTTCCAAGAAAATGTGGAATTTTTCCTCCAAAATTGACCAATTTTGTGCCAATTTTACCAAAAAATTGGCCTTTTATCACAATTTCCTACCCTTACAGTCCAGTTCAGTGCAGTTTTGTAATTTCCTACCCTTACCCTTCCTGAACTATGAAAAACCTACCCTTAAGGTCTGAACGTCTGGTAGGTCATTTACCTTGAGTGCCCCCCCCCCTCGGGTCATTTTTCTACCACTAAAACGAAATAAAAGAAACTAATGAAGAGATAAGTAAAACAAAACTGTGGACTAAATAAATATCACAGAGCTTACAATACACCAATACTTACTGGCTGATAAAATACCTGCAAAAATGAAAGATTGAAGAGGAAAATATAATATCATTCAATTATCATTTGTAATTTGGAGTTGACTGATTTTGGAATTCCCTGACTTTCCCTGACTATTCCAAAAAAAGTTCCCTGACTTTTCCCTGACTTTCACTACTTTTTCTAAATTTTCCCTGACTTTTCCAGGTTTTCCCTGACTTTTTCCAAAAAAACTACTTTTTCCAGGTTTTCCAGGTTTTCCCTGACCGCTGGGAACCCTGTTTTTGCTTATTGTTCCATCAGATTTAGGCAGGGCTGTTGGATTTAGGACCACTCACTGTAAACTCCAAACCCCAACGCGTCCTCAAATTTAATTGATACCGTGAGATCGGGTAACTTCGATCTCATGGTACGTCCCGCCCGAACCCTCTCTCGCCGCGCCCCCGAACCCTGGCCGCGCCTCTGCAAACCTTGACCAGTCAGGCACATCCCGCGATTGCCGTATACCGCAATTGCAGGGTATACTTTTGCGCTTCTCGAAGTATGCTGCAATCGCGCTATAGCATCTAAGATGATATAGCGCAATCGCGGCATACTGAGCGAGCTAATCTCATTTTACATTTCCGTGTGGGTTTTAGTTTAGAGGATCGCTGGAGTAGTCGTTGTTATCTTTTATTACCTATACCTACCGAATATAAATGTAAGTTTTTTTTCTGTATATACATTAATACGATTAATATATATTCGTTAATCTTTTTGCTAGTTCGATTCATTTTTTTGTAATAAACCTCCCTCGCATTATGTCGGAAAATTAAATACAGTGTAGAGTCTCAGTAACTCGAACGGCCTAAAGGAAAAGGAAATGTAGTTATAAAGACCAGCATAGTCTAGCGATTTATTCGTGTTACAGAGACATTCTAGTTCTAGAGGTTCGAGTTATGCAGAATATACTTTACCATCCCTAATACACCCCTGTCTCAGTGCCCCGGTAGAACTTTTTCCCTCACCGGGGTGGGGGGTCCACCGGGTCTATGATACAGGGGTGTCTTGATAAAACCATTGGTTAATTTCTCATGGAGATGAGAGTTAAGTTAAAGTATTATGAACTTTATTCGTTTCAGGGATTCTGTTGAAGAAGAGAATGAAGCGTCGTCATAACCAACTTGATCCACTCAAACAATTCAGTTCAGGATGTAAGTGTCTCCTACATAATCAGTGGTGCGATGAATGAATGAAACTGAAACAAAACCTCCCTTGAAAATAGACACTCACCGAAAATTGAAAAAGATCATTATTGCTGACTTAAGACTAAAAAATGTGCTACCTGAAAGAGCCAATATTTTGTGTCGGGCTTGCTATAACACCTTTTCTTTGAAGCATGGACACAACCATCAGTTGCCAGTTTCTTCTCAAGCAGTTAACGAGACCTCATGCAACAATCAACCAGAAGATCCTCGTGATATCATAAGTGAAAGTCTTCAAGTTATAGTTAACAGCCTCGAAACTCGACCCTTCGAAGAATTGTATAATGGCAAAGAGAATCTTTGGATAAATATTTGAGTTATTGGGGTCTTCAATCAGCTTACCAATTTATAACGATGGGAAATCTCTGAGGCAGTTTACAAGCAACCAGAATTTCTAATTAAACTTGACATTTTTAAGCTTTATAAAGAAGCGTAATATGTTACTTGTCAAATTCTTTGTGGCTTATCACATCGAAAACTTGAATTTGAGTCGAAAATCTGTAGTAGTGTATACCTTTTGCTTGTACAGTTGAAATGTGCTATCACCTTCGAAACATGAACTTAGTTCTACCTAATTCATTTTTGGCTAATTTAGTACAATCTTGTATATCTGGTTCCAAGTCCGTTAGTGTGGTTAATGGGAAGACCTCACCAGGAGGGGGGTATACTACGTATCGAAATTGGATCCAGCTACAAGGAGAAAAAATGTTAGATTGTATGAAAGGAACATTAGACATTTTTTTTGATAACATCGGCAAATATATTATAAAATCGTATCGAGTTCATCAGATAGCTCAGCTCGAGCTGACGTACTTACCCACAGCGATTCAAATCCTACCAACAAGTGAATATGACATTCAGCAGGATGCATCCTTAAAGCCAACAAGATCTTCTGATCTTAAGTCGCTACATCAAGAAATGGAAGCCGAAACGATTGAAGAAGTGCGGTGAAAAACTACCGAGCGTACCGATATCGATTCTTACATGCGTTATTATCTGATTCATGAATCATATGGTTGAAGACAAATTTTTCTGTCGAACCAGAAAGTTAAAGACATTTAAAAACAGTTCAAAGCAAAACAATGTTCGAAATGCGAAAAAGTGTATGAAAACGGTTTGAAACGTAAATGTAGTTGTGGAAATCCTCTCATAAAATACTCTCAAGCTACAAAGAATTTGTTCTATAAGCCAAAGTCATTTTATGTTGCAACATCCAACATCAATATTGGTGAGAACCCCTCAGAATGTAGGCCAATTGTTAACTGTTCGAGTCTTGTATTGGTTAACCCAATAGTTATAAGAAGTGTAAAGCGAGTTCTGGATGAGATGAAAGTTTTAGCCAAAATCGGGATTGATCGAGAGTGGGTTTTTCTTGGGTGTGATGGGCCGCCTTACTGTTATCTGAGCGTTTTAATCGAAAAAGATCCAGATGAGTACGATTTTATATATATGATTCCAGGACTGGGACATATGCATATGAACCAGATGAAAACAATATTCAAAATTTTAGAACATGTTATGATAGAACCATTAGGAAAAGATGTACTTAATTTTCAAACTAGCAAAGCGTTTAGCTTTTTTATTAATGCAAAAGACACCCACAAGTCTTGGCAGGCTATACAGATACTGCTTTTTGGGACTAGTTTTGAATTAATTCACCAGTATGTGGTTGATGAAAAGGCCAAGGCCAGTTCGGAACCGATTTCTGTTATGGGGTTTCTGAAATGGTCCAGTGAGAATGAAAACCCAACTGTTGCAATGGTAGCAGAACTCATCCTTAACTTTGTTTTACCGATCTATATGTTTAAGAATGGTGTTAGATGTAACGATGGGAAGTTAATCGATGCTGCACGATTCAAATTTGAGGATCTCTTTTATGCGTTTAACCACCCCTATTACCGTGAAGTTTCTTACCGTGATCTAAAAAATCGAGTTCTCTATCCCAAAAAGGTCAGGGAGCATCGTGATAAATACAGGTCGTACAGTACAACGAAAGTCCCAAGAAAGAGTCAGGGACAAGATTTCATTTTGGAGGGTAAAGTGCAAAGACAAAAGTTGATTGCTCCAAAAGGTCCGATAAATGGTTCAAAGTGGCAAACACTTTCGCGATGTTTAGATAGTTTTGACGAAATCTATGACTCCGTTTCGAAAAATCTTGATCTACCAGATACTGAAAAAGAGAGATTGATTAATCTAAATGAAGAGATTCTTAGTTGGAGAGCACATTTACGGGGTACTGAATTTTTAAGTAAAGATAACTTTAGCGATCTTCCTCGTAATATCTCCAATGACTATTTATCTAAAGACATTGCAAATCTTTCCGAATGTGCTAAAACTAAACGGAAGCTTGTATGGAATAAGATCGAAGAGGGCGAGGCGATTGTTAATGTCAAGTACGCTTTTCTACAAGTCAAGCCTGGGATAGCTATCGATGATTTACTATATGTTCCACCAGAGGATGGTGAGGATGAAGAAATTATTGAATAAGTATTTTATTTTAATTCGTTATATTTTAAATAAGACACATCGTGAGGCTTTTCAAGGGAGGGCGTACGAGGTTTGCGATTTCCGAAATACCGAATAATTTTGCCAAAATTTCCGAAATTCCGTAAAAAAATACTTGCAATTCCGATACCGATTTTTTGGGTATTTTTCTTTGTTTCGACTAATTTTTCATCAAATTTGATTTTTCATGTATGAATTCCGAAAAAGGGGAATAAAAACTTTATAATACCGAAATTTCGAAGCAAAAATTCATGGATTTCCGATACCGAAGCAATTTTAGAATTCCGAAATACCGAAGGAATTTTGCCCGATTTCCAAAATACCGAAGAAAAAAGGGTCGATTTCCGCAATACCGAAATACCGTACGCCCCCCTTTCAATACGAAAGTTGTGACTTTTGATAAAGGATATAGTTTTCTAAAAAGGATTCTATTTTTCAAATTTTCAAAAATTGCCTGAAAAACTTAATTATATCAGCCATATTACCGATAAAGACTTTATCCCTGAAGAATTTAGCTAAGAAATTTGAAACTAGCCGACTTAAGGTATGTAATTTGGAGTAAGGATTGAAGCACAAAAGACGAAAAAGTATTAAGAAATAGATATATATTTTCAACTTTCTCTTGTTATTTAACATTAATTCAACAATAAATATATTACACATTATTTCTTCGATGTTTTTTTTGCTGGTTTTTTCGTTGTTGCCGTTTTTTTGCCTGTTGTTTTTGGATTTTCTTTCAAGGGTTTTTGCCTTTTGTTCTTTCCAGTAGGAGCCTTCTTTGAATAGTTTTTAGGTGGCTTTGTTCGATGGATCGGGCAAAACCATTTTACCGACTTCACGTTTTGTACAAATTCCAAACCGATACATTTGGCATGATTCCAACGGTCACAATTTTTGCCATCTGGATTGACACGTTGGCAGCCTATCCATTTTGAATCGTACGCAATATCCATTGGACTTTTCCATTCCGCACCGCATTCTTGACATACATCTTCGAAGTCACGCTCTCTTTTCTTGCTTGGAGAATATAACTCCAGTACATTCTCTGGAGGCAAAACAACTTGTGGAGGTGGTCTGGCGGTGGTCTTTACTAAGTCCAAGTTTGTCGAAAACTTTCGTACTGTTGAGCCACTCTTGAGGCCATCCTTGTATAAGACAAGGTAAACATCATCTCCAGTACATATCTTCAGTTCCCGCATCTTCTTGATGAAACCGTTGGTGTGGTTACTTCTTGAGCTTGTCCGTTTAGCAGCATTTTCACAAAACTTTAAACCACGTTCTCCGCGAAGCTTGTCTTCAGTCAATAAGTCTCTTGTCTGTTGTTGTTTAGGTGTCAATGTCCTTTTTGTAGCTGTCTTTTTAAGTATCGGTTGGCCGTCAGCGTCGTAAACAAAAACGTTATCCAGTGTCGGAACAGTAAATTCAGGTCTTTTGTCATCGTTCGTCGAGGTATTGTTATTGTTATGGTTAATGTTAATGTTACTGTCAGAGTTCGTCGTCGTAGGGCTAATGTCAGTGTTAATAGCGTGAGTAGTATAAGTCACAGAAGTCTTTGTTGCGATAGAGTCAAGGTTTTGAAGGCTAGTACTGTTAGAACTTACGTCAAGTCTTAGTAAACTGTCATCTTGGAGCGTTGGATATGGTCTCAACAAATCTTTCACTAGGCCTGATAGACTTGGCATTCCATCGACTTCATTGTTCAAACTGTTGCTCGAGTAATTTAATGACGACGAGTGAAGTGGTAAACCATCAGAAGTAGTGCCGACGGGAGGAAATTCACTGCTGCTGTTGATTGATGTATCGATAGTTGGTTGAAAAGGGTCTTCAGAAATGGAATCCATGCTATAAAAAAATATAGTATTATGTATGTTTGTACTTGTAATGTGCTTCCTTCTTCTAAAGAAAAAAAAGCCATTTCTACTTATAAATAGTCGAACGTGCGCAACGCACTGGGCTCAACTTCAGTGGCTTCAAATTATTCATAGGCCCAATTGTAGACCCCCAGATATTCACCCAATGAACAAGTGTGCCAAATTTCAACCAAATCCGACCATTTTGGAGGCCTGTAGGCTGCTCCAAAGCTTTAACCTCGTTTTGCCAAAAAAACTCGTCCCAGGCCCCGAAAAATCAAAATTTTTGAAAAATGCAAAAAGCACCCCCCAAGGAACAAGTGTGCAAAATTTCAGCCAAATCGAACAATTTTTGAAGTCTCCAGGCTGCCCTAAAGTTTTAGCCTCGTTTTGACGAAAAACTCGTCTCCAGGCCCCAAAAATCAAAATACCTTTAAATCACCAAGTTTAGCAAGATATGCTAGAAGCCTTTGTGTAAGTATGCTTGATTTGATTTGATTTTAATGGTACAATATGTAGGATGATGATACACAATATGCTGCAATCGCGTTATATTTCAAAGATTTCAAAGAAGACATTGCACGGTATATGTTGCAATTGCAGGATATTAACTTGAAAGAATTTTTCGCGATTTTTTGTTATCTCTCTAATGTTTGACAGGTAATTACTCGAGATACCATGGATGGATTTTTTTCTACGTGGGCAGTTATCTCCCTAATATATCAATAAGGAAGTTGCGCTTAATTTTAGCGCGCGGTTTTTTGTGAGTTTCCGCGCCCAATACGTAAAATTAATGATGGTTAAATTTTGCAAGCCGTGGGGTTTGTAGCGCAAAAGTATACCCTGCAATTGCGGTATACGGCAATCGCGGGATGCGCCTGACTGTTGACACGGTCCCAAATTTTGACATGCCCTCAAATTAGACGTGCCCTAATATGACTGACGTGCCCCTATATGGTTGACTTCACCTGGGCAATAAAAAGGGGGTAGAGTACCCTGCCCAGTTGGCGACCGAAATTTTTTGATTCAAATTTTTCACTTACTTTTTACTTTTTTGAAAATCCTTTTCGACCAACGGTTAGACAACTTTTAACATGCTCTTCGTGTTTGTTTTGATTGTTTATTTGAGGCGATCTTCTTAGAATAAAAAACTTTCGAAGCGAGCGGTACTAGTGCCCAGTTCCCGACCGACGTACCAGTCTGCGACCGATCGCGAGAAAGAAAAAATCAGTGCTCTACTTGCAGGTAAGGTTGTATTAATTGATCAGGATGATAAAAAAACTCATAAGCTTTCCCGTATTACATTTATTTACACTCGTTCTTTTGTTTTAAAATAGCTCACTTACATTTCCCTTCGGCATGTTTTTTCAGAATTTTTCTTCAAGTCGCCATTTTTTTCTAAAGTTTGTTTTTGTTTTGTTTTGAAAGTGGCGGTCTATGGAGAGTCTTCATTTGATAAAAACGCGGGAATTTTTTATGTTTGTTTTTTTCTCTTCGCGTCTGGAATTTTTTAATCGCAATGTAGAGTCTTCTTTTTCATTTTTTGAGTTTGGTCGGTCGCAGACTGGACGTCAAATTTCGAAGCTGATTGCGTCAACTTTTTTATCAATATTTCAAACGAAAAAAACTGTATCGAGCTGATTTTTACAGAAATGCTTTCTAACATATTCATCGTTTTGGACAAGTATTTTTTGGAGTGGGAGTTGAAGCGTTTTTTCTTACAAAGCTTTTTTGTCCACAGGTAGCCATTTTTTATTTTTTTCGAAAAATCCGGGTTTTTCATGTGCTTCCGTGCAAAGTTGGATCTTTCGGATTCTACTCGTTCTTTTCTAGAAATTTTTTTACACAGTACGGGAAATAAGTCAAGGCAGATTACTACCAAAAGAAATTCTCCAGAGGTTTGTTTTTGTATGACTTTTCTGGGTTCAAAGACGTTCGGTCGCCAACTGGACCGGTCGCCAACTGGGCAGGGGACTCTAAGTTCATAGAATAAAAATTACCTCATAATCTTCACCAGCTTCCTGGCGTTCTCGCTTCCTCTTTGCTCGCTCCTTCTTCTTCTCCTTACTTTTCAACTGTTTTTCTTCGCGATACAACTCATTTCGTCGTATTTTGTTCTTGATTAATGACAAATCTCTTGTCCTTTGCTTTCTTTCGATGACCTCGTGTTTCTCTTCGTCGCTATCCGCCATGTTTTCGGCTTGCCGTCAAGGCTGATTTTTTAAATGGTATATCTTGATAAGCTGTGTATGAGAGAGGTAATGACTAATTTTTTTCTCTAATTTTGCTTAAAACTTATCTCCACAATATGGGAAATGGAGAAGAGAAGTTTTTAAAAGATTCCGGAAAAGATACGGGAAAGCTTAAAAAAAGTAGCCGGGTAGGTATTTTTCCTCACTTTGTTTTGGCATTGGTCAGACGCACTAAACTATAACTTGAAGCAAACGAATCAAAATTAATAAAATATGGCTGAACATGCTCCTTCCTTTTTAAACCGGAAAACATCATGTTCCTTAAAAATTTTGAATGAATGAAACTATCTGGTATAAAATCTATCATCAAATTCGAAGAAGTGGTGAGCTTTTTTAGAAGACAAATCAATTGGATTTTTGGATAGGTATTTTGATGAAATTGTAGAATATATTTGGTGTACCTTTCTTTATAGATAAAGACTTGATCAATAGACTGACTAGTCCACAGACAAGCTCATAGTTGCCACGAATTTTTCAATGGCCGCCTATAAACTTGCATGTAGCTCTACTCTACCATTTTTGTTTTGATTTATTTTTGTATTTTAATAACCAGCCAGGTCTTTCATTTGAGGGCTATACATTAGCCTCCACTGATGAAAGTTACCCGGTCAAAATCCAGTTAGGCACTATCTTCAACCAAATCTCAAGCAAGCTGCCTGTTCCTAACTGACATAAATTTCACTCACGACAAGCACAAACTAAAAACAAACACAAAACTATGCGCATGTCCAAATCGGAAAACACTAAAGTAAAAGTCTCGAAGCTAAATAAGATAATACATCATCTTGTACATATTTCTTTCTATATACCATCTCTTAGTAAAATTGCTGATCATGGGTGAAAATTGGGTCACACAGAATCGGTAAGCAGTACTATGGACAGCCACTTGTGAGACCCCCACACGCCAGGAATTCGCTTTTTAATAGAATTAAACATCATAGAAATTTTAAACAAAATGTCAGCATTACACAAAGTTACGGTAATAATTATCTTCATACTCAAATTTACGGGAAACACATGTTTGGACTTTGCTAAAGTCCCGCAATAGTTGTTTTGGAGAAAGCAACGGCCTATTGAGTAACAAATTACTCCACATACATTACTTTCCCTCAGCAAATAAAAATGTGATAAATTATCTTGTCTCTAGGTAACTGTTGTGGAGTAATTAGTTATTCAATAGGCCGTCGCGTTATCCAAAACAACTATAGCGGGACAAAAATCAGTTTTTTGAAGTTTGCAAAAATCACCACATAGATTTTTCCAATTCAGTACAGTAGCTATGTGAATAAAGCAGTGAAAAAATACAACTTTTCCATTTAAAAATTTCCCTTTTTTTTGCAAAAGTTTCAGAAATGAAATAAAGTTGTAGTGATAATTGAATACTATCCAATGATGATCCACAGCACAATTGTAAAGCTAGAATCACTTCGCGTACTCTTTGCTTGATTGACAGATTATAGTTTTTCACCTGGGCGAGAGCTTGCAGGTGTCAGGGCCGGCGAAACGGGCCCCCCCCCACTTTTTTGCAAAAAAAAAAGAGTGAGAGAGAGAAAGAGAGGGTGAGAGAAAAAAGACTTGGCTACGTTCAACAATGAAGCCAAAATGGTTTAACAATCTTTCTTTGCTCCATATCCATAAAAATCTAACGGATAAACTTTATTTAGATGAAGTTGGTAGAGAGTTTGTGTCGACTCGAGAGCGTCGTTTTAGTTACTTTTTTAATTTCTTTGATTTTTTCATTCCAATAACTTCATAAAAATTAAATTCAGATCACTTCTAAGCCAATGTAGAGTACCATAATTTCAAAAATTTTCCGGCCCGTCCGCCCCAACCATGGTGGGGCCTCCTTAGTCACTATAATCATTTAGCCCCATCACTTTTAAAACCGATTCGCCGGCCCTGGGTGTTCTGCAAGCATTCTCGGCTCAATCTTCGGACTGCGCTAAAATGGTAGAACTTAGCTGAGGCAGACCATTACGATGGAAGTTGTTGGAATATTTTCAAGGCTCTTGACAGAAAATCCTTTGTTTGATTGTCAATGCTGACAGGCTTTTGTGAGATCTGACAAATTTATGTTTGTAAGTGCACTTTATAGTTTTGATTCCCATTGAAGAATCATATTCTAGTGTTCATGTTATTAGATGCTGTTTTAGATATTTAGAGCTAGCCTGGCTTATAAGCAAAAATAACTAATATCATAAATTTTTTAGGCATTTCACCCTAACCAACTTACATATTTCGATTTAAAAGCCTACTCGGTGCAAAAATGAAATCATGTATTTTTTAATAAGCTGTTCATTGACTCAAATCAAATGACTGTGAAGGTTCAGTGAAATGGTGGCCGAATTGCCGTCCCATGTTTTGTCAGATAGTCCCAAGTTAGAGCAGTTGACGGTAACTGTAAAAGTTGATTAGATTATGGTCTCTCCTGCTGCAACTCATTTGTATTGTTAAATCTGGTTAAATGCTGAGCGCATTGAATCAAAAATAATTCTGCTTTGTCCTCTCCTGTCATTCCTATTCTTATTGAGACACCTGTCTTAAAAGCTAGGAATAGGTCAAAATCCTGGATTGAAACTTTATTTATTTGCTTAGTGCTTAGAGGGAAAACATCTTTTTTTCCGACCTCCCCATTTTTCCTATCTTTGAAAATGGTGTCAGTATTGGATGAGGGATGTCGACATTAGACCAACTTACGGTATATAGTACATAGGGATCCCGTAATATTTACATTAGACAGTCAATTATTTTTGACAGCCACCAGATAGACCTTTTCTAAGACACATTTTTCATGTTGACTATCACGAAAGCATAATTAGTAAACTTATGTGTACTACATGCTCTTGTCATCATTTTGATGCTGGAATCAGTGAAGTTTTTTAGAGTATAGTCACTCAACATGATATCGCCCTACAAAAGGTCTAATGACCATCAATATTTCCTTATTTATAGCTTTTGCATTGAATATCCAGCATTCATGTAAACCTTTAATGGAGTTCAAGTTTAATATATTAAATCACATTATTATATACCTGTAGGCAAAAACAGCCATTGAATAATTCCTGATATACCATTGCTAATATACCAGTAGAATTTTGCTTTCAAAGTTTTTTTGTTGCTCTTGTTGTTATCAAAGAACGTCATTAAAAATAAATCTATTGTCAATTTCATGAACAAATTTTATGACTCGAAAAGTAATTAAGAAAATCATAATAAAAAAAGAAAAACATTCAAACATTCGATTATGGGATTGTTTTAAGTGAAACGTTTGACTATTGACATAATTAATGTTTTGTTTTTGCCTCTAGGTATATAATAAAACATAATATTCAATAGGTTTTCGTACATCACTTCAGGTTAATAAATCTCAATACAGTAACCAACTTTTACCCATTGAATATCTGCTTATCATACGTGTTCATACATTATCATGATATCAATAAAAAGTGATAGAAAATAGTGTAATTTAATGAAAAAAACTAAGGTAAAACTAGCTGCAAAGCTAACCAAAAATGAGTTTTGAGATGCAATATTGACGCAAGAAAATCAATAAAACAGGAAAAATGTGTGAAATTGTGATTGAGAAATAGAAAGTATTTTATTGTAAAGTCTTATATAAATACCTAGGAGAAAATATTTTTAAAAGTATGTACATTGAATAAAAATGATACATAGAGATTAAGAAACGTTGTATTTCAAACGTTTCTTAATCTTTATGTATCAAGCTCTACTTATGTATTGAGCACTCTTAATTGTGCAAAGAAACACAAGAAGAATAAAAATGATAAATATAAACAATTAAAAAAATGACTTGTCAGGACTACCAAACATCCGAGCTAAACAGAAAGAAAATTTCAACAATAAGGATCTCTAGCTATCATTGGACATTAATAAAGTTTATTTGCCATTTCAGTATTTAGAAGAGTGCAAAATAATGTATAAATTCCAGTAAAATTTCATACCAATTGAGTATATTATCACTCATCATGAAAAGCTCAAGACTTGTATTGATTTCAATGCTGTTTTTCTTTCATGGTAAGAATGTTTGTTTATTGATATCTGTTGCACTACTCTTCCACAATGATAAATGATTGAAAGATAACATATTCTAGTGATTTTATTGTCATTTTTACCCCCAATGTATTTAGGAAATTTTTATTGCAAATATTTTGTGAAGAGTCTATTGCTTTACATAATCTCATGATTGATTGAAATTCAATTGACGTTTTTGCTTATAATTTTTAATTTCCCGCGAACTTGTAATTTCCCTCCTAGCTTTTGTAATTTCCCTCCTAAATTTTGTAATTTCCCGCAAAAGTGAAATTTCCATCCTTTGGAAATTCATCGCCTTTTTTTGAATTTCTTACTAACTTCGAAGGTTTAAGTAAATGGAATACTACCCAATTAAAACTCGATTTGCCTTTCTATGACTTTTGAGACCTCTTTTTAAAGTTTCAGATTGATTTCCAGTGTTAAATTGACGTCTTTCAGAATTGTTAGAATTTCAATCCAAACCATGAGATTAACTCCTTGTTTTGGAACAAGAATTCTTGGTTAGAAGAGTTTTATTTATTAAGTGATGATATCAGATACCCAACAAATGAAACTCAATAGTAGTTCTGTTCATTAAAATTTCCCCAAAATTTGTGTTTTTAGAATCACACCAATCTTGCCAGAATGTTCACAGTTTGCAACATGCCAACATTACAGCAAGTATGGACAAAGCCATTGTATTTGATAAGAATTACAGCAATCCACAATATGCAGCCATTTTTGGTGGCAACAAAGCATTTTGTGTGACACCAAAGAATGATTTTCATATACAGGTAAAAATTATTGTACAGTAGAGGCTCTTTAACTCAAAACTATATACAAACTGGAATGTCTCCTTTACTCAAACAAGTTTTCTTGTCTTTTAAGCTTAACCTGCCTTATAAACCTTACTGCTTAACTTGGACAAATTTGTGTACAAAGTGCGTGTTTGAGTTATATGGCGGCACAACTGCAATTGCAGTTATGGGGACAACCTGAAGAAATAAACAAAATAGAAATAAAGAAAAAGAAATAGACTGATTTTCCCCCTTATTATAAAAAGCTGGGTGTCAACTGGAAATAAATATCTTTTTTTGTTAGCTTAAGGGCTGTTTTTAAGAAAGGAGTTTGAATATGTACCTCATGGATGTAATATCAAGTTAAAATATAAACTAAAAAATGAGTAAAACTACTGATTTTGTTTCGTTTCATCAAAAACTTAATAAACAATATTCAAGAAATTACAAGATTTAAATGTGTACAAATACCTAATTGTTATACGGTGCAGTAAAATGAAAGACACATGAAAATTAAAAGATTGAAAAAAAATAAACCTTGGTTCCCACTGGACAATAAGAAACGATAGAAAGCGACAGAAAGTGAGGGAAAAAGATACTTTCAATTTTTGGTGGAAACATTCCGTCGCTTTCTAGTGCCTCCTAACACTTTCTATCGCCAGAGTGAACTGAAAAGATGAAAAAGTTTTCATATTATCATCGCTTTCTATCGTCTCACATATAAGAGTTCCAACAATTTTCTAACATACATTTTCAAGATGTACGCTTTCTTATATGGTTAACAAAGAAATGAAAATGTTTCATTCTCTATCTTATTAATTTTTACTCTGTTGCAAAAAATCACAATAAACGCTTGATTCCAGGCATATTGGTCTAGATCTAATATATGTCAACAGGTATTAGTGACAAACTATTACTAAAAGCAAAACTTTGGGAATATTAGTCTCAACAAGGGTCCCAAACTTTTCTCTATTTTTGACGCAACAATTTCCAAGCACCCACTTGCTAAACAAAAAAACATCTTACCTCCCAAGCTAAATTTCAATTTAATGAAACTCTAAATATTCAATAATATTTGAAACAACAAGATGTTTAAAAACTTAGATCTTCAATTAACTTTCACATTATATTCAAATCAAAACCTGATTTGTTCGTCCCTTTCTTTTTAGATTGACTTCAAAAAGCTTTTAACAATAACCAACATCAGGATACAAGGCTTCATTTTGAATAAGAAAAGCCTGATGATGTCAGCTTTTTCCTTAATGTTCAGTACTGACGGAAAGAAATGGTATACATACGTGTCCAACAATGACATTCCAGTAAGTATTTATCCCACTGACCTTTATATACTCTCAAAGATTGTCAATCCCGGCCAGGCAGAATCTTTGATCTGAGTTTTTTTTCGAAAGTGGTACACTAATAGCACTACTCAATAGCGGTGTAAATGCATCAAGAGCACTAGATCTACTTTTTCTGGACTAGATCTACTTTTTCTTTTGATGTTGTAGTGCTGTTCTAAACATTAATTTTCAACACTTCAAAGCCTTCTTTGTTACTACTTTGTTTGATACTACTTTATAACTCTCAAAGACTCACAAAGAAGGTGGTTCTAGAAAAAATTGTTTTTTAATTTCTTGTGTATTGTTTAAGAAAAACGTTTATGCCACTTCAAAAATTCTCAAATTCAAAGAGTCTACTACGAAATGATAATAATTTTCCTTACTAAAACATTTTGAAGCTCTAAAAGGATATTTCTTAGTAGCAAAGATAGCGTAAACAGAACTTCATCCCTATCTTGGTTTTTATTTTTTTTGTTTTTCAGTTCATTGTTACAAAATACAAATCGTACACTGGGGACACCAAAGTCAACATAGAACTTGATAACCCAGTTGCCACTCAGTATCTTCGTTTTCTACCCAAAGAGCCAGGAATTGAGCAAAACAATGCGGATCCCATTTGTATGAGAATTCAAGTCACTGGGTGTGAAAGAGGTAAAATTTTGTGAGGAAAATCAATTTAAGCAATAGTTAAATGATTAACTATTGAAAACTAGCTGTTTTCTAGAAAAACTGTCCTCCTTTTTAGGATAGTTTGGGATTCCACTCAACTTATGAAAGAGTTATAGAGAACAAATTTTGATGTTTTGCATGTGACAGAAAATAATTTGAATTCCCCCTTTAAGATTCAAAACAGTAAACACCTTGGGGTACTACCCTTGCCGACCAACGGGGGTGCTTCGCTGAGGTTCGAAAAATGGATCCTATGTAGGACTCGTTTTTTCAAAAATTTTGCCAAAATCTGTGAAAAAAGTGACCCTGAATGGGACTGAAAAATTTCCAAAAATTTCTCAAATTTTCTACTTTTTCCTTAAATTTTCCAAAAAAGGCACCCTACGAGGGACTGATTTTTCTATTTTGGTGTTTTTGCGACCCTACCTGGTGGCGCATCCCCGTAAACCATTTTGCCCTGGTACCCACCAGGAGTAAACACTGGGAAACTAACTTGGATTATTTCCTTGCTGATTATGATTTCAAAAACTTATTAAAGTGTCAATACTCTCTATTTAGTTCAACCACCAAAAATCATCACATCAAGTTTGGTCGAAATGCATTTATCTGAAACCAAGAGGTTAACCTGTCAAGGAATCGGTACCTTTGGACTTGACGTGAAATGGACTGAAAACCAAATGGCAAATTCATTCTACCCTAAGAATTACAAAGTGGATCATAAAGTCGAATATGCTTTGTCTTTCAACATGGATGATTTGAAAAATGAACTGACATGTAATGTTCATGATTTGTTTTTGAATTGTACAAGAGAATACACGTGTAAAGGGAATTATCATTTCAAGCAAGATGTTTTTGCTATAAGCAAAACGTTGGTTTCGGTCATTGTCAGTAAGTACCAGTTTAAAGATTTCATTTTAAATAAGAGTGATATTTTTTGCTTACTCATAAATTGTTGTATGATCAATTATTGTTAAATTTCTTCGATATTATCAGCAATAGTACTGTATCTCATCTCTCTTGATTCTCATCGAAATAAAATCCCCTGAAAGATGATTATTGGGTGAACTTTAAATGTTTTGTTTTTAAATAAGAGTGATATCCTTTGCTTACTCATCAATTTTAGTTTACAAACTTTTTTTATTCCGCACAATATGAAAATAAGAGACACTGCCCTGATAAAGTATGTGCCTGATATGAAACGGGAAAACGCTTATTTTAAGAATAAAACCTTTAAAGTGGTCTTAGTTTGAATGTAGAGCATCCAACCACGGTTTGGAAGGCTGCGTGGGCTCTATCCCTAGTCTGGTCATATCAAAGATTCCCAAAATTATTTCATCAAGTTTTTATTTTCTTTGCGTTTACTGTAGAATTTCCGAGTCAACCGAATTCATTCAAAATCAAAAGCAAATTTCCTGGGAAAGTTGTACTGCAATGGAATGCAACAAACCTGTATCAATTTCCAGCTGAGAAACTTGAATATGGTTTGATGTGCAGTCGCACCAATTTTACTGAAGGTATAACATGTTTTACCAGGCTTAACACGTTATTTTTATAAGAATGTCCAAAATTTTTGAAGCCTTTGGATGTTCTTAAATGTTTGAGTTTTAATCCCAAAAATGCTCTTAAAATGTTTTTATTTTCACCAATTTCTGAGTTTTTCTTAGTATTGTTGAATAATTTCTTAAGAATTTGGTTGTTTAAGAGTCGGCAAAGTCTTAAAATATTCTTAAAATGTTTTGGCTATCAAACCATTAGGTTCTTATAAATTAAAAGAAAAATGAGCATTCGTTTGCTTAAAATTATTTCTACTATTATACTCTCTGCATCCTGTAACCAATCCATATTTGTTTACAGTCACTTTACCACTGTCCAACCAACACCAACACTGGATAATCTAAATGTTTAAGAATCTGCTAAGCCTTGAAAAGTTCTTACTTTGTTCTTAATATTCTGGCCATGGAAACCTTTTTGTTCTTACATAAAAAACATGTAATCCTTTTTTGTTTTCAGTCACTTTACCACTGTCTACCAACACTTACATCTTGGATAATCTTGATGTTTACACATCTTATACGTGTTCAATCAAAGTACAAGTGAAGAACGAATCACTACCTGCATTCCCTTTCATATTTTCACAGAAAGCTGTTATTTTAAAATTCAACAGTTCTACCATAAGTAAGTTGGGTTTGAGGTAAGTCTCCACTTTCGCGCGACAAGATGTTTTTGTAAGGTCATTGGTCGAAATTGACGTAACGGATGAAAAAAGTAGGACTTCCTTCAACTTTTTTTTTGTTCGCGCGAAGCTTTTTTATGACGGCAAAAAAGGTTAAGAAAAAAACTGTCGCCCATTTCGCGTGAAAGTGGAGACCGGCCTTAAAGCGTGAGAAGACTTGAGTTTTTACCAGGATGGAATTAAGGCAAAATGCTTGAAGTTGTTGCATTAGCATTCTCACAGACAAAGAATTTCGACGCCATTTTCTTGTAAATTCCTGTATCAGTCTCCTCAAAATCCGGCCGTGCCCTTAAGGGTCAAGGTGTACTGTTGTTGACGTGTCTCGTGTGTATTTTCTTCTCGTTTTCCAGAATTTTGTCAATTTTTGTTTAATCTGAGGTAAAACTGATAATTCTATAATTCAAACCTTGATTTTTGATATATTGTTATCTACTTCATTTTCTTTCAGGACCAGATGTTAAACCAGTACTTAAAGCAAAAGTCATGTCTCCTACAGAAATCAACGTCTCTTTCAAGGTACAGATTTCTTTTATAAGAACATTCAAAATCTTCGGATGTTTTTAACTTTTTGAATTTTAAGCCTAAAAATGTTCTTATTTTTTCACTCTTCTATGGCTAGTTTTGTGGAATTTCCTATGAAATTGTTTGTTTTTTTTAACTGCAAAGTCTTAAATTGTTCTTTACTCGTTCTTGATATTTTAGCAATGAAAGCCTTGCGTTCTTACGTAATTTCGTGTAGAGGGTGACAGCGATCTTGTTATCACACAATACCTTATTATTTCTCACGTAGGTGGATTTTGATCGTAAGGAGTACGGTCAAATCAAAGGTTACATCATCAAAGCCGATATGACGGAATACGCAAACTCGCCCTCATCGTTGCGTTCTTTTGAGAGAGAGGAAGTGGAGATAACGAAACGAATCGACGACCCCTTGTCACGTGAGTACACGCTGAAAGGCGTGGTACCGTGGTCCAAATACAAACTCACGCTTTACGTTATCAACGAAGACGAATTGAAAACGAATTCCGTTTCGAAGATCATCCGAATGCCTGAAGGAGGTAAAATACACGTTTTTTTTTATAAGGAACACGTTTATAAGGAACTCGAGGCTGAAAATGGTCCAAAAAATAAGGAATTGTTAAGGAACTGCTCAGGCTGAGAATAAGAAAACAAGGTTTAAGGAACAGTAAGAGATTGTTATCCAAACTTAGCAGCTATGTAAATAAGGAACTCGGTAAGGAACTTTGAGGCTGAAATTCTCTGTAAAAATAAGGAACTCCAGGCTCAGAGCAAAGTTAAGGTTCCTTATAAAAAAAAAACGTGTATATCAAAATTTGAAAATGTTACAATATTTTCGTCTGTGGCATGGCAATTAGGTTTGTTTAAATTTCTTATGAGGATTTATTTTCGTCTTTAGTAATAAGCCTTGGGAGAAATAGTTTGAAAATGCTGTACCTTAAAAGTTGATTGAATTTCGTGTGGGTTATATATATTATTTTTCGCTTATTTTGCGAAATTTAGTCCTCGTTAAAGATTTAAAATCCCTTTATTACTAGCCTATACCCCTACGAAAATGAAGGTGATGAAAAGTGATGGACTCGCGAACTTTAATCCACGCGAAAATTTTCGATTACAATTCGTTAAAAAAGTACACTTAATTGGCGGGGATTTCGGTCCTAATACGACTCTGGAATCATAGTTGACATTTTTGGCTTTGTGTTCAGATTTATCCGTTCCACAGTGCTGAAAAGCTTTCCGGGGTTTAAATCCCATTACTTGCGTTTTGCATTGTTAACCCTTTTACGTAGTTTACATTAAGAGGGTGACGAACCAAATATTTTTTCGATCTTTTGGTACCGGTCGAGCACTCCCAATAACGAGTGTATGTATTCGAGATAAATCGAGGGGGACGGTATAAAGCAAAGTTGACATGTCTCTAAAATCACCGTCCACTTTGCTCGACGACGGTAAAAACACCAAAATACCGTCGTCTGTTTAGGTGAGCAAAGGCGATACAGAGCCGTACATCAACTAGCGACTTTGTTTTGTATCATTTCACTTACCGTCGCCCTCGATATCCTCTGATACATAAACTCGGTAATACCCTGTCCTCGTCTGCTTTGTTCTTGTGCTTTTATTTATATTTTCTTTTGTTTCCTTTATCAGTACCATCAAATGGACTTTCAATGGCTGTGGAGCGAAAAGCCAAAACATCACTTTTATTAGTGAACAAATTTGAAAAAGGGCTAAACCTACAACACATGAATGGAAACATATTGAAGTTCATGGTCCACATCAGTCCCATTAATAAGTATGAATTGTTTTTTTAATTGTATACAACTTTACTGAAATTTCTCCATAACTTGAAATAATAACAATATTTTGAAAGTTATCTTCCATTAAAAAACTAAAAAGCACATCACTTGATGGTGTACTTTTTAGTTTTTTAATGGAGTATAACTTTTAAAATATTGATATATGGCTTTGGTTCTTAACTAATCGAGCACTCTTATGACATTCATTTACGACAATTGTTTTAACATAGAATAATAGCTAAGGCGAAAATAAAAAAATGTAGTGTTTCCGGAAACCGGCCGGGTGAAAAAAAAGAATTTGCTGACCCGGCCGCAGACTATGGGCTCATATATATGGTTCATCATAAAGAAAATCAAGTTGACAGTTCCCGCTTGTAAGTCAAGTTTTGTTCGTTAGTAGTTGATACATTAGTATTCAGGGCTTACTTCATACTGTTTGTACATAAAAGTTATCTTTAAAGTTCTATTTCAATGATCTTAAGTTATCAAAAGTAGCAAAAAAAAAACACTTTTCCGGCCGGCCTCTTGAGAGTTTTTCCTTCACCCGCATTCCGGAAACACTACATTTTATTATTTTCGCCTAAGATAAAAAATTTGTAAACGGACATAGTTTGTGAGGCCACTACTATACACTAGGTTGTTTCCTTTATTTTCTGAGTAATCAGTTTTTATTCTGGTGAATGAAACGTATCAGCCATTCAAAGAGCACCTATACCCAGACGGTGTCAATAGAACAACTTCGAACAAAAATCGCAATCGAACGTAATCGAACGCGATCGAATAATTGAAATTCGATTGTCGAACGTAATCGAATTTCAATCGAACGGCTGATTCCTGGGTAATATTCGATTGTGTTCGATTGCGTTCGACAATCGAATTGCAATTATTCGATTGTGTTCAATTGCGTTCAATTGATTAGGCTTTCGATTCGTTCGATTGACACCGTCTGGCTATACTATCGATATCTCACGATCATAAAATATTCTTGTTTTTTAAACAGGACACAATATTTCACAAGAGGCATTGTAGAAGTTGTCGGTTTGTCACCGAACACCGAATATGTCATTCGTGGCAAGGCCGCTACCAAGGTATTTATTACCAATTTATGAATACAGTCAACTCTCTCTAATTCGAACTTCTATTAATCGAATCTTTCTGTAACTCGAATTAAAATATTAGTCCCCTCAGCTGGAAAGTGGTTTAAATTACTCTCTGTTATTCGAATCTTTTTGGTCAGCCCCGATGACCCTTCAAATCCCTTTTTTCCAGCCGCCGCTTAAGACTTTGGTTTTTTTATTCCGATTTCTAAAGTTTTTATCCGATCGGGCTAAGTTTGGTCTCCCGATCTGTGTATTTACTCTCAAGCTTTTTTAGGGCAGTGTTCCGGTTGGTATACGCTTTCAATTCATCCAATCGGGCTAAGTTTGGTTTCCCGATATGTGTTAAAAACAATTCAATATGGCTGCCAAAGCGGTGCTTTTTCGTTCGTTCGTTGTTTATCTCTTGCCAGCTTTTATTTTATATACAATCATTATATTTTGTTGAAGTGGCTTTTAAACTTATAACTAAGGAAGATACAACACTGGAGTTAGATTATTAGGATGTTTTTTTCTTTAAAGTATGAAGATTTTAACTTATTTGCTCAAGTTTTTTCCTGAATTGTGAGTTATTCTTTTACCTATGATGCTAGACCTCATTATTTTGTAGCATGAAAACATAGTTTTTCATTTTGGACTTGAATATAGAATAACCACCAACAATTGCTGGAATTTGATGGAGTGTATATATATATTACAGTTCACAGCTTAATTATCTGATTATTCACAAAAATAATGTTTTCTCGAACTTGAGTGTTTTTTTTATTTGATACATTTATATAGACATTTTATATGCTTGTTCTTCTGGACAATTGGAGATAATATTGATAAAGCGTAAATGGAAATTGTTCAAGTATATTAAAGTACAGCTCCTATGTAAATTTGAGAAGGAACAAAGTTCTTTATCAAATTATATTGACGCAAAAATGATTTTTTCTAGACTTGCGTTTTTCACTGGCAGTTACGTTTGTTTTTTTGGACCGACTTGGAGATAATTATTATAAAGTGTAAATGGAAATTGATCAAGTATATTAAAGTACCGCTCCTATGTGAATCGAGAAAGACCGAAGTTCTTCATCAAATTATATTGACGCAAATATGATTTTTTTCTAGACTTGCGTTTTTCACTGAAAGTTACGTTTAATTTTTTGGACCGACTTGGAGATAATTATTATAAAGCGTAAATGGAAATTGATCAAGTATATTAAAGTACCGCTCCTATGTGAATCGAGAAAGACCGAAGTTCTTCATCAAATTATATTGACGCAAAAATGATTTTTTCTAGACTTAAGTTTTCACTGCGATTTGAAAGCAGACACTTGCATTTGTTCTTTTTGACTTGGAGATAATTAGGATCAAGCGTAAATGGAAATTAATCAAGTATATATTTAAAGTGCAGCTCCTGTGTAAATTTCAGAAAGGCTGAAGTATTCTTCATCAAATTATTGACAAAAATTATGTTTTTCTAGACTTGCATTTTTCCACTGTGATTTGATGGCGGACATTTATACATTCTGGACTGATAATGATAAATAATAAATGTATATAAATGGATTAAATATTTTTTAATAGATAAATATTGCACGTTTAAGCATATATATTTAGGCTCAGGTTAGGGAAAATACAGTACAATAATTACAGTCTTTCTGGGACGACAGCGGGTATGCTAATCATAAAACTTTAAATTTGAATAAATTTTAGATGTCAGTGTAAACCTTATTTTGAATTTTGAAAAACATGTAGTTTTAAGCTAAACTATTTTTCTGCAGTTAAGATGAATTGAGCTTGAATATAATTATAAGTCTAAGCTTAGTAAAAAATAATAAGTGTATAAATTTTTTGTGATTTTTGATAAGTACTTGCATTTAACTTCCTTGCAAGGATTTTTATTTTCTTGAATCTGTTGTTGATGTAGTCTTTTCGTTGCTGTTCATCTGTATATCTAAATATCTATCCTAATTAAGAGACAAATAATTATTCTGTCATACAGATTGTAACATGGCATATTTTCGTTAATCCATATTGTGTACAAACGTAAATTTGATGATTTTTTTACTCTCGTCTTAGTAAATCATATCAATTTTTAACAACATATCTTTCTAATCATATTAAGCAATTTAGGCTGACCTTCCAGCGCAGCTGGTTTATTCTGATTCGAAGGCAGTTAGGAACAGGCTACTTTCTTGAGCTTTGCTTGAAGATAGTGCCTAACTGCATTTTACCGAAATTCTCTAATACGTTATTTTCATGGTATTAAACATTCACATTCACTGATTATGATTGTTCGCCTAGCTCTCTCAGTCATTGGAAGTTGTTAAATTCCTCTCTGCAATATTAAACGTAGGTGACGGGGGCTCAGCGGTCGGTGGTGGCTCAGGTGAAATCAGCTATTGGAATAGACCTTTTCATAAATTTCGTCACGAACATCACTTGCCTTGTTTTTAAACAATTGCTATGGTGATTATGTCCCTTGAGACATTAAATAATTTTTTTATAAAAAGAAAATAGTTTAGATAAAGTCCGCTGGAAGTTAACCATGGCAATAACTTCAAAGCGAGGCAAGTGATGTTCGTGACGTAGTTTATGAAAAGGTCTATTATGATGATTGACATTCTTTTTTTATTCATTCATTTAGGTGGGATATGGTCCGTTTGGACCGGCGCTTGTGGTGCGCACTTTGGAAGATCGACCAACGGCTCCTTTACATATCGACACTTTTGTAATTAAGAATAAAAAATTGGGCGTCACCTGGAACCCCCCTAAACACAGTAATGGGAACATTACTGCTTACATGATTAAGGTATGATAACTGTCAGTTTCCACGCGTTTTAAGACCATGTTCAGACGCTACGGTTCCGTTCCGTTCCATTCCAAAACGAAACGGTTCTGAAACAGGTGTGAACGTCAAAATTCGAAACGTCAAAAAAGAAGACGTTACAGAGCAGAACAGATCGAAACGGTTTTCCTCGACTTATTTCATCGGAACGGAACTGCTCCGTTTTCTTGCTCCGAAATGTTCCTAAACTAATATGAACAGTCTCGATCCATAACGAAATCATATTGGAGCGAAACGGAGCAGTAACGTGTGAACATGGTCTAAACAGTGGTGGATCAAAAGTGGGGTTTAAAACTTATGTTTCTTTTTAGCCATACTTCTTATAAAGAAATGAAGAACCCCCTCCCCCCAGATCATCCACTTGTCATACATTGTCCCTAGCTCCAAAAAGCTTCTCCTTTAGGGGTTTACATAGATAGAGACTTACCATAGTACATAGTGATTTCTTTTTTACAACAATTTTTGACACAAGACAATTGTCACAATGTTCAGTTTATATGGTAATCAGAAAATTTTCTAGAAATGGGTTCGACGTTGGAACTCTTGCTCAAAGTCAAAAAATTTGAATATTACTTTTTTTTCGAAAATAGTTAGGCCAACAATTTAGAGATGAAGCCCAAATGGGACAATTGAAAGAATCTCCACCTAACGATTTGAATCCTCTAAGATGCCTGGAAGTTTTTCGGTATTTTGGCTTATGAGGAGACTAGTAATGAATTCACTGGGAAAAATTCCTCCTGGCGCACAGTATTGTATGATGCCTCTAAAACTAACTAAGAAAATTCCCGCCAAGAACTCGATTACATATGAGAGACATCTCCCTACGGTGGATTGCAAACTATATTTTCATTACCAGTTTCCTTAAAAACTGATTTGACAGGTGTATATATCACTTAGAAAACATTCTTCATGTGTTCATATCATTTCAGGTGGAGCTCAAAAATGGGACTGTGCTCGACTTCATCACACCGAAGAATCCACATTACTACTTTGAGTTTGATATGGACAAATCCATTGTCACCAAAATCACAGTAGCAGCTGAAACGTCCGCCGGTTGGGGGCCGGACAGCAAGCCTTACTATCCACAAGATGACCCTGAAGATCCGGAAAGCAAAAGTTTGAATCAAGTGATTTTGATCGTGGCCCTGGTTTTCGCCATCATTTTCTTGATTATATTGATCGTGCTATGCGCTCTCTTGAACAGAAGGTAAGTAGTAGTAAGTCTGCGACGAAGGCTCCTCTTTCGATAGCTATCTACCCGAAGGTAGGGGAGGGCACCACTATGTCTCCCTGGATTGCTCCACTTACCCTTGGTCATTATCTTAATTGATGAGCATCAAGCAAAGAGGCATCAAGTACCATTTTGAAAATCTTTGGTATGACCCGACTGGGGGTTAACCCACCTTGCGAACCGTAGCCGGATGCTCTACCACTGCACAATATGGTCATAATAAAACAATGTTGTTACATTTTATATTACTTCAAAAAGTATCTTATAAAAATTCCATCTCATCTATTCCATCTATCAAACCAGGCGCTCCATGACAATATGCGTGAAACCAGACACAGCACGCCAACCGATCTACCCGCAAGACGATTCGCTGCCATCACCAAGGCTGCCAGAGGATGACGAGGAAGAATATGAACAATTTGTAATGTGGAGTCGACAACGGTCTGATAGTGTCGGTAAGTGTTGCACCATTTCGCAAAAAAGTCGGCAGAAAGTCGACCTTAGTTCTAGTTTAGACGACCAACTTTTTACCCTGCCTATTCTAATTGTGAATTAAAATGGGCTTAAAGTGGGCTGTCTAAAATCAATGCATTAGCCTCTTTTGACGTCAGTGCAATATGTCTTCTTTCAAACCTTTCCAACTTTTCCAAGCAAAGATTTTGACTGCCAACTTTGTGCCCTCTTTCTGCCTACTCTAACAATTAGAATAGGCAGGGCAGAAAGTCGGCCGTCTAAACTAGAGCTTAATCATTGACCTCTAACTTTTTGACTGAATCGGGCTTCTTCTATAAAAAAAGCGTGTCCGTCATCTTGTTTTAAATTCTGCTCGTCATCAGTGTGATTCGATTGTTTTGAAATTCGAACGTTCGAAAGTTCAAAAAGGTAAATTAAAAAGCAGCATGGTGGACTAGTCGACTTCAAAACTAGACTCACTTCCACGGGGAATTTATCAGTAGTCAGCCTATCTATTGTGTAAGTACATAGATATGATATTTGTGATCTTAATTCAAATCGATGCCTTCTTTTGAACACAATTCAATGACATCTTCAAGTCTTTGGAAGTTTGTAAATACTGTCACAATTGAAGGTTGTCCTATACTAGTACTGATAGCTAGTATCAGTGTAGGCATGTTCAGTATAGATAACCATTTCTTTCTTTTTCCTTCCGTCAGGTACTGGCAGTCACATAAGCTTATTGAACAGCACACACGAGCCTGTACCCGTCGATAAATTCTATCAATACATGGAAAGCTTGAAAGAGGATGAATACGGTGCTCTAATGGACGAGTTTAAAGTAAGGAGAATAAAGAAGTTTCTTAAAAAGTCATAGGACATCATTTAGAAAAAAGTTCTTAAGGTGTAATCACTGACCTTTATTTATCCCTGGACCAAGCTATATCCGCCATCTTTGATCGAAGTATTTTTTAAATTGGCACCCGTAAAGAAGCCATTGCAGTGTTAAAAGTTAACCTCTAACGGCGCTACATCATCAAAAAAATTTCGAGGGAAAGTAAATCTAGCGCTGTCGATGCATTTACACCGCTATTGAGTAGTGCCACCATTAGGGTGACACTTTTCAAATAACTCCGATCAAAGATTTTGTTTGGCCGGGATTGAGAAACTTGGTCCAGGGTATATAAAGGTCAGCGGGTGTAAAATATACCTACCAATCATAGAGGAAGTTGAACTCTAGTAAAAGAGGTTTTTTATATTTTGTTTTGGAGTTTAGTGATTTCTGCCATTATAGAAGCAAACGTTCGATTCTGTAGAGGCAATCCCTTACGGAAATCGAATGTTTGCTTCAATAATGGCAGAAGTTACGCAAACTTAAAGAAACATGAAAAATATTACATATATCTTATATTAAACTCTAGATAGAGCTACTCTGTATTTCCCAAGCAACGGCAGGGTGAAGCAAAATAATCCGCCATCTTTGCTGAAAGTAGGTCACAGTAGAACACAGTAGAAACCTTGGTTTTCACTGTTGAAACTTTTTTGACACTGCGATGACTTCAACATTTCAAGGATCTCGGAAGCTAAATTGTGACCTCACTTCATCTGAGATAGCGAATTATTTTGCTTCAAAAAGGGTAGGAAAAGCTCATAGTGTCCTCCCCCCCTTTATAATATCATGAGATTAGATCATGATTGAAAAATTAACCAATTTTCGTTCTATTTTGTCTAGTATTCCTTTTGCAGCAAAATTTTACGTTTCTGTCAGGTTGAAATTTGAGAAATTTATACTGGTATATGGGGGCAACTGATATTTTCAGAATTTTCTGGGGGGAAAGCAAAAAAGAGGGGGGAAACTAAAAAACCGAAAAGTCGTAGGGGGGGGGAAGAGGGGGAGATTTAAAAAAATCAAGAATTTGGTCGGGGGGGCAAACCCTGGAGGACACTATGAAGCTCTATCTAGTGTTTTATATAAGATATCTGTGGAAAAACTTCTGTGCCATAAATGTAGTTCAAAAGGTTTTTTTTTTACTTTCAGAGCGTCACTAGTGGGAAATGTTCACCATGGCTATGCGCAGAACGACCGGAGAATCAAAATAAGAACAGATATACCAATATTAATGCTTGTAAGTTCCCTTGTCCTGATTTTGGTGATCTCAATGTGCGATATTCTGCACCAGAGCCTATCTCACGTTTATCGTTTCGTACTACACTCTGTGTGCATTGTCTTTTTGATAAAAAAAATCCCCGTACGAAAACCTCTGCGAAGATGTATGATTTATAAATAGCAACAGTTCTCTCGTCGTCGTTTCCCCTCTCTCGCCCGCACTCTATCGCAGCGGTCGGTTTGAAAAATCTCAAATCAGAAAAGACAATAACAACAGACCCTCTACGGCAATGAACGAATAGCTAGTAGATATCGGGTCTGTGTTCAGACTAGTCATGTTTTTCGAGATACTATAAGGGTAGAAATTTCAGCAAATCTTGGAAAAATTGCAAATTTTTGCTCGAAAATTCTGATTTATTACTCTATAAGAGTTGAAAATTTTTAGAAAAATGTATTGTAAGGGTATGAATTTCAGCGATTTTTTGCTGCACTGTAAGGGTGCGATTCTAAAAGCTATTAATTTCGCCGCACACACTGTCAGTTGGTCAACCCACTGCTCCCCCCCCCCCACCCCCACGGTGCTCGAAACTCTTTAAAAACGTAACTGGCCAATAAAGTGAGCCAAAAATATGGATAAATAAATGATTTTTAATTCTTTGATAAAAAGTAAGGTCATAGCCGTCAACTCGTTATTTCCTTTTTAACATTTTAGACGATCACTCAAGAGTTGTTTTGAAAACAGAATCAAGACGCAAAGGGCAAGACTACATCAATGCAAGCTTCGTTCAGGTAAAATGATCATGATCACATCCCTTATATGAAAGGTATAAATACAGTTGAGGCTCTCTAACTCGATTTTCTAAGAGGAATTGGATTTTCATCGAATAAGGGTAGAGCTTCGTCCTTTAAAATGTTTCTTGTTGATGGTGACTTTCAATATTATCGAATAATGGAGCGTGACGAATAGTAGAGTGTCGTTTACAACTGTTTCTTGTTGATGGTTACTTTCAATATTATCGAATAATGGAGCGTATCGAATTGTAGAACGTCGAATTAGAGAACGTCGAATTAGAGAGTGTCAGCTGTAATCCGATACCTTAAGGTTCATCTTACAGTGTTTTTATTGAAACCATCTCGTCTTCATATTCAACCTTTAAAAAAGCTTTTTTTTTGAAATAAAGAGATACATGACGGGATTTACTGAATAAAAAGTAGATGAAGTCGATAATTTAGTACTGTACAATAGACGATATCGGATTTAGATAAATGCAATGCATTCTGGTTTCTAGGGACTCTAAAAGGAATTATAATAGATCAATTATAATAGATTATAATTCCTTTGAGAGTCCCTAGAAACCAGAATGCATTGCATTTATCTAAATCCGATATCGTCTATTAGGACCAAATAATTTAGGACTGATGACAATGTTTTCGTTTCGTTCTGTAATCTTTGAATGTACCGTACATAACATGGAACGTAGGCTATCGCCGCTTGTGGTGCTCTGACTCCTAAAGCAGTAATTGACCATCGTGGCGCCGTTTATTCTTGCTGTCGACAAATTTCTTTCATTTTTGACAGGGTTTCAATTATGAGGAATCGAGTGGGCCACCGTACCGTTACATTTCAGCGCAAGGACCTTTGGACTACACCAAGAACGATTTCTGGCTGATGTTATGGCAAGAAGAGGCCACCATAATTGTCATGCTTACAAACTTGGTGGAAAACGAAAGAGTGAGTTTCAGGATTACTCATTCCATGCGAATATGAAACACTGGCCTTGGGGCAGGGCAAACAGGGCGAGTTTTAAGTCTTCAAATTTTCAAATTTTTTTTGTTATAAATGCGCTTACACATCCAAACCAAGAAGAAAATGACAATTTCGGCTTAATTGCGCGGGGTAAGAAAACAGGGTGGCGCTCTTCGATACAGACCTACCGGTACAGGACCGAAAAAATCTAACTGTGGCATATAATGCCATTGGTACTTAATGGGTTATGAAAGAAAACTCTATGGAGAACAGGCGGAAAAATCAAAACCTTTCGGTTGACAGCAGGGAGTCTTTCAAGGGTCGCCTTTGACAGCAATTTCAAAAATCAGCTTTTCCCTGCCTATTCTATTGTCAGTGTAGTTGAAAATGGTGCAGAAAGTTCTGGAAAGTTAGCAATTAAAATGGTTTAAAGAAATTGAAAAATGCCTTCGCATTGGCGTCAAAAAGGGCAATACATTTGACTTTAGACAGCAATTTTTTGCCTATGTTAATGCACGATGTCTAAACCAGAGCTAACTTACAAACAGTCTGATATACCAGTGGCACTAAAACTTTATGGAGAACAGACGGAAGAAATCCAATCCTTTGGATAGACAACAACAGCGAGTTTATATATTTGCACTTTTGAGGACGGTAAAGTGACTGAAGCGATTTGGAATAACCCACAGTTCTGACCCGCAAAATCGAGGAGGGTATAAGTGTTGATTTACCGTCGTCCTCAGTCATTCAGGATCTAGTAAATCAGAAGCTAACCGTCTCAGTCGCAGAAAAACAGACATACATAAACTCGGTTATGAGTCTTGATCGGGGGTCGTACTTTGACAGCAGTTTTCAACATTTACTTTTACGTACGTACCTTATTTCTATTTGCTTTCAGTTGAAATGCAGTCAGTATTGGCCGAACGACTCGCAACATTACGGTGATTTGACCGTCACACTCGACAAAATCGATAAAACGGCTGATTACATCACACGATCTTTCAAAATAGAAAAGGTAACAATTTTGATTTTTTTTTGTTCAAATAAAGTTACGTCACTAATCCGAAGTCGAATAATTTACTCGAATTACAGAAAGATTCAAATTATAGAAAGAATTTTACGAGTGTTTCTCTTTGACGGGCGGTTGAGAATAAGTTCGAATTATAGAAAAATTCAAATAATAGAAGTTCGAATTAGCGAGAGTCCATTGTACATATTTTGAATCTCCTACGTTGAATACTCGAGAAAGGGCCATAATGCTTTAAACTGCTAGTTAACATATAAAAGCCAATCAGAAATGAATGCCCAAAAATCCCCGACTCCTGATATTCCACTTACTGTGACCATTGAAAATCAAACCTAAGAGTCATTTTCTATTGTTCTTTCCATATTCAGGCTTCAACGAAGGAGACTAGAAACATTCTTCAATTTCATTTTGTTTCATGGCCTGATCATGGCGTCCCTGACTATCCGACCGCCATTTTGTCTCTACGCAGAAGAGTCCGCCATTATTATGACCCAACGAAACCTATGATTGTTCATTGCAGGTATGATTTTTTTGAACAAAAGAATTTTCTGTGAGTTCCGAATTTTATCCTTTGGTAACATTTTAAGAATTTGATTTTCAAAGGGAACTGTCATAAATCCTATCGAGAAAATGACTTGACTTAGGGGAAATGGGCGAGTGATAAGGGTACTTTTTCCACATTTCGAAATGGTTTGAGCCGTTCATCTTGATACAGAGAAGTTATATTTTTCCTCTTTTGTGTTTAAAGGGATAATAATAAGATGGTTTGCCTGTACATTTGTTTCGTAGTCCTGAGCAATACCTTAAAAGCTTTCAGCATAACTCTTCTCTCGAGATATTAATGTTACAAGTTTATGACTTTTTCCAAGAAAACAACAGGATTTTGACGTAAGAACCATGTTTTTAAGAACCCATTTTTAAAGATTTCAAATTGTCATATCTCAACTTTGGCAACGAGTTTTTGGAGGTATCGACAATGGAACGAATGTAAAAGCAAAGTATATCGAACCATCCGATTATCTTTTTTAAATCTTTCTGGCCAAGAGAATTCGTTCATCTTTTTACTTTCATTATATTTCAGTGCGGGTGTTGGTCGAAGTGGTTGTTTCATTCTGTTGGACGCCATGTTGGAAAGAATCGATAAAGAGAAAAGTGTTGACGTCTTCAATTATCTCCGTTATATGAGAACTAGACGTGTCAACATGGTTCAAACATTCGTAAGTTTCTTTTATTATCTCCTTTATGCTCATCAGTTGTCACTGTCTTCGATTATCTCACTTATATGAGAACTTCATAAGTGACTTTATTATCTCCGTTATATAAAGACTAGGCGTGTCAAAATATTTCAAACATTCGTAAGATGTTTTTATTATCTCCTTTGGATGTTCATCAGTTGTCACTGTCTTCGATTAGGCTTGTCAACATGGTTCAAGCAAACATTCATAAGTAACTTTTATTATCTCTGATATATATGACGACTAAGCGTGTCAACATAGTTCAAACATTCGTAAGATGTTTTCATTATCTCCCTTATAATCCTTAGTTGCCATTGAAATCATATTCATTCAATCCCGAGGCCAATGCCACGATACACGTTTCGGCACTACAATGGCTTATCTATCAAATTCATCAATCTTTTTGCTTCTCAGGAACAATATCGTTTCGCGCACACGGCCATTTTAGAATCCATCACTTTCGGCAACACTGAAATATTCGTGGGTGAACTGGATAAGAAAATACGACAACTCGGTAAAAACAACGGCATGGCCGACGAATTCAATGTAAGTGTACGCTTATGCTGCTGACATCCACTAACGGATTCGTGCTCCTTATAGACTATACTACCTGGGGTTTTGTAGAGGTCTGCAATTCGGTGTACGCTATGAAGCAAAATATTAAAACACAAACTTTTACTTCATACGCCGATAACTTCAAACATCGAGCGGCAAAAATTTTCCTTAAACCGTTCTTCGTCCTGCTTTTGTTTGAGTTTTTAGGCTCAATGCCAGGAAATTATCTTGAAGATGTATTTTATCAATATAATTGAAACAGAGAGAATCTAAATATAAAAAAACTTTTTCCCTCTTCTTGATTGTTTTCCTTTTTCTCTTTTCAGCTGTTGATGCAAAACACCACTCCGGTGCCAGCAACTGGGAACTTGTATCAAGTTTTGTTACGCGAAGGAAAATTTATCGACGCCTATCATGTTGACGTAAGCTATCTACATCACAGATATCATATTTAAAAACACTTGATAGAGCTTCATCGTCCACAAATGAATACTCTATGGTTTTGCATTCTCTGGAACATGCAAAAGTTCTGCTAATGACAACCTCTAAAAAAAACTCTTAAATCCTTCCAAAATAATTTAGAATCATATACTTACACCGTGGTATGCCCTATACACCCCAATATTTACATACAGGCGATCTACGTGAAAATTGGATCTCTATGGATCTGTATACATCTAAGTAATAAGGTTCACGGTCTAAATATCCAGGCTAATAAAACAATGCATAACTACGTTACGTTATTTCTAAAGTAAATCATTCGTATCTCCTACCATTTGCTAACTCAACTTTTTAAACAATACAAAAAGACATTTTTACCCTTTTTGGCGCTGCGCAAGCACAAATTTTGTGAGATTATTCAGTTGATTCTGCTTTGTCAGCATAGAGGCGCGTCTTCTTTCTATATCTCAAAAAATAGAATATGTTTAACAAGCTCTTATTTGATTTGGTTGGTCGTTAACCATAATAATAAAACAATTTTGTTACTTTTTCTAAAAAAAGCGTCATTTTTGGACCTACCCCGGTGGGGTAGAGGTCCTATAAATTAACCGATGTCCGTCTGTCCGTTCGTTCGTCCGTTCGTTCGTCCGTCTGTTACCAGCTTTTCTCAGGATTGGCTCATTAGTTTTTTCTGATTTTTGGCACAATGATGCAAAATGGCAATGCCCAAAATGTGACGGAGCCCGATTTTGGAAAAAAAATTTTCTCCGGCCGAAAATGCCGGAAATATGCCGGAAAAACTGGTTTTTTGGCATTTTCTCGAGATTTTATCATTAGTTTTTTCTGATTTTTTGCTCAAAGATGCGTATTAACAATGCCCAAAACATGGCCGAGTCCGATTTTTGAGAAAAATTTTTTTCCGGCTTAAAATGCCGGAAATATGCCGGAAATCGCCGTTTTTGCAGATTTTCATTGGCTTTTTTCCTTATAATTGATTGTTTTTTCATTCAAAAACATTATTAATAGCAATGCCCACCATCAAGCATGTTTTAATTTTCAATAAAATTGATTTTTGAAGCCGGAACTATTTAAAAATCGCCGGAACAGCCTATTTTCGCCGGAAATACAGTATTTTTTGAATTTCTCGAGCTTTACTTTATATTATTTTATGAAATTTTGCACATTGATGCAAAATGACAATACCTAAAATGTGACGGAGCCTGATTTTCGAAAAACATAATTTCCGGCGGAAAATGCCGGAAATATGCCGGAAAAACCTTTTTTTTTGGCAATTTCTCAAGATTTCATCATTAGTTTTTTCTGATTTTTTGCACATAGATGCGTAATAGCAATGTCCAAAACATGGCTGAGTTCGATTTTTGAGAAAAATTCTATTCTTGCCGAAAATGCCAGAAATATACCGGAAATCGCCGTTTTTGCAGATTTTCATTGGACTTGTTCCTATTATTTCTTTGTTTTTGCACGCAAATTATTATTGATAACAATGCCAACCATCAAGCATGGTTCAATTGTCAATAAAACTGATTTTTGATGCCGGACTTCTAAAAATCGCCGGCCGGAACAGCCGAATATCGCCGGAAAAACGATTTTTCTTGAATTCTCGAGCTGTACTTTATCTTTTTCATGAAATTTGCAGACTGATGAAAAATGGCAATACCTAAAATGTACGGAGCCTGATTTTTGAAGGAAAAAATTTCGGCCAAAAATGCCGATAATATGCCGTCAAAACCGGTTTTGTTGCCATTTTCTCGAGATTTCATTAATCGTGTTTTCCCGATTTTTGCATGAAGATGTGTCCTAAGTGTGGCCGATTCGGATTTTTGAGAATCATGTTTTTTCCGGCTGAAAATGCCGGAAGTGTGCCGGAAATCGCCGTTTTGCAGATTTGAATTGGGCTTTTTTCCATATATTTCTTTTGTTTTTTCACTTAAAAAAATTATTGATAACAATGACACCATCAAGCATGATTCAATTGTCAACAAAACTTTTGCAAATTTGCAACCGGAACTTTCTATTTCTTTTTTCCCTAAACCCCTCCCCCCCCCATCAAATATCAATGATGAAATTTAATGCATTTTCGCTAACTGCTATATTTTTTTAATGCTTGTTTTTCTCCTTATTGCTATCTAAGTTTCATCATCAGGTAGGTCCATTCAGCATATTGCTTGTTATTACTTCAAATGCCCCATTATTAAAGTATCTTATAAAAACTCCATCTCATCTGTTAACATCGACAACATTTTTTATCTCCATCATCATACGTAGGGTTACAAACACCGTGACGCTTTCATCATCACCAAAGCTACAACGGAGAACAACGTGGCAGACTTTTGGAAGATGGTTTTGGAGAAGCAATGTCACACTATCGTCATGCTAAATAAAAGCGTCGAACAAACACAGGTACTACGAAACTTATCTTGTAGTTTTTAGTGAATTTCTCTAACCAAAGATTCTGATATAACGTCCTGCCTAAATATTTTACTTTCGATCTACAAAAATCCACTTTTGCCGATATCTTGATGTTCTTAAAAAGAATTTCTGAGCTTGTTGGAAAAAGTATCCTAAATACATCAATGATTTCACGCAAAGACGGATAACAGACTCTTGCTGATTAGAGTTTCCTTTATTAGGATCTTTCATTCAGATGCCGTCAAGTTGAACCCCTCATAAATTCCTTTCCATCTCAGTTAACACACTGTTGTTTCAACGTTCATCTAACGTTATATGAACGTTGAAACAACGTTGTGTGCCAGCTGGGATGGATAAGTAGGCCCGATTAGTGTAAAATCCTGCAAGTTAAACAAGGCACCAAATTTGGACCAGACATGCCTAATACCCTATGGATTGATATTATAAGGCTGCCTAGAAGAATTTTAAGGGTAGCCCATTTTTTATGGACATTTCAAACTCACTTTAGGCCAAAACTAAATATAAAATCTAAAAGCTCTTGAAACGTGCTCTTGTACAATTTTTATGGCTTACTAAATCGGATCTAAATTAACTCAAAAGCTATGGAGTCTCTTTACCGAATTTTTTTCGCAGGAGTTTTACAAATACTGGCCAGACGTGGACAATCATTTCGTACATAAAGATACAACAGTGTTAACGACTTCTGAGGTTGCTAATGGCAACATTATCACCAGGAAGATTCGCGTCACCACAAATAAGGTATACTGATGATTTTGGAGATCGAGTTTTGTTTAAATAGTAGTTTGATTCGGAGATAGATGGATAGATATGAATGCATTCGGGATGGGTCCTACCCACGAAGGAGTAGGAATCACGGCGCTGACAGACACTGCATCTTGACAGACGCGAGCTGCCAAGCCATGTCGTATACCATGACACTCGAACGACACTGGGAGAGCAATGCTCACGTGAGGCCGAACCTTATGAGTGCCACGGCACGTCATAATTTCTGTCTAATCTACGCACACTCTTGTATCAGAGTAATGGTACCCAATTCCCCTCACATGGCACGGTCTACCCGGGCGAAGGTAAATTCACTTGCCAAGTGAATCGTAGAGACACGATGGGTATCGATCTCGGGCCTCCCAGGCGGGAGTCAAGGATGATAACCACTATACCTCTACGTATTCAAACAATTACCATGTTGATTATGTCTCTTGAGACATTAAATGAATTTTTATGAATAGGATGTAGTTTTGATAAAATCCGCTGGGACTTAATCACCACGGCAATAATTTCAAAACCAGGCAAGTGATGTTCGTAACGTAATTTATGAAAAGATCTATAGCCAAGTTTCTTAATTTTGGAGCCAAACCCGAGAGCTACTGCCTCTGCCCTTGCATAGGCCATTTCATGGTCGAGGTCGAAATGAACCATTGGTCATCAGGATTGATCGCGCCACTGTTGATTAAACCCAAAAAATCGCCGCACTTTTGTATAAGATTACCATTTCCGCACTAAGATTCTTGTCACTTTTCCGGAATCTTTCCGCTATTTTTCTCGGGATAACCGGCATGAGATCGAAAAGGGTTTCTTTCTAAAGGTAGGGAAAATCTTGTGTTTACTCACGAGATTGTCTACTTTTACGAAGCTCATTTTTCAACTACCGGAAGTCCTGGTTTTTTTTCGCTAGTAAAGTGGCAAAGGAATCTTAGTGCGAAAATGGAAAAATTATACAAATAGTCGGATTAATTTTCACGAGATTTAAGTTCACGTTTTCGCGATTGATTGCACTTTTCGCGAAATCGAATCGAGTGGGATGATCACTAAATGACGAAATCTAATCCATCTGAAATCCGATTTTCAGCGTAGAACACACTGTAATAATGCTATTTTTGGTGTTAAAAGGGTCATTTCCAATAAATTTTCGGTTGAATTGCTAAATAGAATTGGCACGAATTTTTTTTCAAATGCTGATTTGCGAAAATTATAAATCCAGAAAATTTCGCGAAATTCGATCTAGCTAAAATTAATCCGATTCATATCAAGTATGCTTGCTGCCTTTAAACTAATTTTTATCGTTTTCCTAAATCTCAATTTTATTTTCAGAAAAAATGTGAAGTGTACCATTTCCAATACGTCGATTGGCCCGAAGCTGATGTCCCACACAGGCGTGGTTACACTAACATCTGTACGCTAATGCAAGCTGTGGAAAAATCGCAACAGAATTTGGGAAATGGGCCGATTATTGTCCACGAAGGGTATTTAGCTTATGATTGCAATTTAGAACTTTCACACTGTTTTATTATATTTTTTGACTTTGGAGAGGTTGGCTTCCAGGCTATATTTTCAGCCTTATTAGAACATTCTTGAGCTTTTAGATCTGGTATCCTAAGTTCCTAATCTTAAAGGGCTACTTAGACTACACAATATATTGACGAACAATATTCGACAATATGGTTTGCGGACCGTAATGTACGAAGTAAACAACTGGTACTCTATTATAAAAAGGAACTTTCTTTCTGTAAACAATCCCCCTTTATTGTTGGAATATTGCAAATCGAGCTGACAATATATTGTGGACACCTTTTCAATATATTGCCGGCATTCTACAATATATCATCAATATATTGCCTGACAATATATTGTGTAGTGTATGTAGCCCTTAAGTCTCGTGTTAAAACTCATAGTTAAAACTCTATTTTCCAACTGTACTTTAAAGCACTTAATGCGGTCTTAATATATTGAGGGAATTCCCCTTTAGTGCCAAATATTACGTGGGGAATCGCTATAGAATCGTATTGATGTTGGATAATTTCCTTTTCCAGCAATGGTTACGGACGTAGCGGCACCTTCATTGCTATCTATAACAGTACGGAACGTCTGAAAGTCGAACAACTTATTGATGTAGTACAATGTGTACGTGCTATCAGAATCGCTCAGCCACTTGCTGTTGACAATATCGTAAGTTATTGATTCGTTCTAGTTTAATGAAATAAATTTTCGCGCAGATAAAATTTCGCGGTTGAGCTTATCTGCGAAATTTTAAGAATTTGCGGATGCCATTTTAGCCTTTGCAACCTATTTGAAGGCCCTTATTTCAATAACTAACGTTTCAAGTCCTTGTGTCTAGAAATACTCAGTACCAGAGTGTATCTCACGTTTATTGCTTCGTAGTACCAAGCTGTTTGATAATAAAATTCCCCTACGATGATCTCTGGGAATAGACGATATCGGATTTGATAAATGCAATGCATTCTGGTTTCTAGGGACTCTCAAAGGAATTATAATAGATCAATTATAATAGATTATAATTCCTTTGAGAGTCCCTAGAAACCAGAATGCATTGCATATATCTAAATCCGATATCGTCTATTGATTATCTATTGATTGAACAGAGAATTGTAATCGCATTTCATATATTATTAAGTCCAGTTTGGATAACGAGCTTTTGATGATTTTACTTTGAATAAAAATCTGTCCGCTTTTTTGGGGACACGCTGTATGTTATTTTCTTTTGGTTTTTCTCATCATTAGACGCAGTACCAATTCGTATATAACATGTTGAGAACTTATTTGGAAGGATTCGAAAACTATTGGAATTATAAAGATTACAAAGTGACCCGATCGCCCCTTGGATCAACTTCGGCTTAAAGAATGATCGTGTGAAGAGTTTTTGACAGATTACCGTTGTAAGCACTTTGTGTGGTTGGCCAGGTCTGAAAGACATTACACAGTAGGTCTTTCTAACAACATACATTAGCAATGTTGAT
Organism: Clytia hemisphaerica; assembly: GCF_902728285.1. Classification (NCBI taxonomy): domain Eukaryota; kingdom Metazoa; phylum Cnidaria; class Hydrozoa; order Leptothecata; family Clytiidae; genus Clytia; species Clytia hemisphaerica. Next base: position 236,069 of record NW_027103556.1, on the reverse strand, counting down.
GAAGGATGGATTCTTGAAGACCAGAGATTTCCTGGTGTTGTGAAATTATGTGAGATTCCAACACATTCCTGTAAGCAGGTGTTTTCAACACCGTTCATAGTATCACAAACCAATGGTTCATTCACTCATTCATCAATACAACTACAATTATTGACAAAACACAAAAATGAGCATTCTACCCCCCCTCCCCAAACAATGTTATCGGGGCGAGCTAATGACCGGCCAAGCAATATTTCTTTCCCACAAACATTGTTGGGAGGGAAGGGGGAGGTTATTGCAATGTATCTAAATTTGACCACCGGAAATGTGCCATAATATATTGACAACGATTGTACATTTAAACTCTGGCTTAGACGATCCACTTTTCGTTTTTCCTATTCTTATTGTGAATCAAATGAGCAAAAAGTTGGTTATGTAATGTCTATAAACTCGCGCTAATTCGAACTTCTATTGTTTGAATCTTTCTCTCGCTCGCAACAATTAATGGATTCGAATCTCTCTTTAATTCGAAAATTTTTGCCTCCAAGTTCGACTAGGTACCCTATGGGCACACAACGTCTTATGAACATTCATTGGACGGCTTTAAGACCTTTGGACGTCCTAGAAACGTACATGCGACGTCCAAAAGACGTTTGTCTCCACTGGGTAAGATTCAACTGTACAGTCAACTTACACAGATTTTAACCTCTGTTAATCGAATCTTTCTCTTATTCCAACAAAATTTTTGGTTCCTTGAAGTCATGAAGATCAAAATAAAGAGATTTGACTGTAATTATCTTTTCTCTACTGACTTTGAACGATTCCACTGGATTCAATCCGTTTGTTAGCTATTTCCAGGGTTTTGGGGATAACCTGCCACTATGGTATTCATGATATGCACCACTGTAATGACTTCACGAAATTATGCAACTTTTCTGTTTTTGTTCCACCCAATACGTCACTTTTTCTATTGTTTAAGTAAAGTATTGGGTGGAAAGTTTTAAAAGTTCTCAGAAGAGTCTCCAGTGGTGCACATCAAGAATTCATGATATGCACCATTGCAATGTCTCCTGACATTACATCATGGACCCAATAGCTGATTGGTTGTAAGTGACGTAAAATGAGTCAATACGTCACTTGCAACCAATCAGCTGTTGGGTCCATGATGCAGTGATGTAATGATGCATATCATGAATATGGATTTTGATGCTAGTTTTCTAGGATGTAGTTTAAATCCTAATGTACTTCAGACTTTACTCTAAAATTGTTTGGTTGAAAGATTTAAAAATGAAACAAACTTAGTACCATAAGTTGGTCTAATGTCGACATCCCTCTTCTAATTTCGACACCCTTCTTGACAGACAGGAATAATAGGAAGGTCAGAATCGCTGATTGAAACTAATTTTCTTTGCTTAGCAATCAGAGAGTAATCTCTATCGGTATTTCTGACCTTCATATTATTCCTATCTGCAAAGAAGGGTGTCGAAATTAGAAGAGGGATGTCGACATTAGACCAACTTACGGTAGCTGGATAGTTCTTTCTTATATAATTATAACCAACTAAAAGTATTTTTTGACAAGATATTATTTAAGAAATTTCTATAAGATATATTTGGGGAGATACTGAAAGTGCTCCTTTGTAAATAGAGCTCATTTTATATGCAGGTATTTTAAAATTAGAGAGCATTTAAGCAGTAAAGTATTTTTCATTATAATCTTAGAGTTTTGGGGAGGATGTTTTTGTTACCTTAAAGGAAGAAACTTTGGTTGAAAGAAAATTTAACAAAAATATCCCATATTAAAATTCCCGTCAAATTAATTCGTTCAATCAGCCGCCAAATTGAATACACGGGTTACAAAATTATATCAATGCAGTCAAAACATGTGATTTTTCGAAAAAGTTCACGTGATTTTATTCCCATGTTACTTGCTTCACAACTTACAGCTGATAACTTTATTAGTGTCAATAAATTCAAACCAATCAAGAATAAATATAAATGTCATGTAAGAAGCACATAAAAATGTCGAGTAAAAGCGTGATTTGTCCTCAGACTTTAATTTTGCAGCTTGTGTATTCCCTCTGAAAAGTTTTTTCTTTTGGCTATCCGCCAAATCAAATTCCCGCCAAAGTTTCTTCCTATAATGTAATGGTTAATTAGTCAGATCGAGTCAGATCTGCAGTTCAAGGCTTTAGGACAACTCTCTATCATTGTCTCGGTGGCATTGGAAACACCAACGAGGTGTCTTGTAAGTTTAAATTGGAAATTTCAACTAGAACAAACTCGGGTTGTTGATTAATGTTTTCTATTCTTGATATGGGTAAGTCATTTTTCTAGCGGAAACACCCGAAAAAATCCGGGATTTGACCCCTCTCTGTTACTAGAAATAGAAACACGGAGATCAAAATCCGGCTTTTTTCGGGTGCTTCCGTTGAAAATATGACGTCATCTTGACTTACGAATATCATGAATAACATCTATCGGATTCCGAAATTCCTGAAGTAAAAGTTTTTTCTCTGGGCTGTCAGACCTTTCACTAGGGCTTAGATTCAGGCCGTTTGGAGAACTCCTCTTCCACCGGGGTTTCAAAACAACGGGGCCGCGACCATTGAGTTTCAAGCCCAAAGGGCTAGAGGCGAGACTCCTGGATGGGAAATAAAACCACTTATTTCCCACCCAGAACGCCTGCGCTTAGTTTTTACACAGACGCCGGATTGAAACAAAAATCTATCGCTAGATTTCAAAAATATGTAGTCCTCCAAAACAAAAAGAGCCGCTACATACAATCCGTCGTCATGATTAGGGGGCGTTCTATGCGCGTTTTGGATGGGAAATAAGTAGCTTCAATTCCTCTTGCCTGAGAAGGGTTAAAGTTTCGCCTCTAGCCCTTCGGGTTTGAAACTCAATGGCCGCGACTCCTGGCTGGTCAGAAATTTATCATACTTTTCTGTAGATATATATGTATAAAACAAATGTAGTTTTTTTCTGTACTTTAATTTTTACTTTGTATTCTTTATGAAGATAAATTTTAAATTTTTTTTATTTTTATTATTATATAAAAAAGACTTTATATTGTTATATTAGCATAATTATGTATTGTTATTTTATTATGACTTCATTATAAGTTTGGAATAGAAAACGCATTTTTGATATTTTGACCATTAAGATTTACGACTTCTGCTTTTCGAGAGCTGTTTCCCTTTTTATTAGGTCATAAGCCTCAGAATTTTAACCATTTTGAACGAACGTGTTCGCGATATCGAAAACCATTCAAAAGGTTTTGTCAGATCGAACACTAGTATAGCGGTTTCCCCAACTCCTAAAAAGAGGTCAAAAAAGCGCGTAAATTTAGGTCACGAGCCTCATGGCTGAAATTTTACAAGTGGTTACAGTACAACCCTCAAGGACAATGAAAATCGAAAATCTAACCAAAAAAATCTGGTTTCTTGACCTGGTCAGATGCTCAAAAATGAGGCCAAACGGGTTTGTGTTTTAAATAAAAAGAGTCAATAAAAAGTCGGTAATAATTTGTGATAGAATTCGAATTGAATTGCGGTTCTGAGATCGTTGAAAGGGTGCTTACGAGTATGATACAATCTTTCTATAAGAAGCAGTAAACTTTGATAAGACTTCTGTTCTTGTTTTTACTAATTGGATCCTTGATTCAACCGATGCAGGCTTAGCATTGTTCTGATATTGTTCTTATTTTTATGGATTTTGTTCTTATAATATTGCTCTGATAAAAAAAAGAGTATAGCATATAGAGAAAGTGAAATAGAGTCGAAAAAGAAAAGTATTTATGTTCATACTACGTTATCGTATTACTTCGAATAAACGCCCCCTTCTTTTAAACGCTCCTCGAATAAACGCCCTTCCAAAATTAGACAAAAAGACAAAGGCGATTTTAGAATTTTCAAGCGGCCACCAAATGATTATCCTTAATGACCGCCTATCAACCCTTGTTAGTGTTTTTTTTTTTTTTTTTTGCGTAAGGGATCAGAATTAAAATCAATGGATAGAATTGATGTAATAAGAGCCAGCGTAAAAAGAGCCAATAAGGTATGTAGCAAATCCTGTCTAGATATCAATCTTAAAGTAATTTACTGAGGTCATTTCAACTCCTCTGCAAAAATAGCTTTGAAGGGGCTCTAGAGACAAGTACTTTTTTGGGTGGGAAATGAAGTCACCTCTGGCCTGCATTCTTTGTTATTCGCACAAAACGCCTGATTTCGAAAAGTGTGCCACATGGAAATAAAGAAAGTACTAGATCTAGATCAAGGCTTTATTTTTTCTTGCTTCGGGTTGTAAACTCAATGAGAAAAACAACACTCAACCAAAGTTTTTTTGCTTACATAATAATCTAAAGATTGTATAAGCTTTTTTAAAAATTCAGATCACGGGTTTATCCGTGCTAATACAGCAATCTCCCCGCATGACCTTTTAATCAAGATGCAATCAAAATTCTAATTTTAATTTCTAAAAAACGTCATCAAAGAAAAGCGATAATCACTCCAATGATATTTTGAATTGTGTTTTTAATTATACGTGGTTTTTATTTTCGCTTTACAGACACACAAATAAACAAAGAAGTTAACCTTCGACATACCTTCGATAATCCCCTCAATGTTTGAAGAATTCTAACCTGATAACAGATGTTTATAATTTTCATAAGCGCACGGTAAACCTATGAAGGTGCTTGAAAATGAACATCTGAGGAAGATAACCATTTTCATGGCAAGAATCTTTGTTACGTGCCGAAATGTAAAAAAATTTATATTTTTTCTGATACGGTACCTTATTTTTAATCACGTGATTGTTGTCATTCCTAGTCCTTTGAATCTAGCGCAGTTCCTGCGAAATCGAGATAGCATAATGGGTTTTTCCAGAAAAAAACCCCTTTTGAGGAGGTCCATGTGGCTGGAAATGCTGTAACCCCCTGGAATTTCAGGCAATTTCAGGTTTTAAACCCCTCTGGAATTCTGAATTTTAGTAGGATTTAAAAGGCTACCCCCATGGAATTCCAGTTATTTTTGACAGATTTTGTATCTCCCTATGGAATTCCGCCACATATCAAACCTTAGCCCCTTGGAACGGAAATGGACCTCTTCAACAGAGGGTATACGATTTTTTTCTGGAAAAGCCCAATCTTTAGATTGTTTGTTTTCACACATCCCTTCAGAGATTCAGCGTGGTGTGCAGAAAACAATCACGATCTGATCTCAGGTTAATGAATTCTTTCTCCAAATCTCTAAAAACCTTGCGAAAATTGTTGAAATACTAATTACATTGAAAAACACCTCCCTGATTACCATATTTGGTAAAAATTACAATATTATGAGAAACTCTCATCGAAGAGATTAAGAATAACATTATCTTATCTTGAAATTCTTTGTACCAATGATAACTCTCTTGATCGTTTGCGACTTAATTAGTTTTTGTTACAAACGGATTTAAGTCGCGTGTGGATTTGCATAACTGTAGCTTGTTCTGAATTTGAATGCGTTGGTCGGATGCAAAGACCATGATAGACTGTAGGACAACCTCGTTCCCTGTGCATTATCAGCTTTTTTATGTTTACTGATATCGCTAGATAATTCTCTGGTGTCAATCGATGACGTAAATAAAGCCTGGGATACACGGGAACGAAGTTGGACTGTAGGACAGTTTTTCGTTAGTCTGAATCAAAGACCTCTATAGATATACTTCCTATAAGAAACTTTGTTCTCTGGAGGATGAGCAGAAGCCTAATTTTTTGTACTCACAAAATTGAGAAATGAGTCGAAAAATAATAATAGTAATAACTGGTAATAATCAGGGGGGAAAGACGTGAGTTTAGTTTTGAAAATATGCTAAGCGAATGTAGTGATCGTTTTTAGGCGAGCGTCATAAACGACTAGTAATAAGCTTAGACCATGGCGGCAACGACGGAGCTGAAAAATTCGCTCAGATTTTTCTAATGACTTTCTGGTTTCATAGGATAATTCATTGTGAAAATCTGCAATCTAAGTAGACGATGCTACCGTCCATTTGGAGGGTCAGTAAACGTGGGAAAATATATGTGCGCAGAGTCAGGGCGTCAGGGCGGTAGAGTTTGGAACAAACGCTGTAAACAGCTCCGCCATTGTTTACTCCACCCCCAGCTAATCTCTGTTTTAAAATTTATCCCGCCTCCTGAATTTTTTCTCTTTTTTAGTGATAATTTGATCGTCTACAGTCTAAGCTCTTTAGTCTCAGACAGATTTCCGTTTAAGACCTTTCAACAGTCTCAAAATTCAGCAAAATTTTAAAAACAATGACGCTTTTATTTTGTATGGTCTATTTGCTTCGTCCACTACATCTTATTCATTTTATAACAATTTTAAAATTTGTCAAAATCAAGCATCGCTTTTGTTTTACTTTTGCCAAATTTTGATAAAAAACGCCGCACTCGTATCCAGTCCCTTAGCTCACTTTTTGATGACTCAAGTCATTAAAGTAGCTCTTTGTGCGAGATTGCAAAAGCCCATACACTTGTAAACCTTAATTATGTGTCTGATGGCATCAATCGATGTATCTTAGCAACCATATTTCGAAAAGATACCCATAATGACCTAGATTTATCTTTAAAAGAGTGCATCGCTAATTTGATAAATATTTGAGTACTTTCGACTGTTTTCGACGTTATTTTGTTATTTGTGGCCCTGGTAAATAATTATTTATTAAAATGAAGTAATCTTTGAAATACACTTCCTTAATCCGATCATGAGATAAGAACATTCGATAAAAATTAATAAAGCTCAAAAATTGAAATATGCAATAAACGTATGACGAAATATTAAGAAATTTACCTGAGAGTAATCTGATAACAGCTGGTCATAATTTTCTTACGCGCACGATAAACCTCTGAAGGCGCTTGAAAATTAACCATCTGATGAAATAGTCCTTTCGCAGAAAATTCTACAACAATCTCTTGTTGTGCGCCGGAAAGGCAAAAACAAAACCAAACAACAAAGATAAGATACTCCAGACCGTCGATGATACTTCCGTCCATGTACGGAAAAAACATCTGCAGCGCCCCCAGTCCATTCTTGGCGATGCATAAACTATGCTATAGTCAAAGACGAATCACTATCTAAGAATAAAGTCCTAAGCCGAAGAAAATTTGCAAACGGGTTTTTTTTGCAACAAAAGAGTTTAAAATCGTTAGAGTTTGCCAGTCTTCTTCTTCGAAACTCTCCCGCCGACTTTTTTCGTATACCGCCATAACGCCATCTGCCATATTTCCCCGCCTTTACTATCACTTTAACGGACGATAACATCGTCTAGGCGATGCATGGACCTAAAGAAAATGAGATTGCATATTCCTCAGTTTGTTTTGTTTTCACCCATTCCTTTAGAGCTTCAGTGTGGTGGGCAGAAAACAATTACAATCTGATCTCAGGTTACCTAAGAGGGAGTAAAGCTTAAAATTCACTTATATTTTACATTTACTTATCTTAACCCTTCAAACCCGGTAGACGTGTATACACGTTTTGAATTTGCCAATATACCAATAGTCCCAGTCTTAAGACTATAACTCCTGACCACCTGATTCAAAAGGGCATAAACTGAATGCTTTTAAATCTATTATACAAGAACATGGTCTATAAAAGCATCAATCCAACTTCTCAAAAAATGTTTGAAAACTGGTTTTTCAGGTTTTTAATTAATTACAGAAAATTGCATCAAACAGCAAAGAAAAACATCTAATTGCTTTAATTATAGCTGCAATGGCCAGTACCTGACCTTTATGTATTTTATAATACATCTCTAGGAGACCTGTATTAGCTATCACCGCAGAAACCATTTAAGAGTATTAATGGGTAATTGAACTTCGAAACTTAATTAAACCACATCATCAAATTTACTTTTTTAACCTGTAATTCCAGTTCCAATCAAAATTCAATAATCGAAGTAATAAATTTTCTATTTACGCAATCTTTGGCAAAAAAAAAGTTTACCAGTATCCGGCTCAATCCTCACCAATAATATATCTACATACTATATATCAGCCGCACTCAAATATGTGTGCTTTTTTTATAAGAATGGTGTAAATCCATTTCATCATGGATATTCTTAAGTTTTTTGGGAAAATCATCCTAAAATATTTTTACAGAATTCTTAGATAAGGTTCCTAATTCAAACTAGATTTAACATTTAATACATACGTCTCAAGCATAAAATGGCATTTTTGTGAAAGAAGTGAGCCTTGCTTGGGGGTAATTGACAATTTATAATTGAAAATGCTCTAAAAATGGCATTCTTAGCTTGAATAGCAAAATTCCATGATGGTGATATTCTTAGCATTATTCTTAATTTTTGCCATTTCCATCATGGACATTCTTATAAAGTGTATTCTTATAAAGAAAAGCGTGTAGTTTTATCTAAAAATATCAATAAAGTTGATATCTTATCGGGGAAAAAAAATGTCGGGGGAAAGTGACGAAAATTTTGAGGGGGTGACGAATTTTTTTCCCGACAAAATATTTCCCCGACATTTTATCACCCGACCAAAACTTGTACCCGATTTTTTTATCCCAAACCAAAACATTTACCCAAAATTTTATCCCAGACCAAAACATTTACCCGAAATTTTATACCGCAACCAAAATTCAAATCAAATTCTTTTACACCTCTATTTACCGAAATTAGTGCTTTAAAAGTCAAATTACAAGATCCATTCTTAAGCTAGTAAAGGAAACCATTTCTTTTGGACAGTTTAGTCGGGTGAAAGTGACGAATTTGAAATTTTGGTCAGGGAAAAGTGACGAAAATGCCTCTAGGTGACAAATTTTTTCCCCGACGAAAAAAAAACCCTGACTAAATAAAACTCCGACATTTTTTTCCCCGATAAGATAGCCTTTTTTAGAATTAAATCGTCGAAATTTTAAAAACAAGTCAAAGAGCATCGAAAAACATTTTAAGGCTTTACCGACTCTAAAACACAGTTAAGAACATCCAAAGGCTTCAAAAATTTGGATATTTTTATAAATGAAAACGAGTTAGACTTCATTAGAGTCTATTGTTTATCGAAATACAGATCCTCATCAAGGTTGCACGGAACAACGTGGATAAAATCTTTATTAACTGACACAGATGTTTGCACTTTGTATATATTTCGACCTTGGTGACAATGTTATTCTCATGTCATCACCAAATATCTTTCAAATTATTTGAAAAGCTGTATATTGTAGATTCTAACCTGGGGTCTAATCTGTCCTCAGATCGTTAATTTCGAGCGCCTTCAGAGGTTCACAGTGCGCGTAAGAATTTTATGAACCTCTGTTATCAGTTTACTTTAAGAGAGATTTACCTATGCTTACAAACTTCCTCTACTGTATAACTCTGTCTCTCTGTTCACGGTACATGTATTGTATAATTATCTTCGTCTTTTATGCTGATGTAATTCATTGATGCTATTAAAACAAAAGACGGGGGTATTAAAATGGTATTAATATTTTCTTTTATTGTTGGTTGAGCTTTTTGTCTGTTAAGTCTTTTAATAAATGATTTTATTGTCTGACTATTATTGTCTTTGGAATCGTGTCGTTTAAAAAAGTCAATAAAACGCACGAGCAAATTTTACAGCCCGCACATTTTTCGTCTTTCAGGAGTTAGGAGCAAGCGTTCCCCGCCGTTGAAACGCATTTGGTTGGTTGAGAAATCCTGCATAAGGTCGCTGATTGGTTGATTTCAAGAGTAAACTTGATTCTTATTGGCTGATTGAAACATTCGAATTCATTCGTTCGAAAGAAAGATGGCGGCGTTACCGAAACCAACTTTTTCAATTTGTTTATTTTTGTTCCAAATCTTACTGTTGGCTTTATTCGCAAAATATGCAGAATATGGAAGTGTTGAAAAAGTTAATAGCATCTATCCACGTAAGTGATTTTTTATTTCATTTCTTTTCCATTTCATACGTTCATCTAACGCTTTATGGACGCTACGAATGTTAAAGAAACGTTGAAACAACGTTGTGGGATTTTCCCCTATTGATTCTTTCCGGGGGAAATGACCAAGGAAGATGAATTTTTCCAAAAACAATCATTGCTGGTCAGCAGAGACTGCAAAATAAGTCTGATTGAAAGCATAAGAGATATATTTTACACAAATGTATTTTTTGTGACGAAGGCCGTCCATCTTAACTATAACTAATTCATCAAGAAAACAAAAAAGGCTCCAAAAATATGATTCGTCTTATTTGATAGCCGTAACTCACTAAAGCGAAGGCAAGTTTAAATCTGCGTGATTTAGTATTTACTAAACGTCACGGGATAAAAGGCTAACCACGCCTTATCTTCGTGTGTGAGAAAATCATTAACATTTTTTTTTAAAACGCGACAATAAAAGCTTATTATATTTAAATTTTTAGTATGTCAAATATGTCAAAAGCCTTGCTAATGGAAAGCTGATCAACTGCTAGTAGCTCTGTTAAACTCATCAGAATTTCAAAACGAAAAATATTTCCTTTTGTCTGAATTTTAAATTAAAATATCGATTGTATTTCCGAGTGCATGACGAAAATAAAAAACCTGAATTGTCTCCTAGGTCCTAAAGCCGCAGAAGATTGTTACTCTAGCCTAACTTCAACCTTGTTCCTTGTGCAATATCGCGTAATTAGAAAAAGTTGAACCGATAGGTGAACCGAGGTGAACCGGGTGGACTCATCTGGTGAACCGAGTATCATCGGACTTTTTTATGATTATTAAGTCCAGAGTATTCTTTGGCGTGTATCAGTAAAAATAAAGCCTGTGCTACACAGTGACGAGGTTTTATGCTAACTTTGATACAGCTCTTCAGACTTTAAAAGTTTTCGGAAACGAAAAGGAGTGAAGGTTAGATTCTTAAAAAAACCGGGTGATTTAGCATACTCATGACACGATTTATTTAAAGAAATAATGATAGAAGTTTCAAACAAATAATCGTCTATTTTATAATCACTGGCATGACATCTACATACTTCGAAAAGACTCATTAGTTAAAAAGTGTCTAATCTTATAATTGCAGAGAAGGGTGTTTCTAAAGGCACGACTCTTTTATTTAGCATTTGCGGTGGAGGGTGCTGAAGAGCTTTTTAGAGAGTCAAAGAATAGATCAGTGCTCTACCGCAGAGCTTATTGCTTAACGGTTTTTTGAATGTGATTTTGACTAGCTAATCATAAGAAATTTTACAAAAGAGCACCATGTTTTCCTTATACGATGGATGGCCATTAATAATAAGACCACGCGTATTAGAATAGATGTGCACTCCTTCGTAGTGTTTTTTCTCCCATCAATTTTGAGGTTTCCGTGTATAATCTTAATTTCCCAGTTGAGGGGAGTTTTCATAGGAGAGTCTACGGGTGCGTGTAATAAAAAAATTTAATTACTTTTTCATGTCATCATTTATTGCTCAATAAAAATCCATTTAATATCGATAATGATATCTTAGTATCGCAATAAAAATGAACATGATCAACATTTATTTATTTATTTCAATTATAATTCCCTCGATTAATCGATTGCTTGATCGGTTATGTAAAATACCTCAGATGGCTTGCTTCGGCTGAAAAGTGTGCCGTATTTCGGTAGGAAATTCTACCGGGGTCACGTGATATTAAAATAGAATTTCAGCGCTTTACCAATCAGAAGCCTCGCGGGTTTTCGAAAACAAAAGCAACAATATTTTTTGTGATATTCAACTTCTTTTACTTGGAAAATCTTAAATCACGACATTTAGCCCTTCGGGTTTTATAAATTTGTGTAAAATACCGATCCCGATTTTGGAAACAACCATCGATTTTCCGTACAAATATCAAAATGAAATCGAAAGTCCTAATTAATAACAAGTTGAATAACCAAAAGAAGATTATCAATTACTCAGTAGTTAATGCCCTAATTAATTACCCTTCATACACGTTTTTTTTTTATAAGGAACACGTTTATAAGGAACTCGAGGCTGAAAATGGTTCAAAAAATAAGGAATTGTTAAGGAACTGCTCAGGCTGAGAATAAGTGGATTTGAAAATAATGTACCTTATTGGGACTAATTTGACCAAATTTTGATCTTTCAAGGGGCAAAAGGTTCAAAATTTCTTATGTAGTAAGGAACTCGATAAGGAACTTTGAGACTGAAATTCTCTGTAAAAATAAGGAACTCCAGGCTCAGAGCAAAGTTAAGGTTCCTTATAAAAAAAAAACGTGTATCTGATTATCCATATAATCTTTTGCCTAAAAAAGCATTTTTTACACCCTATTGAGATTAATTTATTCACATTACTCTTTACAAATACTAAGACGTTGATACTTCTAAAATAGGATTATAACCTTGACTGCGTAATTGACCCGCTCATTTTTTAGGTTGTTTTTTATGATCTGCATTCTACTGTATTATCAACCTCAGATTCAAAAGCCACAGAGAGGATTGCCAGGGGGTACTATGCACGGAAAATGTCGGATATAAACCGAAAACCGAAACTTAGAGAGAACTCTTTAGAGAGCCTATTGTGACCTATTTTCATAAACCTTAGAGAGACTCACGAAAGTCAAAAAACTGAGATGCACTGTCTCAGCACCATATTTGCCTAACTACCCCCTCCCCCAGAGTAGTCTTTCCTTTGCTAGGGCATTTTTATCTGTACATTTGCATTGAAAGTGCAATCTACACATTTGTATTGAAAATCCAGTGTTACTTATGAAACCCAGGGAGGGGGGCACTCATATGGTCCGGCCCACGGAGCCCTTAAGGGTAGGTTTTGCGAGACTCTCGAAGAGCACTGTAAGGGTTTGATTTTGAAAGCCTTTCTTTTCGCGGCACATGTCGTCGTTATGAAATTAATAAACCCAATCAATATGCCTTAGTTAGTAGATGAGCTCAAGAAATTTGAAGACTAGATAATCTCATTTGAAATCGTATTAAGGTATTATCTCATTCCAAAAAGCACGAATTATCATACATATAAAGTATTAAACAATATCGAAATCTAGATTGGAAATTTCCTATATCAGACAATAATTTAGTTAATAAGGTTTTAGTGAGAAAATGGAGACACAATTCTGCATCGTACGATGACCTTGGAAATGAATTTTTATATCGCACGCAATCTCATAAATCTTTTCTTGTTTTGTTCAGCATATCATATCAAAATAATGTGATTAAATTAGAGGTTTTCCTGCAAGCTGCATTTTTCGATAAGGTCTACTGGGACGAGTTGGAGTTTCTACAAGCTATTATTTGATTGGGTTGGTCCTTAGCCTGTAATAAAATATATTTTTTTAGATTTTTTTTATAAGAACAAGGAGGCTTAAAATGGGTTAAAACCTAAGAACAAATTGAGAAGAAATCTGAGCCTCTGATTTTGGAAAATTACTAAGAAAAAAACTGATTTTAACGGATTTTAACAGATTTTTATGGAAGCCGAGAAGGGTCATTCTCGACAGTTTGAAAGAAATCTCGACAGATTTTGAAAGAGATCGCCAGATGACCCTTCTCGGCTTCCATAGATTTTAAACCCATTTCAAGTAAAGAAACTTACTTATTATTAAATCGTATTATCGTAAGAATATTCCATTAAAAAAAAACAGCCAAAAGTTACTGGTTCTTATAAAAAAAGCGTGTAGTGAAGTATCTTATAAAAACTTCAACTCAAGCCTCCTTATCTCCCTCCTATAAAATTTGAATTAGTCATATGTTAACCAGAAAATCGAATATGTTTTGAAAGCTGCACCAAAATGATGTTTAAAATAACCAAAAGTATTTGAATCAGGCGAAAATAAAAAAATGTAGTGTCTCCAGAATGCGGGTGAAGGAAAACAGCTCTCATGCAGCCGGCCGGAAAAATTTTTTATTTTGCTATTTTTGATAACTTAAGATAAGATAATTGAAATAGAACTTTAAAGATAACTTTTTTTGCACAAACAGTATGAAGTAAGCCCTGAATACTAATGTATTAACTACTAACGAAAGTCTGCGGCCGGGTCAAAAAACTTTTTTTTTCAACCGACCGGTTTCTGGAAACGCTACATTCTTTTATTCTATAACACTGTCCGGAACTGTAATTGTTTTAAACTCGACAATCGTCCGATAGCATAAATTAGAATAAGTTTAATTTCTTTGAGCTCCGACTGGAGCCCGACCGGAGCTTTCAAAACAAAGTGGTCTGTCGGCTTCTCTCCCTCCAAAATTTTGGAAAGCACTCCTCCGTTCTCAAAACCTCCAAAATGAAGCCGTAGCAGAATGTTCTAGTCTGTTAATCAGCAGCCTCTCACCAACTTTTGCTCGTTCTCCTACGCAGCTCTTATTCTAGCGAACGCCCACCGCCTTTATGTTCCCACCCTCTGACCTGATTAATTAACAGACTAGTTTGCTAGTCTAGTATTATGCTATTGAATACACTCCATTATTCGATAATATCAAAAGTCACCTTCAACAAGGAACTCTCTTACCCGATGCTCTATTATTCGATGCGTTCCATCATTCGATGATATTGAAAGTCTCTGTCAACAAGAAACTCTCATAAACGCCACTCTACATACTATTTGATACTCTCCTATATTCGATAAAAATCCAAATTTCTCTTGAAAATGATCGAATTAGAGAGCGTCACCTGTATTTGTTATTGCTACAAAATAGAGAATATCTTTAAAGGTTTTGTTTTTAAATAAGAGTGATATCGTTTGCTTACTCATCAATTTTAATTCACAAGCTTTTTCACATTGGATTAACTAGGATGTGGAGCAAGATTGGTCAAAAAGATGAAAAGAAAATATTTTTTTGCTTATATCAGCATAATATAACAATAGGCGGACACTAACCCGATATGAAATATGTGTCTGATATGAAACGGGAACAAAACCTTTACTCTTAGGTTCCAAATAAACGGGGGGGGGGGGGGTTCGAATAACGGGGGGGTTGGAAAATTTTCTAGATTTTAATAAACGGGGGGGGGGACCTAATTGCCGGGGGGTTAGAAATTGTACTTCTGATACCCAAAAATAAGGTAAAAATAGGCTAAAATCAGGCTATTTAGAGCAAAATAAGAGGCCTTCCCCTTGACAGCTGAAAATATTCTTAGAGATTAATAAACGGGGGTGGGGTCCTAATAATGTCCGGGGGGTTGGAAAATTTTCGAAAAATTAACAAGCGGGGGAGGGGCCGTTTATTTGGAACCTAAGAGTAAGTACAAATGTCTAAATCAAAATCAAAATCAAAATATAATAGCTGCATTCTTTTTCACCGTTCAACACAATACAAATGTCTAAAAAGAATCACCAAATTTCATTTTTCATTTCTTTCATGTAGAATTCCAAGATGTCCACGTCATGATGTTTTTCGGTTTTGGATTCTTAATGTGTTTCTTGAAGAAATATGGATTTGGATCGATCACGTACAACTTTCTTCTTTCCGCTGTGGTTATCCAATGGGCGACGCTTATGAACAGTTGGGTCAAGCATCGTATTATGAAAGAAGAAGGTCATTTGACGAGGGATCCGAATGTGGTTCAAATCAATATTTTAACGTAAGTGAAAAGCTTTTGTCTTTGTTTTATTTTTGTCACAGACCTCAAAACTTCTTATAATTTAAAAACTTACAAAAATAGAGAGATACATAGTACTACTTACTATTTACAAAGTGAAATAGATGTTCTTCTTGATGGTAACAAATGAACACTACATATGAGATGGAGTTTTTATAAGATATAATTAATTGGTTGACGCGTTCTTTAGAAAAAGTAACAAAATTGTTTTATTACTCGTTAACGACCAACCGAATCAAATAAGAGCTTTGTAAAAACTCCATCTCGTCCCATTCAAACACTTGCAAACTTGATATACTTACTATAAGAAATTTTTTCGTTCGCATGCAGGCTGTCAGTGTTCGTACAATTTGTTTTGTTATAAATAAAGAGTGCAAATCAGCCTCAAAAACCGTTTTGTTCAATATCTGAACATTAATTTTTTTAATCACAGGTTAATGACCTCAGATTTCACCGCAGCAGCCGTTTTGATCACAATGGGTGCCGTTCTAGGTAAAGCATCGCGTCTCCAATTATTCATCCTCGCGGTCGTAGAATGTATCTTCTTCGCAATCAGCGAGGCTGTTATCTTGGAGTTTTTACACATCTCCGATGTCGGTGGTTCAATCGTTGTCCATTTGTTTGGAGCTTATTTTGGTTTAGCCGTGTCAGCTGTTTTACAAAATTCTGGTGGCGAACACCCAAAGGAAAGCTCAACCAAAAATTCAGATTTATTCTCAATGGCAGGTACGACATAAATGTTGAATCCAGTGGCGCATGTGAGATGAAGGGTTTACAAAATTTATGACAGAGAGTTGCTTTTAGCTTTACCCCTTATAAGGAAATAAAGACTCTCCTTCAAAAGTTTTGAACCGTAAACAGATCCTTTAATTTTCACTTTGAGCTCGAAAGACGAAACTATAATGATATCAATGATAAGTTTGAGATCTATTTTTTTGCACTAATCGCAACTTTTCAACTCAAAAGCAAATAAAAAGGGTTTGTAATTAATTGTGACATAATCGAACAACGTCCTTGACCTGAAAGGTGATTCTTAAAACTTTCTTAGCAATCATCAGGAAGTGTGTAAAGTTTAATCAAGCAATCAATCAAATTCATTTGTAGGCTTTTGCTCATCCTCTGACGAAAAGATTTTCTTATATAGGAAGTATATCTATAAAGGTCTGTGATTCAGACTAATTGATTTTTGACCACTATTCAGGAACAATCTTTTTGTGGATGTACTGGCCATCATTCAATAGTGGTACACTTGCTGGCGACGATGCCGCTCAATCACGTGCAGTTATCAACACATACTTTGCATTAGCTTCTTGCGTTGTCACAACTCTTGTTTTTTCACCCATCGTTGATAAAAGATACAGAAGTAACATGGTGAGTATCCAGTCCCTTAGTTTGCCGTATTTCTGATTTCGATAGACTGACACGCCAGTCGGGCTGGAATAGTATCACGCAGGAAAAGTGAGCGTAGGAGTTAGGTAAGCGTGGGAAGAAACTTTGTCGGCGGCAAGGGCTGAAAGCTAAGTTAATCAAGGGCTGAAAGCAGCCTCTCACCATATTTCGCTCGTTCTCCTACGCAGCTCCTATTCTAGCAAACGCCCGCCGCCTGTATGCTCCCGCCCTTTGACATGATTAATTAAAAGACTAGTTTAGTGCTCAAGATTATAGAGGTATTATAGAGGTATTTTACAATACACGGGTTGTGATTACACAAAAAAGTTCACGTGATTTTATTCCTATGTTACTTGCTTTACAACTTACAGCTGATAACTTTATTAGTGTCAATAAATTCGAACCAATCAGAAATAAAAGTGTTGGAGCAAGCACATAAAATTTTCGAGTAAAAGCGTGATTTGTCTTCAGACTAATCTTTCTGCCTGCGTATTGTATTTAACTGATTACGTATAGCTGATCATGTCCATCAGGAAAATCAGTGGTGCGACTGATTCGAGATTGTTCGAAGTGACGGTTTTATTCCATTCGATTTTTTTTAAAACAGGAAACCAAAATCTTGTGAATGTCAATATCAATATCAGTTAAAATTAAAACAGGGGTATACACCCTTAAAGTGCAAGGTGAATTGAGTTTAACCAGGAAGGATTGCAATAAGTTTCACATAGATGAAATAATGTTTATACGTAAACTCTTACGCAGTCCCCTCACTCTTTAAGAAGTTACAGGTGTACAACCCTCTCTTATTCATTCTAGGTGCACATTCAAAACGCTACATTGGCCGGCGGTGTTGCCGTGGGAACGTCAGCTGATTTGATGATCCAACCATGGGGTGCCATCTTGATCGGAATGATTGCTGCCATCTTTAGCGTCCTTGGTTACGCCTACGTTACAGTGAGTACATTATGAAAAAACAATACTCATATGGCAAGCTTTTTACGTTATTATTAAGGTCGACGCTCTTTAACTCAACCAACTACTATTTGGTACGTTCCGTCATTCAAGGATATTGAAAGCAGCCTCATAAACGAAGCTGTACTATTCAATACACTCTCTTATTTGATATAAATCAATTTGCTCTTGAAAATCGAATAAGAGAGCGTCACCTACAGTTCATTCAGCTAAACATCTTTTCCTCCTTCTTTTTATTTCAGCCATTCTTGAGCTCCAAACTGAAAATCCATGATACTTGTGGCGTTCATAATCTACACGGAATGCCTGCTGTTTTGGCCGCCATCTTTTCCGCCATTGCCGCCCCTGCAATTGGTGAAGAAGGGTACGTTGTATTTTGAATAGAGGCTATACTGTGTGTGACACCTTTCCTCAATGGTTAACCCAAACATGAAATATTTTACTCTTATACCATTATCACCCCGTTGGGCGAAAAAAAAGGTTTCCAATCCTGGAAATATCTTGAAAATGTGATATTTCCAGATACATTTGTAAATAATATGGAAATTTGACTTTTTGTATATTTCCAAAGTTTAGAGGATTGAAACATCATATTTGGAAATATCATGAAATATGATATTTCCTAAACTTCATATTTTCAAGATATTTCAAGGATTGGAAACCTTTTTTTTCGCCCAGTGCCCCGTTTTTGAATCACCTTGACCTAATAAAGTTGTTGTCTTGTTTGTCGAAGAAAGTTTCCACCAAAATAGACCAACGCTTACCTCGTTTTCAAAATTTGCTATGGTAATTAATTCATAAAAAGATTACTCTATTTATAAAAGTAACACTTAGAAGACTTGCAAAAGAATTTTTCACCTTGGTAATGGTTTCAAAACGAGGCACTCGTTGAACTCAAAATAATTCATGAAAAGGCCTATCTACCGCCACCTACCGAATTAAATTCCCGCCAACATTTCTCTTTTTAATATACAATCATGGTCGAAATATATATTCCGGCGAGAACTGCTATTTTAGCACTTCAACTTTCTTTCATTGAACATTTCAATTTTGGAGGGGTTTGGTGGCTCCTAGACGGCTCCTAGGCTATATTCTAAGTCTATTTGGAGCAAATTTGAGCTTTTAAATCCTGAAATCCTAAGGTCTTAAGTCTCGTGTTAAAACTTAGAGTTAAAACTCTACTTTGTAACTGTAGTTTAACGCGCTTAAAAATCATTTGTGGTGTTTAAAATCTTGCAAATATTTTGTCCATGATTGTAATTAGAAAAACTCGTCAACTAAACTTATCTTTTTTCATTCATATTACAGTAAAATGCAATACGCAAAAACAAGAACTGGAGAATGGTCATTTGAGAAGCAAGGAGGATTCCAAATCGCTGCTGCTTTCGTTGCTTTGGCGTTCGCAATCGTTGGTGGTGTCATCACTGGTAAGTCTTTATCCAGCTTGCATAGAAGGTTGTTTCTCACAGATATCTTATATAAAACATTAGATAGAGCTACCCCAAAAAGACTGAAACAAAATAACGCGCCATCTTTGATAAATAGACCAGAGTTCGGTGCCAGCAATTTGATCGACCAAGCCTATCTTTTGCCTCGTCGCTCCGCGCCATTCAGGTTTTTCTGCTTGGTTGAATAAATTTCCGGTACCGAATTGTGATCTACTTTCAGCAAAGATGGCGCATTATTTTGCTTCACCTGCCGTTGCTTGGGAAATGCAGAGTAGCTCTATCTAGTGTTTCATATAAGATATCTGTGGCCATCCAACATCCATATAAAGTTGTTGCTGAAATCATACTAAGACAAGACTCAATTGACCTTTTGCTAGTCCGAATGTTATTTTGAATAATTAAAGAGAAAATACCCAAAATTTCCCGACTCGCTTCACTCGCGTAATATTTACATAGATATCTTGCTTTTTACGGTGGGGGGGGGGAGGGCAAAATCTAAACTTTAGTAAATTGTCTCCCCAGATTTGGTGTCTCCACCACGAAACTGGTCGCTATTACAGCTATTTTAGCCTCAAATTAGGGAAGCTATGGAGATCTTATTTAACCACGTTTGGACACAATCGTAACATTTCTTTCCACTTCCATCGACAAATTTAGGTTTGATCATCAAACAATTAGACGGAATTGATAATGAAGATGATCTTTATGATGATCAACGTGAATTTATTGTAAGTTTGCTTCTATTAAAGAAGTGTTTTTATTCATCTTTATCGTCGTCTTGCATAAGATTCACTTTCCCGCACTAAGATTCTCCTGACTTTTCCGGGATTTTTCCGCTATTTTTTCCTTGATAGCAGGCATGAGATTGGAAAGAGTTTCAACTACCCAGAGTTCTGATCTTTTTCCGGTAAAAAAGTTGCAGTGGAATCTTAGTGCAAGAGAGGGAATCGTTTATTTGTTTAAGCTTCTTCTCCTTCTATAAGTCCAAGAGACCACTCGTGTAATATCTAGTTCAAATAAAAGCCCAATAAAATAGGCTCAAACATATTTTCTTGTAGTTGTATTGAGAGGTTTCACTAAAAATTTACCTCGATTAATCAACAATTTTCCCTTACTTTAACAGGTACCAGATGATGACATCGAGGCCAATGGAAATGTCCACGAAATGAAGCCCACAAATGCCTCTTAAACGACTGAAGTTTTCAAGGATTGGATTTCGCTTTTTGTAGAAGCATTTTAAAGCGTAGAAAAGAGATTTTTTACTCACGATACATGGATAAAGGTTTTGGATGTGAAGAAGGGGGATACATACGCTTTATAAACATTTTAGAAATTAGAGAATGCTTACTATTATTGATAGTTATGGGACCATTGGATAATAGTGTTTAACTAGTTTTCTATCCAGCTATTTTTTTACTTATGTATGGTTGTTCTTGTCTATCCTTTTATTCTTATCGATGCAGCATACCTTATCGGCCAAAACTTAGTCGGCCTTAATTCTAGTCGGTCCTAATTTTAGTCACCTCGTCAAAATTTAGTCACTAAGGGCCGACTAATAACTAAGTTTTGGCCATTTCTAAATTTTTGGTCTGCCCAAATTTTAGTCGGCCCTACTTTTTAGTCGGCCCTAATTTCAGTCACCAAGCCAAAATTTCGTCACTTAGGGCCGACTAAGTTTTGGCCATTTCTAAAGTTTTAGTCAGCCCAAATTTTAGTCGGCCCTAATCTTAGTCACCAAGCCAAAATTTAGTCCCTTAGGGCCGACTAAGTTTTGGCCGACAAGGTATACCGCGTTCGGAGAAAATTAGACCAGATTTATAAGAACACCTCTTTATTTAATTCTTCAAACTAGCCGATTAAACGAAAATCCACCACTTTGTTGATAATCCCAAGCTCCAGAATAATAATTGATTTTATGAAACACTATACAAAATCTGTGCCGCTTTTCCTGGATAATTTGTATTCGCAACCCTTGCATATTGTACTATTTATATGAAAAACCTGTAAAGGTTAAATTATTATCTTACCTTCCCAATTTATGGTATAAACCTTTATATTACAGCTTAATCAATAAAATTGTAAATATACATTATAGCTTTAGAAAGAAATGAAATACTTCTGATATATAAAGTTTTACATTTTCAAGTCTGTAAACCGCTGGCCGGTCTCCTGAAGGTCCTTGTTTTTGATGGCTAACGTTCTTACGATAATCGATAAAAACTGTCTAAAAATTCGATCAATATTCAAATGAGAATATTTCCGCTGAGAATGCAACTTAAGGGCTCTGGTCATAGTGAAAAATCAATTTCAGAATTTGAAGATGAAACCTTATGTTTTTGCTTCTTTGACATGTTTTAGAACAAACTGCTTTTGAAAAAATTAATTCAAGTAATTACATCATGAGTAATTAAGGAATAACTGTGGCATGGACCTTAATAAAACGTCAAAATGACGCTATTCATATAATTTTCACAAAAAAGCCTAATCTCCTTAGGGAAATCACTTTATTGTTTCAAACTTTCTTTAAGTTTGACAAATAATTTCTTTATTTAGATTTTTTCGGAAAAATTTTCTATTTGGCTACATCCCAAGTTATAGCTGATTTTGTATGGAAATTTAGTGGAAAAAATTGCCAAAAATGTTGTTTTTTGGAGATTTCAAAGGAAAGATACTTCCACAAAAATTTTCCGAAATTGTATTTTTTGATAATAAAAAGATACATCACCTGAACCAAAAAAAATTCCAAAATGTTTGATTTTTACCGAGATTAGGGCTTTGAAAGGTGAAATACTCTTCTTCGAAAAACTCTTCGTTTTCTTCTTCATTTAATTTTTTCATCTCAATTTTTTGATCTAAAAAGGTAGTTTAACATAACAAGTTATACATTAATCTTTTTAAAATTCAGAAATTGCCATTTAAGTTGGTGTAAAATCGTCCAGAGCCCTTAATCGAATATTTTGAGATATGTACTAAGCTGTCCACTTGTAAAAACTGCTCAATAAAAACCCTCCCATCAAATTATTGCCAACTTGGTTTCGGCTTATTCTAAAGTGGTTATACAACAGTACTAGCGAGGTTAAGCACGGGTTTATTTTGACCGTAAAGTGCCCTGGTGAACTCCCCCCCCGGTGAATTCTCACCCAGTAAATTCCCCCCTGGTGAATTCCCTCCCGGAAAATTCCCACCCGGTGAATTCTCCCCTGGTGAATTCCCACCCATATATTTTCATATGTGTTTTTAAGTTTCGAAATCATGGACTGTAACCCCGGGGGGTACTAGGGTTGGCGAATGAGAGGTATGCGCGGACGGGACCTCCGAAAACCGACCCTTAGAGACTTTTTGAAATTTTTTTTTCGATTTTTGAAAAAAGTCATACCCTAGAGAGACTTTATTACAGTTTTTTCTCTGGAAATCAAAAAATTTCCTAAAAAACCCTGAATTTCCGACCCTAATTTAAAACTTTCAATCGAAACAAACCTCCAATTTTAGGGTCACGGATTTTTACAAGTTTTAAGAATCACAACGCCAATTTTTTTTGATTCTGAGAAAAGAACTGAAAGATTTTTACATGATAGTCGTCTACACAGATTCTTATAAGATAAATAGTAAAATCGCTTATTTCAAATTACATGGTTTTTTAGTTCACCAGGGGGGAATTCACCGGGTGGGAATTTTCCGGGGGGGAATTCACCAGGGGGGAATTCACTGGGTGGGAATTCACCAGGGGGGGAATTCACCAGGGGGGAATTGTCCGGGATGCGATACCGTAGTAGGTCTGTACATAACTTGCCAAAGCAAACCATGCGAGTGAAATCTTATGTACAGGCCTACGATATCGCATTGAACGATCTAAATAAACACTTGCTTAACCTCGCTACTATCCGATTTTTTGGGGCGTTTGATTGTTAAATGAGCCTTTGAGTTTTGAATAGTTGGCTGTAAGGGCGGTATATCTCCAGAGGGTTTCCTGAACTGCCGTAGCTACATTTGGAAAAATCATAACATTTTGATGAAAAATGTCTTGCCTAAAAGCCGGCTCTTTCCCTTGAGCAATCTTGCTAAATTGCAAGATTTTTTTGGAAAAAGAAAAACACTTTTTAAATACCCTGAAACAATATTTGTGAGTGTTTTTCAAATTATTGAAACTAATTTTTAACAAATGAAATTATGAGTGAAAGTTCTTTTGAATTAAATAAACATCTTAGCTCCCTAAGAAGATGAACGAAAGAAATTTTTAAGAATTGTAAGGATCTTTTAATTATGGATTTTTTCAATGTAATTTTTCGTAATTTGTCAAAAACTGTTTATTATTGCTGACAGTCAGCAAGAAAAAAATCCAAATTATACTTTTTTGAGGTCACGATTGTATTTAAAAACTATATAAGAACACAAGGCTTAGATGGTTAAAATATTAAGGAGAAGTTATAGATACACGTGCATTTTAAGGCTTTGCACATCCAATTTCTTAGGAAATTGCACAAAAATATTCACAAAATGCCGAAAATAAGAACATTTTTAGGCTTGAAAATCTAAAAGTTAAGAACACCGGCTTCAAAGATTTTGGAACGCGTATGCGAGTCCATACTTGCAGTTTCGTTGCGAATTTTGACAGTGGCGTGAACATAAGAATGATATTTACAATCATGGTCGTAATATTCGAGAAGAGAAATTCCTACGAAATCTTATAACCACAAACGATTTGGAAGCGCTCTAAATTAGGTTGGAAGGGTAGAGTTTTAACGCTAAACTCAAGACTTAGGAGCTTAGGATCTAAGGATCCAAAAGTTCAAGAAAGGTCAAATAAGGCTCAGAATATAGCCTGGAAGTCTATAAACCCTTCCCAAATTGAAATATCCGATTAGATTCAACAGATAGCCCAAAATCGACTTTCTCGCCTGAACTTCAAATCGCTAAAAACGAGGAAATAACCAAATTCCCAATACATTTCAACCTTGATTGTAATGGAGGTGGACATTAAATAAACTTAATATTGAGTAATTTCTATTTGACTTTCTTTTCCCACAGTAAATGCTAAATAAAAATTAAACTTATAATATATACAATTTTCGACGCAAAAAACGTTTTACCGAAACGTAATGTTTATAGCTCTTACGACATAAACTTCAGCATCGAATCACTTAAGGCGTGATTATAAATAGACCTTATCGTAGTTTTTGATTTTTCTAAAAAAGCGATGTATTGTGGGATTGTTTCGAGTGTATTACAATAGAATTCCCTCGAGGAATTCCTAAGACATTTCTATTGTAATACACTCGAAACAATCCCACAATGCATCGCTTTTTTAGAAAAATCAAAAACTCTAATAAGGTTTATTCTATCGAAAATGTTAGTGATTTGACCACAAAGAAACTTTGAAGGCCAAACACGCTCTAACATTCGTATTTGTTTGTTCCACAGAAATCTTATATAAAGTACTTTAGGCGTACAAACTTTCGCTAGCAGAAACTTTCGCGAGGACGAAAAATCGCGAAATTCACGACATTTACTTTCGCGAATTAAGACGTAAAATTGAGAATTTTCACATGAAAAAATGGCTTAGAGGGACAAATACTTCTTGGATTGGCTTGAAACATTTGTCCTTTAGCTATTGCCATAAAAGTTACATTTTATTCAAAGTTTGAAGTTTTACAGGTTTTCTATTTTGTCAAGAATTTTTCGCGAGCATAAACTTTCGCGAATGACCCTTCCTAGAATTTTTAAAGACATTCGCGAAAAGAGCCAAAATTCGCGAAAACCGCAAAAGTTTTTGCTCCCGAAAATTTGTACGCCTAAAGTAGACCAGAGGTTAGTACTACCAATTTATTCGATCAGAATAAACAATAAACAACTGACATGGCAAGAAAAAGGTTTGTTGTTATGTACAATACAATTTTCGTAAACTTTGTGAATGCTTTCTGGAAGGGTGACTTAGGAAATAAAAAATTATAAAATTGAAAAATGGAAAAAAATAAATCATCTAAATCAACAATACACGGGTTTCGGATTAAATTTTTGCTTAGCTTTAGCTTTGATCCCATGTAAATTTGCACGAAAAATATCAAGTAAACAGAACGAAAATTGGCCGTGT
Organism: Clytia hemisphaerica; assembly: GCF_902728285.1. Taxonomy (NCBI): domain Eukaryota; kingdom Metazoa; phylum Cnidaria; class Hydrozoa; order Leptothecata; family Clytiidae; genus Clytia; species Clytia hemisphaerica. The sequence continues at coordinate 210,661 of NW_027103556.1, read as the reverse complement.
ATCAAGCAATTTTAGCTCATTTTTCCATTTTGACAGACTGTATGGGTCATTATGAAAACAAAAAACATTAAAATAAAAAGTCGATCGTTTAATCATATTTCTTTTATTGAATTTAAAATAGAAAAACATCTTTTGAATGAACACCTGGCTTTCAAAAGAGAAGAAAGGAAATCTATCAACCTTTTATAAGGCATTTCCCCTTATCGCTCCTTTTATTTACTTGATTTTTTCTCTCGCGCCAGATTTAATTCGAAACCCGTGTATTAAAAGAAAGTAAACGGAAATGAACAATCAAACTTAAACTCGTTGTAAGGGGACTGGGTACAAATTTGTTTCTTCACGAGTTAGTTCCATCGAGTTTAAAGCCTGAAGGGCTAGAATAGAATCTCTAACCTTTCTCAGGCAAGAAAATTGAAACCACTTATTTCCCATCCAGAACGCGCCGTAATCACGACGACGGATTATATCTAGCGGTTCCTTTGATTTTGAGGACTGCTTTTTTTTTAAATCTAGCGATAGATTTTAGTTTCAATCCGGCGTTTGTGTAAAAACCAAGCGCGGGCGTTCTGGATGGGAAATAAGTGGCTTCGTTTCCCATTCAGGAGTCTCGAGTCTAGCCATTCGGGTTTGGAAATCAATGGTTAGCTCCTCACCCAGACCGCCTATCGGGAGCAAAGGGTGCGAGTAAAATTTAATGAAAAAGGGAAACAATATTATGTACAGGTGAGGTTTGAAATCCACGCACTATCATCAGGTAGACATAGTGAAACTTTATTCAATGTTTGAATAACTTAAGCTTTAGTAAAAGCGTTCTGCATTCATTCCCAATTATTTGACGCTCAATCAATTGATACCCCGTGTGCCACACCGGTGGAACCCCCGCCCTAATTGAAAATTTGGCCAAAACTTTATTCCCAGTGAAAAAAAAGCACTCCACCTGAGCTGGGAAGAATAAAATTTCTATCACCATTAAGATTTGGATAGAAATTTCTACCCACTTGTGGGAAAAGGTTTCACCGGGGCTGTGAGACAGGGGTGTACCATGAGACAATCCATCAGTCAGAGAATATTTTCATACAGGCGTCATGTTTGATAGCCGTATTCTGCTAGTTCACAGCTCATATATTGTTACCAATGGGCTTGTATGTTCGAGAAAGTTAGCCGTGATAAGAGGCTCTGAAGTCTTCTTCAATTCTCATATGTTACTTGAATGAGGGTCAACATTGAGTGAAACTGGACGCGCTTTTATTTGTGAGCTGCCTTCTCTGAAAACATAAAGTGATGAGCATGAATTCACTTTCTAATTCAAATTCCAACAAAAGATACAGCTTTTTTTTCCACTGTAAATCTCAATGAAGCTCTGATATCAAAATTTTATTTAGGCTTACAAAATTTTGTATAACAAGCTATATGCTGAATGGACCTACCTGATGATGAAAGTTAGATAGCAATGCGAAAAGAAAAATGAAAAAAAATCAGTCAGAAAATATAGCGCTTAGCGAAAATACACAACACAATAAATTCATCATTGATTGTTGATGGGGGGAGAGGGAAGGGTTGTAGGGAAAAAATAAATAGGAAGTTATGGTCACAAAATTCAGTTTTATTGACAATTGAATCATGCTTGATGGTGAGCATTGTTATCAATAATGTTTTTGTGTGAAAAATATAGAAATATAAAGAAAAAATCCAATGAAAATCTGCAAAAATAAAGAAATTCAAGAAATACTGTCTTTCCGGCGAAAAAAGGTTGTTCCGGCGACTTTTAAAATAGTTCCGGCTTCAAAAATCAATTTTATTGAAAATTGAAACATGCTTGATGGTGGGCATTGCTATAAATAATGTTTTTGAATGAAAAAACAACCAATTATAAGGAAAAAGTCCAATGAAAATCTAGAAAAACGGCGATTTCCGGCATATTTCAGGCATTTTCCACCGGAAAAAAAAATTTCTCAAAAATCGGACTCGGCCATGTTTAGGGCATTGTTAATACGCATCTTTGAGCAAAAAATCAGAAAAAACTAATGATAAAATCTCGAGAAAGTGCCAAAAAAACAGTTTTTCCGGCATATTTCCGGCATTTTCGGCCGGAAAAAGATGTTTTTCGAAAATTGGGCTCCGTCACAATTTAGGTATTGACATTTTGCATCATTGTGCAAAATTTCATGAAAGAATATAAAGTACAGCTCAAGAAATTCAAGAAATACCGTTTTTCCGGCGAAAATCGGCTGTTCCGGCGATTTTTAGAAAGTTCCGGCTTCAAAAATCTATTTTATTGAAAATTGAAACATGCTTGATGGTGGGCATTGCTATTAATAATGTTTTTGAATGAAAAAAACAACCAATTATATGGAAAAAGTCCAATGAAAATCCAGAAAAAACGGCGGATTTCCGGCATATTTCCGGCATTTCCGGCCGGAAAAAATTTTTTCTCAAAAATCGGACTCGGCCAAGTTTTGAGCATTGCTAATACGCATCTTTGTGCAAAAAATCAGAAAAAACTAATGATGAAATCTTGAGAAAATGCCAAAAAACCAGTTTTTCCGGCATATTTCCGGCATTTTCGGCCGGAAATGATTTTTTTTCGAAAATCGGGCTCCGTCACATTTTGGCCATTGCCATTTTGCATCTTTGTGCAAAAAATCAGAAAAAACTAATGAGCCAATCTCGAGAAAAGCTGGTAACAGACGAACGAACGAACGAACGGACGAACAGACAGAGGTTAATTCATAGGACCTCCACCGGGGCACCCGGAGGTAGGTCCAAAAAATTTAAAAGATTTATTCGTATTAGAGAAAGATTCGAATAATTAGGTTCGAATTAGAGAGAGATAACTGTAATTTAATTAAAAAGCTTATTCAATAACAAAGGCCCTATAAATTAGAATCGACCTTACCTTCTAAGCAGTTTATTTTAATACCTTTTCAAGCAAAAAAGCAAACGTCCTTTAAGATCCATAACGTTGTTTCAACGTTCATCTAACGTTATATGGACGTTGTGAACGTTAGATAAACCTTAAAACAACGTTGTGAATCGACCTTACCTTCTAAGAGAGCCTCTGAGTTGACCAAACTTGCTTTTGAGAAGTGGTTCCAACTTCTCCACGAAAGTGTGGTAGTTCCTTTCCAACTCTTTTTGGTAGGCTCGTTGATCTTGTGAGATGAGAGATTTGTTGAGAGAAAGAGCGTCGCTACACCTGAAGGAAGAAAAGAGATTACCGTATTATTTCGAATAAGCGCCTCGGACGTCATTTATCGTATTTTTGGATTTTAGGAGGACGTATATTCGTTTATCTTATACCGTAACAGGCACAATGCATATTGGAAAAAAGGCGTCGGTACACCTGATGGAAAAACAGGTTATCGTATTATTGTGAACGCACGCCCGGGCGTTGGTTATTTTTTAGGATTTTAGGAGGGGCGTTAATTCGAGGGGGCGTTTATTCGTTTATTCTATGTGGAAAAAATAGTAGTGTGTGAGTAGTCTGTAACAACTCTTCTATGATGAAAGCATGTATGTATATCGAATTTGAATTCTTTGAAACACAACTTAAAGCAGACTTCCTCCCAATTATAATATAAGTAAAAGCTCTCTCAGATACTTTCCAAAATGTGTAACTAGTGTACCTTTCCTTTCTAATAGATAATGGTTATATCTCTCACATTATTCAATGGGCTTTTCCAGAAAAAAATCGTGCACCCCCTGTTGAGGAGGTCCATTTCTGTTCCAAGGGGTAAGGTTTGAAATGCAGAGGAATTCCATAAGGGTAGACGAAAATCCGTCAAAAGTAAGCGGAATCCCAAGGGAGTAATGATTGAAAATTTGTAAATTCCATAGGGGGTAGGTCACAAAAGGTTGGACCTCCTCAACAAGGGGTGCACGGTTTTTTTCTGGAAAAGCCCAATGTGCATCGCTTATCTACATTATCTAGACTACACAAGGCAGTTAAATAATCAGTTGAGATGATTGACAAACCTTTTGACGAACTCTTTGAAGCACAGCCTCAATTTGTGATGATGACGAGTAATGTTGGAGACGCCATTCCGATCTTTTTCAAAGTCTGACAGAAAAACGTTGGCAATCTCGAATGGTCCCTGCAAAAATTATTTCAAAAAAATTGAAAGCTATTAAATAGATAAAATATCAGGCTCTGAGTGTAAGACACTGTTTTATCATCCAAATCAGCCTGAGACCTTGGTTACACGAGATATCTGATTGACAGTTAAAAAAAGCCTTGTAAAACCAATTGTAACATTTTGGCGATAGGAAATTTATGTTTTGTTAAAAAGTTATAACACCGTTTGAAAGATATTCTCGAGGAGGAAGCAGGGCTATCACGAATTAGTCGCCCTGCTCAACCCTTACATCTCAATGTAATCAGCCATAAAATTATCCTTTTGAATATCTTTGCAACGGTGTAAGCTTTAACATAGCATAAATGGGTGCTGAGAAAGTGTTAAAAAAGGAAAGTTTCCACATACTTTAGGCCCTAATTGTTTCAATCAATTTTGGCGATAAAAGTTAAATAAAAAGGGCCACACCCTAAAAAGAATTTACTTAGTAGAGCTTTTTTCAAGTCTGCTTTCGCATCTTTTATATCAAATTTTAGGGATGCAAGTAGCCTAAGAATTCAAAATTCCCTTTTATTTTTACCCTCAAACAGTTATATAAGACCCCTGTTACACGACGTACCTGATTCACAGTAGTACCAATACAACCTTGTAGCACCATCTGCAACATTTTAACGTCAGTCTTGTGTTGACACATGGCTTTTTTTAATTCTTCGATTTTCGACTGCACGTCTTCGATTGCTACCTCGATGGGCGTTAACACCAGCTGCAGTAAGATTAAATGAAAAAAGTTGGATGTTGCAAAAAGTGATCCCTTTTTAAATCAATCAAAATATCTACTATCCTAAAGAAAACGTTCATTGCGGGAGAGGAAGATGTATCGTCAGAGGGGTATCAAAAAAGTCGCAATATCCATATATAAGTCTTGGTCTCAAAGAATGCACCCCCTGAGCTTAGGGGGGGGGGCTAGACAGCGGTAAACGAAATGTCTTTGAAGAAATTCATTAAATTTTTGTCCAACTATCTTCTTTCAGGAGATTTGGTGGCAGAGCAGGTGTATGCATTTCGTCTTTATTGGGACTCATCAGCATTGCATAACTGCACCCTGGCTAGTCAGATCAAATTGCCTAGAATATCACAGCACAAATCTAATTGTGGCGCAAACTGAAAGAAGAATTCACTCCTCAATCCAAAATTAACGAAACTTTTTTCCTTAAATAACTTAATATTATATTCGACTTTGAAAAAGAACAATCCTGCCGAACCTCTTCTCGTTGAGTGACGTTGATTCTTGTCTTGATGTAAGGGAAAGCGTTTGCCACCGTCAATACGGTCTTCCGTTTGTATTGGTTGGACAGCTCCCCGTGTGCTTTACCGCTCGGTGTAAACGGTGTCACAAAAATGAAACGTCCTGGAAGAAACAAGAGGAATTTTAGACTAGAGTCATTTATAACCAATGTATTAGCAGGTATTAGTGATATGGGTGTTACATGATGATAAGATAATTGTTACGAGAATAATAGTTCCTTCCATTATTTTTTGCCAGATTAGTCGTCTAGCATGCTACACTAAAGAAATTTCTGTGGCTGTGTCCTAGAAAAGACGTCACGGATTCTAAGGTTTCCCCCTACTTTAGGGCGATAAACTTAGATATTTTATCTTGAGATGAGAGAAATGAGGAGAAAATGCGAAGTAACCATATTGGTTCAAAGAGATCAAGGGAAAGACAAGTGAATAATTAACTTACTGAGATTATTATTCTTTTCAAAATAAGTGCTTCGTTCTTCTTGTTCATACTCCAAGAAATGAGGTTCAACGTAAGTGATTTGAATGTAGCCCTGAGTAATAAAGAGAGCACAGTTCTCACTCGACCTACATAGTGTGTAGTATCACTTCTCTTAGATAGATAGTTGATATTTTACGTAGATTCAAAAAGCTTCAGGCTGCTTGGAGAATTCCAAATATCACCCGACAAAATTGGTGTGCCTCAATAGCGGTGTAAATGCATAGTGACAGATCTACTTTATTTCAAATTTTAGTGATAATGTAGGGCCGTTTGACGTTGATTTACAATTGCTTCTTTGCGGGTACCACTTTCAAGAAAAAACTCCGATCAAAGATGGCGGATATATGCTAGTCCAGGGTTATTATAAAGGTCATCAAACACATCATACCTTTTCTTCATCCAATTTAGTAGGGTCGACAACATTTGAATCTTTGATAATCTCGATACGACTGCTGCCAAACTTGTCTGCGTAGAAACTCTGTAAAAGAAAAAGAGAATGTTAATTTAAATGAGTATTCTTTAAAAGGGATTAATCTATCCGCTATCCGCTGGCAGTTTCAGACTGTTTTAAACGATTTTTTTATAAGAACAATTTTATAAGAACAAATTAAGAATGATGCTGAGCCTCAGATTTCAGGTATCATTTAGAAAGTACAGTTGACGCTCTCTAATTCGATTTTCAAGGGGAATCGGATTTTCATCGAATACGGGAGCGTATTGAATAGTAGGAAGTCTCCCTAATCCGATAAACACGAGGTAAATATCGAATTATAGAGCTGAGAAAGAAAAATATAAGCGAGACTCGATTGGTTTGAACGCGAATCAGGACAAATGTCTAAGTTCTTGCTGAAAACCTAAGTTCTTCGGAAGAAAACTTTCGATATTTGCCTGTTTTGAAAAGTTTTGAGGAATCGAATTTCGAAATTATAATTCAAACGCAAAAAAATCGAAAATTTGAATTTCGAACTCCGTCCTAAAGGCCTTTTTACACGCTAGAAATCGAATAAGAGAGCGAAAAACCTTCAAGGGACTTCAAATTTTCATCGAAAACGGGAGCTTATCGAATAATAGAATGTCGAATAGTAGAGCGTAGTTTATGAGAGTTTCTTAAGGAAATTTGATGGTGACTTTCAATTTGATCGAAAACGGGAGCTTATCGAATAGTAGAACGTCGAATTAGAGAGCTTCCACTGTACTTATTTTAAAAGATTTAAAACCCATTTTAAGTTTTTAAGTAAAGAAAGTAAGCGTATTAAGAACGGCGTAAGAACCTTAAACATGGAAATTTCAAAAAATAAGAACAGTCCAGCAAACATCTATTATTCGATCTTTATTTAATTTGAACTAAAACATTGGGCTTGGAAAACCGTATAAAATACTCTCTGTAATTTGAACATTTCTCTAATTCGAATGATAACTTTTCATGGTCATTTGAATATCGAATTAAAGAGAGACGACTGTAATATCATAAATAATATATGCTAAGAAAAGTAAGAAGATGAAATGGGAGATGCTCCGTTACATAAACACAAGACAAATAAATTTTGTGTACCCAAGGTTTTTTTGGGACAGACAATCTTCCTCCGTTGGAAAAAGGAGAGAAATTTTACACCGGATCAGAAAATATTTTTGTTTTTGTTCCCCTAAAATCCAGCCCATAAGTTGTTCATGGATTTTGAGAAAAAAAACACTTTTAAAGTTTGTTCTAAATTCTGGTAAGTTGCCACATTTTGTACCTAAAATAACAATCTATCGTTTGTATTCTTCAAGTTTTTTCAACAACAGCCACTGAGCAAACTGCTGGCAAATTGCTTGGTCAATTATTAGATAAATCGATCACAAACCTTCAACGGAACTTTAGCTTATTGGCAAAATCTAATGAGCAGCTTCAAAAGGAGCTTCGATATTTGAAATCTGAAGTTGGCATTCTCAGGAAGCTCCACGGACACTGCGCTCCATGTAAACCCATCAAAAACAGTAATTATTGCGATTGTACTGGTATTGGGTCTAGAAAGGATTGTCTTGAATTCTTGCAAGCCGGTTATCGAAAGAACGGATTGTACAAAATCGATGGCCCTCGATTTCGTGATATTAATGTCTTTTGCGATCAAACAAGTCAGGTAGGAGGCTTCATAACAATTTTACGACGCCAAGATGGTTCAGTCAACTTCCAAAAACCATGGAAAGATTATAAATTCGGTTTCGGAAAACTTTTAACTGAATTTTGGTTCGGGAATAAAAACATACACGACTTCACAAAACCTTCCTTTGCACCGAAACAATCTGAATTGCTTATCAATATGCGGATGAAAGGAGAGATGCGATCAATTTACGCCAAATACGACACCTTTGAAATCGGAGATGAGGCCAGCAAATACATATTAAAGGTTTCTCGACCATCAGGGACCGCGCCTCAACCGAATGCCTTAATGAGCATCAACATAATATTTTCATAAAATTTTCAACATTTGATCAGGATAACGCTAACAACTTCGAGAGTTGTTCGGAAAGTTACGGAAAAGTTGGATGGTGGTTTGACCAGTGCTACTCAACGCTTTTAACAGGCAATTACAAATTCACAAAGGGCCACGGCGAAATTACTTGGCATAATTCTGATCAACTTGATCCCGAGTTTATCGAGATGAAAATTAGACGTAAATTGTGAACAGACAAAAAATAAAGGTTGATCTCTTTGCAAAACGCTAAACGCTGGAGGGTCCTTTCTAGAACGCCCAAAGCTTCAACTTTTTGAATTTTTACAACTTGTAGATTTACGATATTGAATTTTCATCAATGTGATTTATAATATTTTTTGAAAGGTACATGACTAGAAAATACGATTTGATTATCATATTTATTTATTTTTTTGCTCCATTTTTTGACTTTACATTTTTGGGTGTTTTGTTTTCATTTTTCTCCCGCCGCTTACCCAAGTCACCCGAAAGTCAACGCGCTCATGCACATGTGAAATATGAAACGTCACAATTATTTCAATGCTTTATATCTTTGGGTCGACAACAAGGGAAAGCAAGAATCTAATTAGAATTAATAGTTCTTTCGTCATCATAACTTTCAGTTCAGTCCATTTCTATTCCCTATCCTACTTTGGCTCTCAGATCGATTTTAGTTGATCCCCATCCCCTAATACAGGAGACAACCATGTTCGTACTCTTAAAGATTTGCTAACCGCTTTGTCAAGAACAGGTAAATGAATTATACAGATCAAAACATCTACTTAACTTTCTCTAGTCCAGACTTCTCTTATTCAAATCTTTCTATAATTTTAACTTAAACATTGGTCCCTTCCAGCTAGAAAGTGGGATAATCTATTCCCTTTTTTGTCTATAAATAGGTTTTAAACGGAATAAAAATACAGACACTAAAGGTTCCTAGCCTCCCGCTAAAAGCCCTAGATTATACCACCAGGAGGTGGGAACCAAAAAAAATCCCTTCTCCCTTTAATTCGAATCTTTCTCTAAGTTATTAGTCTTTTGAATGTCAAAGATCCTACAGTACTGTACAGATAAAAAACCTGAAAAACTTGTATTCTAGTATCCCGTATACGATACGTAGAGGACGAAGATTTTGAGAAAGAAATAGAATATCGATGTTGTTCACATGGTCCAACAGGATTATAATATAATTGTATACTACTTGTTTTTCTTCAAGCTGTGGTAGGATTCAACACTGATATTTCCTCTTCTAGCTTACGGTGTCAGATTATTGCTTGAGAAACTCTTGAAACGTGTACCGGTTAGGCATTTTCTTGCAAAATAGAAATGAAACGATACCACTCAAAATCACATTCCAATGATTTGTGTGTTATTTGATACTTATTTTCCTTGGGAGAGGCGCAGTAGTGTAGTGGTTATCAATCTTGACTACCGTCCAGAAGGTCGGGGTTCGATTCCCGCTCGGTGCCGTGATTCACTTGGCAAGTGAATGTACCTTCGCCCCATGCCATGTGAGGGGAATTGGGTAGACCGAAACTCAAGAAGCCTGTCGGTGACTGTGATTCCACAATTCATCGTGGATGAGGTGAGAGTGCGCTGGCCTTGTTCTCTAGTGGTTCACGCTGGACTTAACGCACTCGATCCAAAAACTGTGTGTCAGTGTCTCGCAAGCTGGTCGCAGTATAAACCATCGCGTAGACGGTTCTAATGAGACGACTCCTAGACCGCTCAATACTGAACCGGTTGTCCTCTGGAAAGAGCAGCCAGTCATCATTTTCTTAGGGGCATTGATGATTTCGAATGAACGACTTTGTAAGTTAACAGTTGAAAAGAAAATGTTTTTTTTTTTTTTTGCATTGACACTGCAGTTGGAATGAAAGGACTGCTTTAATGCCTAAAGTCCAAACCCATTGCCATCCATTTCGCCGTGTTACTTAAAATGGGTGCCATCGTAAAGAAATCATTAGAAAAAGGGTAGGAGATTTATTCCGACCCTAACAGTGAGTGCGACTGACAATTCCTGCATTAATAACACGCATGCGTAATTTATCGTTCTTTTAACCATAAGTTGTTAATCTTCACAACAAATAAAAGAAAAATCAAGGCTTTAGGCTGCACAACCTATCCTGGTCACCGGGTTGTGGATGGCGAGATTTAGCCGTTTTTATGAAATTTGTCGTTCTTTTTGTTTATTGTTAGCAAATACAGGAATCTTAAAGTAGAAACCCTCTAAACATTAAACACTGTATAATAAATAATAAAAAAAGAAATAAAGTACGGTACCAGTAATCTGTTGGAAATTTCTGGTAACTTTGTGATGGCAGGTTCTTTATAAATGAATTCTTCCGTGTCTATATCACCAAATAACGAACCGTAAAATGCAACACGGAAATACGTTCCCATCATTCGCTTACCAGCCTATCAAAGAAAGGATACAAATGTCACGTGATATGAATGGCTAAACCAATCAGATTAATCAATTAAATGCCATCACATCGTGAAACTCAAAATTTCTGATTTCACATGCGCGTACTCCTAAATAAGAAAACGTTCACACACTACGGTTCCGTTTCGCTCCGAAACGAAATGAAGGCGTTCTATTGGTTAGAAGTGACGTAAGATTTCATTTTTTGACGAGTTTTTACAAGTTCTTATTTGACTTGGCTGGTTATTAACCTGTAATAAAAAAATTGTTACTTTTTCTAAAGAACGCGTCATTGTAGTACTTAAAATTCCAAAAACTCCAGTTCATCCCCATTTTATGGACTCTCTTTTTGAATTTTTCAATCAAACAGGGTAAAAACAAGGCGGCATGGGTCGTTCATGCTTCAGTATTACACGATTGTGAAGATTGGGCGATCTCATATGATATCAGTGACACTTAAGGCCGGTGTCCACTTTCGTGTGAAGCGCGCGAAAGATTTTTTCTTAACCGTTTTTGCCTGAAGAAAAGATTACGTCATAAAAAAGTTTCGCGCGAACAAAAAAAAAGTTGAAGGAAGTTTAACTTTTTTCAACCGTTACGTCAATTTTGACCAATGGAATTGCTTCTTTTTTCAATCAACCAATGACGTTACAAATAACGTGAAAGTTTCGGGCGCTTCGTGCGAAAGTGGACACCGGCCTTTATACACCGGTCTTTCAAAAACAACAGAAACACATACCGTGGACATGATTTTACTGAACGCTTCACCTAGCCTCTGATGCAGCATGTGAAGTTTCTTGAAATCACGTCTAGCCTCTAAGATTGGAATCAGTAGTTTATCCACTTCGTTGATCAGTTCATACATCTGCGCGTTCTTGAACATATGTACAGCGTGCTCGAGGAGGCCAAGGAGACCCGTCTCGCTGAAATATTTGCCTGTGCAAATCCCTTCTTCTCCCTACAAAAAATAATACGAAGACCTGTGATAAAAGAGGCGTAAGCAACACAAACCTCGTGTCCTCGGTTCGAATTCCCACTCCTTTCGATGTCTATTCAGTTCATATATCGTATACGAGATGTCTGACCGTAGATTCAGACAATTTTTCTGTCGTTTTATAATAACTCTGTGCGCATTGTCTGTTTGATAAAAAAAATTCCCGTACGGAAACTCCTTATGATTTCCAAATAGCAACACTTCTCTCATCGCCACTCAATCGCAGAGGTTTGAAAAATCTCAAAGCAGAAATATAATAAATCTAAGATCTAATTCTGTCACCCATCTTTCGAGATGGGAATAATTGAAAGATCGAAATCGGATAATGAAAACCTCCCTGGCTGTTATAGACAACGAAATGTAGTTCCATAAAGAAGTGTGCCAGGATTAAAAGGGGATTGTCGACATTAGAACCAACTTACAGAATAAATAGAGCTATAGAAGCAATGAAGTCATAATGTTGAACTTACAGGCGAAATGACGTCATCGGAGACAGCCGACTCTTCAATGGAGTTCGTTGAAATGTTACAAAAATCGACACACCCAACTGGCAAATAACGTTTATCGACCAACAGTGAAAGATACTCTGCAACAAGGGCGGCAGAATGAACTAAACACATTCCGGCTTCCGTAAAATTGTGATATTTGGTGTGATCTTTGGCCATGTTTTGAAGCCACGTCAACCGGAGGTCGGGAGAATTTTGATAACTGTGAAAGAATAGAACGTAGTTTTATTAAAGGGTTGTATACACTACACAATATATTGTCAGGTGTCCGCAATATCTTGTCAGCTCGATTTGCAATATTCCAACAATATAGGGGGATTGTTTACAAAATGAAAATTCCTTTTTATATAATAGAGCACCTGTTGTTTACTCTGTACATTGCGGAAAGAGTTGTCAAATCCCCAAGATAATCGAATGACAAAAAAACAATTTTTTCAACGTCTTTTCTTAAAAAGGAAATCTGTGAATGTTTGTGCACTTCTTCCCTTTAAATTGAACACCTTTTTGGAACTAATTTTCGCGGAAATTAATTTTAGCGTTTAGCGGACATAAAAATTTGAACCCGCAAAATACAATTTTTTCAATTTTGTAGAAAAATTTGAAAAAACCCTAGGAAAATGAAAGAAATTCGTCCAAAAAAGGGCAAAACCACGTAAATTAAAATCCTGTCAAATGCAATATTTTGCTATTTTTTTTCGACCGCGAATATTAGTTCCCGCGAAAATTAGTTCAATAAGGTAGAAGATAGTATGTAACAGATGCACGAATCCTTTATCGGCCAACAAAATTGGTGTATGTAAAGATAATATAATTGCTATAATCATTTGAAAGAAGAATTTACCCTTTAGCAATTCGGTATTGAAGGTCAATGTACATTTCCTTGTCCTCTTCGTATTCTTTCATTTTCACCGTGTCCGAAAGAATCATGTGTAAATTGAAGACCAGCTCGCGAACCTGAATACAATGGGTAGATCGATTTGAAAAACGAGTACGGTCTGATTTGGGTTATTAAAAATCTATTTTGAAAAATCAAAATTATATATAATATCACGTGCAAATTGAGCCTAGGCCAACTCATGCCATATGATGGGAATTAGGTAGAGAGAAACTCAAGAAGGCTGTCGGTGACTGTGCTAGGCATCGATTCCACAATACATCGTGGATGAGGTAAGAGTGCACTGGTCTTATACCCTAGTTCTTCACGCCGCATTAATGCACTTGATAACCGTATTTTAGTGTCTCGTAAATTGGGAGGCAGTATAAATTAAAGCGTTAGACGGTTCAATCGAATTGACTCCTAGACCGCTCAATACAGAACCGTTTGGGAGTCCTAAGACTAGAGTCTGCTTTTGACTAAACTTTGCTTTTTGATAATTTTTTCTGACGCTGAGTCCAGCGAAGTAGACTAGGAACGTTTGGCGAGGTCGCTATTTTGAGAGAAAAACGTTAAAAATTCAAATAATAATAAAGCTACTTGGAGTTGATTGACTGTTTTACAGTCCGCCTAAGCAAAAGCATATTACCATATACTACCGGGCCACTTAATCACCTCATCCAGTCTATGAAAAAGCTTTAAGTGGACCCCGGGCTAGAGTCCTACCTGTTCGGGGAAAGGTGTTTGTTTCAATTGTTGATCAGCTTGAGCGTACGTGATGATTGTTTTCAACGATTTGCGAAGAAAATCTTCGTTGAAACATTCTGAACCAACCAGAGAGGAGAGAGACATTGTCACTTGCATTTTGACACGTGCGAAATTGTTGCCTGAAAATGATACATAAAAACACAGATATCATTGGGCTATTCCAGAAAAAAATTGTATCCGCTATGTTGAGGAGGTCGTTTTTGGGAAAGGTGACACCCTGGATTTTTTTTACAATTATTTTAGGACCTACCTTGGATATTTTTCTCTTATTTTTTGGACCACCCTCGATTTTTTACCCCGTTTTACTTACCATCCTGGATCTTCCACCTCATTTTACTGACCACCCTGGGTTTTTACACTCGAAAAACCAGACCACCCTGGACGTCACACCTCCTCGACATAGGGGGTGCAGACAAGTCAGCTCTTAAACTGGACTGGACTGGACTGGACCGTAATTTATTGGGGTCTAGGATTTGAAAGACAGCGACCGAAACCTATTCATAGTAGTAGGGGGCCAACCCTGGGGTTCCGTGGCATCTTCTTTAAGACCTAACCATTTTTAGTCAATTCCAAAGAACAGTATATTACAAGATATTTTTGAGAGGGAGGGCGCGGATTAGGCCCGGGAAAACTTTTTATGACCAAAATAGTGACGACATAGGCAAAACATTTCGCATCCCTGTGTAAAAATCTGGTAAAATTAATGAAGCAATTTCACACAAAGTCCAAAAAATCCCATTTCTAGGTACTTTTTGGCCCAAATTTGCCCAAAAATTTATTTTTCGAAAACCAGGCTCCGTCACTTTTTAGGTAGATTAGAATCTGTGATTTCAACAGAAAAGTAATGAGTAAATTGTAAAATTGTATGGCGTGTGAGTTGATATATTCAATGTAAGGATTGCGTAAAGATCATGATATTATACAATTTTCCATGGTATGTATATATGTAATATAAAATTTCTTAGGGAACAAAGTTTCCGTAGAGACCATCAGCTTGTGGATCCAAGGTGTACCAGAATCCCAAATGTTGTCTGGTCATCTCATCAACATCAAGTTTGCCACTGTTGTCCAAATCGCAATGTTTGAAGGTCTGCTCGGCGTCTGCGTCTGATGCACAGATTCCAGAGACTCTTCCATAGGCTTTCCATTCGTCCAAACTGATTGTACCGCTTCCATCTTTATCGAAAATGTCGAAGACAACATCTCCCCATCGGCGAATCAAGGTGGTCTTGTTTTGGGACCACAATTTCAAATCGTTGGTAGCAAGTCGTTTCCATCCTTCAAGGAATTCTGGGAATTCCACTTCTTTACCATAATCCATACCAATGGCTTTGAAGAAAGCTTCAACAGCATCTTGATGGCGCTGGGTTTGTTCTGGTGATGCGTTCAATTTGGCGCAAATATCATCCGAAGCTTTGGAAACAATTTCATCCAAAGTGATTTTTCCGTTGCCATTGATGTCCAAAAAGTTGAACATAAATCTATGACGGTTGATCCACTTTGGATTATTAAAATCAGGTTTAAGTTTGACGGCGTATTTTGATCCAGTTTCTTGTTGAGCCATGGTTGTCAAAGATTTCTGAAAGCTTCAGATAGTATTGATCTTTTAGCTATTGCACTTGGTTTATTCAGCTGAGAGATGATTTTCAAAGTTTCATTCTGGTCATTTTATACTAGCTGGTTCTGTAAATTACTGGTCCTTTAAGCTGTTGATCAGGGTTACAATGAAATAATTTCACGCGATAGCTCTTCAATGTCAAACTGTTGAATGAGAGTCGCTGAACCCTGAAGGTCACATGGCAGTTTCTAACTTACAATCTGTCAAAAGGTGTGTATGAGTGTCAAATATCAATCGATAGATATTTGACATTTAATTGAGCTGTCAAGTTTTATTTTGATTATGAGATAGTGTTAAGAAAAGTTAATTTTAAACTTTTAATTTTAAAACTTCAATTTTTAGATTTTTAGATAACTTCATTTTTAAAAGAGCGATTTAGTAGGAAAGTTTCGAGATATAATACGACGAGAGGTGTTGAGTGTTGAGTATGGAAAAGAAAACTCTCTCTAGATTTCCTCCTCCATAATGATAGTCATTCCAACAATTTCTCCGCTTTAAAAACGGTCAAAGTTTTATCAAAAATTTATCAAGGTTGATTTTTCCTCTTTCATTTTTACGATACCTTTTTGGTTTCTATTTGAAACCTATTCTTTTCAACGGTCACAAAACCGCTATCTAGAGTCTGTTCCAAAAAAGATGCATTGAAAAAGATGATGAAAAATAGTCACTTTCGGGAAAGGTAATTGTGAGCATTTTATGGCTTTAAAATCTTAAAATTAATCGAACATTAAAGATTCAGAAATAATGAATATTCTGTTTTAACCGGACCCAAAACTTGAATTTAAAGTTTTCTGAAACTATGAGCTTCGCCGATTTCAAATATGTGTTGAGATTTTTTATTTCTGTTGAGGACCAAACTTATAGGCCTCAAAATAAGCAGAAAATGACCCAAAATGGGCGAAGTTGACCAATTTCTTTGGAAAGCTGTAAATTTTGATCAAAGAAAGATATCCCAATATATATCTGAAATCAGCGAAGTTCAAAGTTTTAGAATAGTATATACGCAGCCCTTATTTCAAAACATATAAGAGGGAATGCATGCAGCCTTAAAGACATGTGGCATAGAGCAACCATTCGGGGGGGGGCACTCGATTTCTTAACTTGCATGTCCAGAAAAAAATGACTTTCAAAATCGGACCCTTGCAGTGCAGCCCTTGAGCAGTGAAAAGGTACCCTTACAGTGCATTTTATCGAACGTTTCTGACCCTTACAGTGTAGTTTGATTTCACATCTTATTTTGCTGAAGCCACCTGAACATGAGCCTGAGATGTCGACACAATGTGCAAAACAAATCAAAATGAGAGGCACATGCCGTGGGTCGGACCATATGAGTCCCCCCCCCTGAGCAACCAACAGAAAATTCACTTCTATGGTTTAAACTTTTTGTAGCTCTAAAGATATTCTTATAAATCACTTTGTCATTTTCCCCAATGAAAACAGTTTGTGGTTTTTATGGTAGACACCGTTATTTCTAGGCATTTTTTTTGCCCAAATTTGCCCAAAAAAATATTATCTCAAGAATCAGGCTCCATCAGATTTTAAACATTACCATTTTACATCATTGTGTAAAAAATCAAAAAGAAATATTGAAGAAATCGCGAGAAATGCTAATTTTCCCTAAACATGATAAAAGGGAACGAACGAACGAACGAACGAACGAACGAACGAACGGAGTTGGCTAGACTTGTTCTTTCTTTTGTTTGAAAAAGCTGTGTAAGCTTGTAGATACATTACAAGATATATATCGCCTCTTACCAGGGATTTTTTCAAGCACTTTGAGCTACTACCGTTTTTGTATAATTAGATTGAGTTTAAGATGCGTAAAAATACGCGAGCGAAGCGAGCGTGATTTAGAGCAGGGGGTCTGGGGGCGCTCTAAGCCCCCTTTAGAAAATTTTTACTCCAAATTTGACCCTGGATTGCTTTAAACAAGAACAAAAAGTGAAAACATTAACGCCGCTTAAGTAAAAATAGAAAGATTTTGGCCCATTTCACGCCCAGGGTTCGAATTATAAATTCTAAGCAATAGATAAACGAGCGAATAAAGTAACCGAGTTGATAAAGTAATATATAAACGAGTGCATTTTAAAGTAGCGAAGGAGAAGCGAGGTAAAAAAGGAGCGCCGCAGGCGAAATTTTTACATTGTTGTCGAAACATTTTTAGTATTTTGCGATGTTATTTGGAAGTAAATGCAAAAGTATCTTCAGTTCATTTCTCTAGAAAAGCGAAGAAGTAAGAGGTTATAGACAAAGCAAAGTATATTGAAGTTTTGAAGTAACGAGTAGATAAAGCAATAGATAAACGAATGAAGAAAGTTGCGGTAGCGAGTATACAAAGCAATAGATAAACGAGAGAATATATTAGCGAAGTAGCGAGTATATAAAGCAAAAGATAAACGAATGAATAAAGTAGCGAAGTGACGAGATGATAAAGCGATAGATAAACGAGCGAATAAAGTAACCGAGTTGATAAAGTAATAGATAAACGAGTGAATAAAGTAGCGAAGCAGCAAGTTGATAAAGCAATAGATAAACGAATGAATAAAGTAGCGAAGTGGCAAGTAGATGAAGAAATAGATAGACAAATGAATAAAGTAGAGAAGTAGCGAGTTGATAAAGCAATAGATAAACGAATGAATAAAGTAGCGAAGTGGCAAGTAGATAAAGCAATAGATAAACGAATGAAAGAAGTAGCAAAATAGGTGTTTTCTTATAATTTTTTAACTTCGCATTTTCGAGTTAGGAAATCTTTTTGGGTAGCTAAATCTAAAATTCACTTCGCATTTTGCGAAGTGCGAAGCTATAATTCATCCTCGCATAAAAAACACCCTACTGTTTTTCACGCCGAAGCTATAATTCAATCAAGCTGTGGCGTCAAACTGAACGAGACTATCTCTCTCTCTAATTTTTTTTTCCTTGAAAAGATCAATAATTATCTCACCCTCAAGAATTTATTTTTGGTAAACACCGGATACATAGATAAAATGGTCTAGTGAAAACCAAAAAAGTTTGTGAAATGTAGCAATGAATGAATTCTCTGATGAAAACAATGAAACACATCGAATTTATGACGTGACCGCGTACCAAGAAACATTACGAGAGAACACATTTTTTTCCATTCTCTTGTCTTTACTCTATACTGATTAAAAACAAATAATTGGCGTTTCTGAGAAAACTGCTTTGAAACTTTTTTCTTGTAAAATTTTTTTTTATATTTCGGATTGAGTTTCATAACTCAATCTTGGATTGAGTATTTTTGCCGGTATACGGTAGTAAAAAAGTGCTTAGAAAAATCCCTGCCTCTTACCGATTTCATAGTTTTGTCTCATCAACAGATACAGGGAGGCACTAGCCTGTGCTCGGATGAGATGCGAACTGGAGCTACAATGTGTCAACAAACGATAACAAAGATCCGCGCAAAGCTCCGTTTCTTCTTCAAACACCAATTCAGGAAACTAAAATGGAAGGAAAATTAAAGATGAAAAAAGTTATAAATTGAAACAAAAACATAGAAATAACAACACGTGCGACTACTTTAATGGGGTAAATTTTTGTAGGAATTAAATTTTCCGAAATTAAGTCCCGTTGGGAATTTAATGAGGGCTTTTCTACAAAATTACATTCCAGCTAAAAATCTGGATTTTTTTGCAATTCGCGAAATTTCCAATTTTCATCGTTTTGATATTGTAATACATATCTCACTCGCTTTATTTCAAAAAAGATAACTCTTATTATTCGATTCGAAAAAAAAATTTGTTCATTTTGCTGGAAAAACTTTATTCCACGGCTTTGGACCTTTTCAAAATTTCAATTTCTACCTCGAACTACAAAACTAAATACCCGCAAAAATGAAGAAACCCCTCGTTCGAGAAATTTAATTCCCGTGAAAAATTTATCCCATTAAAGTAGTCTTTTAAACACGAGTGACTAATGTCGATATAGTGTTTTTATACGTGAGTACCAAGCTTAAAATCATCGAGCATGATTTCACACTCACTTTGCTGAGGATACTTCGTTGAGTGGCGAACATATTTTGAAGGACTTCCGTGCTCTGGTTGCACGTGAAACAATGTAGCAAAACTCGTAAACAATTATCCACAACTGTCTTCATTGCATCACTTTTGTCCACACTCTGAAAAAAGGAAAAACAATACGTAAATTTTTTAATAAGAACGAACGATATAAAAAGAACATAAGGCTTCAATGGCGAAAAAATTAAGAATGAGTTAGGGATATCTTAAGGCTTAGCAGACTCTAAAACATGCAATTTCTTGAAGATTGCACAAAAACTCTCTCTAAAAATGGTCAAAATAAGAACATTTTGAGAACATTTTTAGGCTTATACTCAAAAAGGTAAAAACATCCGAAGGCTTCAAAAACTTTGCGTGTTCTTATAAAAAAACTTGTAATCCAAAGAAAACGGAACAAGACAAAGAAATATATTTTAGTTGAGATCTTTTGCGGGTCTGGTTGACCCTAAAAAATAAACGGACTATTATGGAATATAGACTAAATCATATCATTTAACTTACCTGAACTAACAGTTCTAAAGCATCAAGAGTGGTCATTGAGTATTCAGCACTCAAGTTTCCTTCCAACTGCACATCATCATTACCAGAGCTGTCGTTGTTCTTCTTAAAATACGTTTGGTCTTTTTTCCAGCGCAGTTTCGGCGACTCGTCTTTACGCTCTTAAAAAAAAAATGCGATGTGTCAGTAGTCAAATCAAGGTTTTTCCTTTGAGACGGAAAATAGAATTTACGCAGCAAATAATCACATGTTATTGAAAATTTTGGTGAAATATGCTGCATTTGGCGATGAAAAAGTATCTTTTAACACTGATGCGTAAGGGAATTTGCGATATTCATGACGCGGTACTTTATAAGGAAGCACCCAAAAAAGATCGCGTGTTTCTCACTATTTTTGAATTTAAATAATAAACCTAGTGGCAAATGCCCGGGCTATTTTGAGTGCTTCCGTATAAAATAATACATCATCAATATCATAAAAAGAGGTTTTTCAGTTGATCTAAGAGAGAGGAGAATCTATATCATCTACTATGTCGAGGAGTAATTTTTTTATCGGCGAAATTTTTTATTGGTCAATTTTCTTTCTTTGACTCGTAAAGTCGTCTAGAAAATTTCTGACCGTCGTCCCACTCTTTATCTATTTGTTATAATTTCCGCCATTATGGAAGCAACCTTTCGATCTGCTTAAGGGATTTGAGTGTTTCATTCCATAATGGCGGGAATTACGTGACTATAAGAAAACAAAAAACGCTTTTCTCCTTACCTCTCAAGCTGTCCATCTCTTTCCTTCTTCTCAACATGTCACGCGCGGCGGACGGGTTCATGATAGCATTCTCAAGTGATTTCAAACGCTCCTTGTTATCATTCGTACCAGTGGTTGCGACTTGGTTCTTGCCTCCACTTTTGACGGAAGCTAAGGCAACTTTCTTGCGTGGTTGGTACTCGAATAACTTGATACCGAGATCCAGAACTTCCAGGAGTTGGATCAACCTTAAATAATCATTAATATTGCAAAATTAAAAATTAAAAATAGTAGAATTTTTTTCATTGTGATAGATTCTGGTTTAAGTACCACCCTTATATAGCTCTGAAATTTCTCCTAACCTAAATCTTCGATATCTTGACAAAAAAATCGAAAGGTTAAAACCAACCTTTCTGATTTTTTCAGAAATATATATTTATGAAGTAATACATGTAGTAGTGCACATTTGTTTTTGATTAAAAAGACAACACAATAAACTCGAATTTAATGTTTTAGATATGCCAAAATAAAAGTTCGGCTCCACCAAGAAGCCAAAAGGATTATCAGTTATTTCTGTTTCTATTTTTGTCTTTGTTAGCTCCCAATGGTGACAAAAAATGTTCAGGTAGAAAAAGGCTGTTCTTCGGCTCTAGGTCGATCGCTTTTTAGATGACAGAGCCGAGTCAAGTGTGAAAAAGCTAAGTATCAGTGATTTTGGTTTATAATTATTCTTTTGGTCTCCAGATGTTATGCCTATGTTAGCTATCAGTACTGTAACAAAAAACTAGGCTCTAGATAAATTATCGATTTTTTTGTATCGTCTACAAACTGATTGCAGAATGGCGAAGTGTATAAAGGGCGTTAGAAAAGTTTGTTAAAAAATTATTTGACGTCAAATATTCATTTTGAAAGATCTCTTTTAGGAAAAAAAATGAAAACAGCAAATTAATTTAAAACTTGATTTTCAGCTGTCTTGAACGGAGCTTTTCAAGACGAAGAGTTGAAAAAAAAGTTGGTTAGAGTGGGTGGATTTCCAAAGATAAAGGTCTTTGGGAATGAAATTTAAACAATACAAAGTTCAGTGAAGACTGCAAGCAACTTTGTGATTTGTAACCCAAAGAGCTAGATGTCGTGCTTTAAGCCATAGCAGGCAAATTGAATATCAGAAAAAATATTGCTGCTATTGTTTTCGAAAACCAACGAAGCTTCTGATTAGTTAAATGCTGAAATTCTATTGTAATGTCACGTGACCTAGGTAGGATTTCCTTCCTAACTACGGCACACTTTTCGGCAAAAGTACGACATCTAGCCCTTCGGGCTTTATAAATCTATGGTTAAATCAGCCTCGAAAACATGTCCGCTTAGCAAAATTACAGATCAGAGGACTTTTATTCGGAGATAATTCTCAACTTGAAATGGCCGAATGTAATCTACAACATCAAACTCTACGAGAAGGTGACTGTTACTATGTGGTCAGAGGAAGAAAAATCACGCAGACTTAAATGGTTCGCAAGGCCCTTGGGGCCGCGCTTAGCTCGCACCTATGCCTAAATTTTCTTCGATCATCATACTATCTCCATATTCGTTGTATGTTGTATGCAGATTATAATTTACGTAAGTACCGCTATTGAATTGAATGAATTGGAGTCTAATTCGTATCCTTTACAATAAGAACTATTTTAGGCATGCTCGTAGCCTTATTCCAAAAGTTGTCAAGATATTTCTAAATGTGTGGTCACATGCCAACAAAATATATTCTTTTTTTCTGAGCGTAAACTTTGCGGTCTACAGTTTTCTGTCTATAAGGTCTTACTCGATCTAAGGCGCTTCTGTAGTATAGAGGTCTGGAGTTCAGCAGTTCACAGAGAACAATCCTTCGCCTGGGTCAACCCATGTCATGTAAGGGGTATTGGGTAGTTGGTTCGATGTAATGATTATATGTTGTTGCTCAATCTTCTCCACCCGAGCGCCTAAGTCTGATCTACACGTTCATTTTAGACCAAACTTATCAGATACCCCCTCCCCCGTTTGCACCAACCTATTTTCAAGCCGAAATCGCCCAAAGTGTCGTATTTTCTCAAATGGACGTCAAACAATATAGAAATATCATTCCCTTGAGAACAGACCGAGTCCGAAACATGTCGGAGAAATATCAAAATATAATAGTTATCGCGATTTGTGCTGGAGTTTTTTCATAACTACGTATTCTAGTAGAGAGAATTTTGTAAAATCGCTCGATTGTTTTGGTCAAAGCACTTGTTATACATTTTTGGAAAGCTAAAGGTTAGGGGAATCAAATTGCTTAGGTTCCAATTTTTTTTTTCGGAAACTTTGGTGTGATTTTTGGACATATATGACAGTCTCAGTCAAAAATCATAGGGTAAAAAATTAATGAAAATTTTAGCTTGAGAAAACGGAGACCTGTTGTATAGTTTTGGAAAGCTCTCAAAAAAATTAAGATTAGAGATATATTGCAAGTATAGGTGATTTCTGTACCTAACTCGAGATATTAACCCTTAAAAACAGTGTTTTTCAGCTAGAAACAGCTGTTTTGTCCAGTTTTTGCGCTTTTTCAAGGTCAATATTTCGAGTTAGGTACTGTACAAGTGCTTTGACCAAAATAATCGAGCGACCTGAAAAAAACGAAAAAATTTCCCCCTACTATTCAGCATCACATCGCGATTAGGAAAAGGTCCAAACGAAAAAGTGTGTATACCTTCTGGCAGACTTCCTGGAGATCCATTGTTTAAGTTGATCTTCACCGAGGTTCTTCAGCACCCACATGAAACACATCAAAAAGTGACGAGTTGCGTCTATCGATAGTTTTGTCAGCTTCGTCGATGACATCTACAAATTGATAAGATAATGTTTTTAAGAGTGTTTTTCAGGCATCGATTTCTTGTGATTAAAACAGCTATAAAAAATAGTGAACAAATTTTGATCTCTAGCCTAGACTTTTCGCCGAGTCATCTTTTAATAATTCCTTATGGTAATGTATCAGCAAATGCTACGTACTTCGTTATTTTATTTCCAGAAGTTCTGGAAACGATTTGGGGAAGGTAACCCCAAGGACAAAGATTTTTATGAAGTCTACTGTTCCAGATAGACTATTAAAAGCATTCTTCCAAACCTTTAAACTAAGAAGAGCCCAGCTGGCAGACAACATTGTGTCAACGTTCATTTAACGTTATGTGGACGTGGTGAACGTTAAATAGACATTTCTTGACGTTCATTTATCGTTATATGGACATTGTGAAGGTTAGATAGACATTGTTTTGACGTTCATTTAACAT
Source organism: Clytia hemisphaerica (assembly GCF_902728285.1). Classification (NCBI taxonomy): domain Eukaryota; kingdom Metazoa; phylum Cnidaria; class Hydrozoa; order Leptothecata; family Clytiidae; genus Clytia; species Clytia hemisphaerica. The sequence continues at coordinate 186,604 of NW_027103556.1, read as the reverse complement.
TTCATGGACGTTGTGAGCGTTAGAATAGATACAGGAACAACTTTTTATACCAGCTGAGAAATATACCTGTGATTGCAAATCTCCAGTTGATGACTTAGAGAGCACGCTCGAATTCGCGATCGCGTTAGCAACGTTCTCATTGATCAATTGTTCGTCACGATCTGATTCGTAACCATGGAGATAAGGTAAAACTTCCATAGCAACGCCAATCAGTGGTAAGTATAGACTAGCAACACGGCCTCTGCATAGAGAGGACTCGTAGCGACTGTCTTGATCGTGCGTTGAGATGATGTCGCGGAGGACTTCTACAGCGTCTGTCATAATATCCAGGTCGCTAATAAAGAAGAATTGGATATAAATGCAACGCAGTTATTAGCTAATGCTTTTCTAAAACAAACATGGATCTTGATTTAAGTCTATCGGCATAGCGGATACTATTGAGCAACATTTTCGCATTTTTCGGCTGATGAGGGCTATATGAGTGTCTATAAAGGGATGTTTGGAAAATCTTTATATTTAAATAAACAGGTGACCTAATTGCCACGTCTTTCAAATTGTACCTATAAATACCCAAAAATAAGGTATACAATGGACTAAAACCAGGCTATTTAGAGTCAATTTGACAGCTGATTTCATTTTCTAAACTAATAAACGGGGGAGGGACTAATAAGGTCTGGGGGTTGGAAAAAATTGTTCAAATTGTTCAAATTTATGAGAGAAATGAACAGATAAAAGAGAAATTCTTACTTTGTATCGAAGCTGTTCTTCAGTTCACATAACAGTTGGCCGACCAAGAAATGTTGTTCCCGGAATATAAAGGAGAGTTCCGGGATAGTTCCGGGATCTCTTCCGATCATGGAAAGCATTGAAGAACCAGCCGACATGATACTGTTCATTGATGGTGATGGAGAGATCTGAGAATGAAATAGCGAAAATGGGGTATATAAGTTCACTGATCTCTAACTATTTGACTGGATTGGACTTTTCATACTGTAAAATCGTGTCTTTCTAACCACTACAGACCACAGATCTGTAAAGCCCGAAGATCTCTAACTACTTGACTGGATTGGACTTTTCATACTGTAAAATCGTGTCCATTCTTTCTAACCACTACAGACCACAGATCTGTAAAGCCCGAAGATCTCTAACTACTTGACTGGATTGGACTTTTCATATTGTAAAATCGTGTCTTTCTAACCACTACATACCACAGATCTGTAAAGCCCAAAGATCTCTAACTACTTGACTGGATTGGACTTTTCATATTGTAAAATCGTGTCTTTCTAACCACTACATACCACAGATCTGTAAAGCCCGAAGAGCTATATGGCATGCTTTAATTGAAAAGTGTTCCATCTCTTGTGGTAGTTAGCCTAACTAGTGTATAAAGAAATATGAATCCTATGGGTAAGTTTGAAGCTGTAACTTTGAGGACACCGGCAGAATAATCTAGAAAATCGGTGCCCTGAAAAGGCCTTAAAAATGATGAAATTATTATAGATCCTGATTAGATTTTGCATGAGTAATAAAATTCATGATTGACTGAAGCTGAATACCACAAAAATATACGGTGTTGTGTTTGTGAGAACAAAAAAAAATGTGAAGGAAAAAGACTAGAAGCTTTGCTCACCTGTTCTTTCTCTTCCGTTTCAATTGGGAAGGGAAGATTGAGGACGACATGGTGTTCATGTGAGCACAAAATGTGAAGGAATTCCAACTTCAGGAAGGTCAATCCTTTCTCTATGGCAGCTCCCGCTTGCTGCATCTAAAAAGAGAAAATTAACGATAAGTTTGAGTTTATCGACCCAGTGATATTCTTATTTGAAGTTTATCGTAGCTTAGATCGCAGGATTCATGTTTGCCTACGTTTCGAGAGATTCCTCTTCCGTCATAGGGCAAGGTAGAGGGTGTTTTTCTAAGAGTGAGTGTGTGGCTTAAAACAGATCTAGTCAAGCCTCGGTTAATTCACACGAAATTTTCAGCCTGATTTTTCAATTTTTTTCTTGGCTACAATTTGAATGTTCACTGTATTGGGCATTGGCCCTGTATTGGTAAGCAAGTCTTTCGACCGCAGTCGGAGGAGACTTAAACGTTCCTCTTTCGATAGCTATTTTCCCTTTAAGGCTACCGAAGGGCGCCATTCTTTTTTGAATTTGGGTCAGAATTCAAACTAGAATGAAACCTTTTTTCATGCAGCTCACTGAGCTAGGGTTGATAAATGTATTTCAGGTTTGGCAAAGTTATATAGCTTGGGCGTGGAATTTCGACATTTTGAAATAAACATTCGATTTCCAAAGGCAATTTCTTATACGAATCGAATGTTTTGTTTCATAAGGTGGCGGAAATTTTGTAACTTTTTCTCACATCTGAAAGACCTCTATACAGTCAACTCTCTCTAATTCGAACTTCTGAAATTCGAATCTTTCTGTAATTCGAACTTCTGCAAGTCGAATCTTTCAGTAATTCTGACTAAAACATTAGTCCCCTTAACCGGAAGATTGTATAAAATATTCTCTGTAATTGAATCTTTCTATAATTCGAACAAGATTCTGTCTCTTGAAGATCGAATTAGAGAGAGTCAACTGTAGATGTGTTACAAACTCACCTCTTTCAAATAGCTGGCAACTCGTTTCAAGACAAAGCCTCGATCCATCAATGATAAGAGATCGTTCAAAAAGAAAGCCAGACTTGTATTCAAACGACGTGCTGAGTGATGCATCTGAAAAAGTAAACACAGTAAAGTTGCATTATAATATTGGGCTATTCTAGAAATAGTCTGTACTGTAGTCTATATTGAGTAGTGGAAATCCAGGGTGGTCCAAAAAATGAGAAAAAAAATCCAAGGGGATCTTGATAAATTGAAAAAAAATCCAGGAGGGTCAAAATAGGGGTATAAGTTTTTCATGGAATAGCCCATTGACATTAGCGAGATTAAATATCGATAAATCAGGACGGTGGACGATGAATCCTCTAGCCTTCGTTCAAGCCACGGCAATTTTTTACAGGCAAAGCCGAAAGTAAGGCAAGCTAGTTTAAGCTCTAGTTTAGAGTAAAAACTTTTCTCATTTTTGACAATTATAAAATACATTCGAGTTTGTAGAGCAAATCGAATGTTTTATTCCTGAAATTTGAAAAAGAAAACTCCTTTCAATACCTTATTTTCACTTTTGTGGATAATTTCTGTCACCACCGTGTTGACCAGAGCAATCAAATCATCCAAAAAGCGTTCTTGGAATCGCTCTTTACGGTAGAAAAACAATTTGTCAGCTAAATCCAAATACTGCGCCATACTTTTGGCCTGAAAGAAGAAGGAACAGAGATATAATTAAAGCATGATTTATCCTTTATCATATTTTACCATAACTTGATAACGGAATAGCCATCATTTTTCGTCTGAACGGTTCATCTATGAAACGTTTAATATTAATTTGAATTTTTCGATAATTAGAGGTTTTCATGATTACCAGATCTTTCCATGAAGGATTTTTCCCCGACCAGAACTTTCCCCAGAACGGGCAGTTTATTGCCCGACCGGTTTACCCGAAGGATCTTTTCCCGGCCGGACGTTTCCCAGAACAGATATGTCTTTTTCTCGAACAGGCATTTGCTCGAATGAAAAATGGAAATGAGATGTTACACAAGGTTGCAAAATTTTCACGTCAACGTGTTACGATGCCAGTGGCACTAATGGGTCTAAAAAGCACTGAGCTTTATTACATGACCCTGGTGCAGGATGAAGTACCTTTATCGGAGTTTTTTTGGAATAATAATAGTAGAACTACTCAATAGCTTAAATACTTTTGATGCAACGCCGTTGGACGTTAAGCAAAGTTTTAAAACTTCAATGACTTCTTTGCGGGCACCACTTTCAAAAAAACTCCGATCAAAGATGGCGGACATATCTTAGACCAGGGTTTATAAAGTCCACTGTTTAATAGCTTCTTCGTAGAGGCAAACAAAATTGAGAACAGATGCGATCACTAACCATGATAGTGAAATAGAACCAGGCGTGTTCGGAAGCACGTTCTTTGTATGGTTGCTTAGCAACCGCCCATTGTAATGCTAACTCCTCGTGCACCAACTTCCGGTGACTGGCAAACGGTGTATTGTGGGAAGCACGTGAAGATGATGACTCGGCAACGCTGCTCCTGAAAAGACGTTTTAAATAGTATAGTATAGACGTTTGCTACTACACTAGGTACGAACTAATTAATTTGGCTGTTCCATTAAAAAACCATACAGGGGGTGAACGAACCTTTTCAAGTTAAAAAGAAATTATTGAAAATGTGTGGATACCCCAGGATACCCCCTGGAAAATAGCAAAATTTGCAAAAATACCCTTGGGAAAACTCTTTTCATACCTTAAAGTGAGGGTGGGCGAAGTAAAATCAGTCTTTTACCCCTTGGAAATTTTATATTATATACATGACGCAAGTTAGAACCTATACTTTTTAAGATCGTTCAATATTTTACGGTATTTCCCTCATTAACAGTTAGTAAAGGGCTAATAAAATGATGCAGAGTGTACGCCACTGTATTTAATACAGTTAAATCTCACTAATTTAAACCTGAACTTAAAAAGATAATCGGAACTGAATAACAGGGCTATTCAAATTTTAGTACTTAAAGTAATTCGTAAGAGTTTCAACTGAAGCAACCGTAGTACAGTGGTAGAACATCCGGCTACGGTGCGCAAGGTTGTGGGTTCAACCCTTGGCCGGGTTACACCAAAGACTTTGTACTTGTCGTCTCTGTATTTTATGCTCAACAATTAAGAGAAGGATTAAGGATAAGTGGAGCAATCCAGGGAGAAAGAGTGATGCCCTCTACCTTTGGGTAGATATCTATCGAAAGAACAGTCATCAGGTCGACTCTGACTGCGGTCGCAAGACTTACTTACTACTTGAAGTAATTGGAAATCAGTTTTTATAGAAAAAGTCCACTGTAGTCAAATGGGCCTTTCCAGAAACTTTCCGCACCCCACCTGTTGAGGATATCCATTTTTCCAAAGCCACCTTGATGTCTGGTTTAAAAATAAAGACCCCCTGGAAATCCGATCTGAAAAAGTGGATAAAAGGGTTGAGGATACCCAGACATTTCTTCCTGTACCCTTGGATATCCCCTCCCTTTTATAAGGTCAGATGTCCTCAACAGGGGGCACGGACTATTTCTGGAAAAGTCAAACAATGTACCTGTTTCCAGCTATGTTATCATATTTCATGACGTCATCCATCCAAGCTTCACCGACCATGGAAACACTTTTGTTGTGTCCTTTACTCTGTTCGTGAATTGTTGGATTACTGTTGCTCATGTTCCGATTGTGTTGATTGAGTGATGGTGGAAAGTTTTCGAACATTTCCGAATGGTTTTTAGGGAGTGCTAGAATGAAGTAAGTTTGTATGCGTTAGTTGAGTGATGGTGGAAAGTTTTCGAACATTTCCGAATGGTTTTTAGGGAGTGCTAGAATGAAGTAAGTTTGTATGCGTTAGTTGAGTGATGGTGGAAAGTTTTCGAACATTTCCGAATGGTTTTTAGGGAGTGCTAGAATGAAGTAAGTTTGTATGCGTTAGTTGAGTGATGGTGGAAAGTTTTCGAACATTTCCGAATGGTTTTTAGGGAGTGCTAGAATTGAGAAAGTTTGTAACGAATAAATTGGGCTGTTACATGAAGTTTCCATACAGTGGGAGTTGACAAACCTTTTCAAGGCAAAAAAAAGATTTTTAGAAATATGGATAGCCCCTGGGAAATGGCAAAATTTGCGAAAGAACCCCTGGGAAATTCTTTTCATACCTTAAAAGTGAGGGTGGAAAAAATGAAAAAATACTCCTTTATGACCCTCTGGAAATGTGTGTCCACCCTTATATCGATATAAAGCCTAAAAGCTACTACTACAAACCTACTCTCAGCTCTAAGTAAATTATCACCTAGATCAGATTACCCAATATAAACTACTCATTTGCTGAGTTGGCGATAACCGGGGGTCGAAACACAACCTAAAGGTGTCCATACGAATGCTCTACCGGCTGAGCTACTCGGCCATTGAAATAGACATAGATCATAAATGAGTAGGTAATAGCGAGTTTATGTATCCGAGGATATCGAGGGCGACGGTAAGTGAAGTCGATGCAAACAAAGTCGGTAGTTGATATACAGCTTTATATCGCTTTCGATCACCTAAACAGACGACTGTATTTTGGTGTTTTTACCGTCTTTGAGCAAAGTGGACGGCGATTTTTGGGACATGTCAGCTTAGCTTTATACCGTCTCGTTCGATTTATCTGATAATATGAGCCCTCCCCACTTGGGAACGGGTCCTACTCCTTGCGAAGTAGGAATTCCTCCTCTTTCGATTTGGAATGCTTAGCGCTGTCAAGACTCTGCTGGTTCTGTGCACGCGAGATACAGATACCATGATGCATAGTGATGACACTCGAGCCACGCGGGAGAGCATATAGCTCGTCGAAGGCGCGGAACAGGATGAGTGACACCACACACCACAACGCCTTCGATTTATCTCAAATACATAAACTCGCTAATCAGCATCAAACACTTACTAGGAGAATCTTTCGGTGATGCGATAGGAGTTCCTGATCCAGGAGTGTTGAAAAAGTATGATACATAAGAAGCCAACAGATTGTTGTGGCCATGTTTATCTTGTTCGGCTGACGGCAATTCGTGCACTCGATGAACGATCAATGTCAAGGCATCGAAAGCGAATTGTGAAACGTTGACTGAAAAGTAAATGGAATTTCATGATATCATTACTTTATTAATTACAGATTAATTTTGCAAGATTTTTCGCTTTTTTTGCGAAAATAAAACTCGCAAAATCATGTGAGATAGACCTTTTCATAAATTACGTCACAAACATCACTGGCCTCGTTTCGAAATTATTGTCATGGTGATCAACTCCCAGCGGATTTTAGTGCAACTACTTTCTATTCATAAAAAAATCATTTAATGTCTCAAGGGATATGATGACCATGGAAATTGTTTGAATACGACGCAAATGATGTTCGTGACGTAATTTATGAAAAGGTCTATTGCTGACGGGGGGAATTAAATCCAAGCCAAATTTTCAAGATCAGATTTTCGGCTAAAAGTACTCTATTATTTATGACATTAAGGGCCATTTTCAACCGACTTTTGGTCGATTCGCGAAATTAAATTCACACGAAATAGAAATATACAGATCCGGGATAATAAACCCAGAGAATTTCGTGATTTTTTTGTCTCACAAAATCAAATCTCGCGAATATTAATCCGATAAAAGTTGCAAAGACCTTTGCAATTGTTTTTATATAAGTGCAGTGCCGTAGGAAGCATTTTCATATTGGGGGGGCTGAAGTTTAGTGACGCCGCGAGGGCCAACCATGGTTTGGCCCGAGGGGGAAAATTTTGAAAATTTGAGCTCTAGATTGCTTAAAAGTACACTCAAAACATGCACATAAAGACAATTATGACAAATTAAAAGAGAAAAACTTTGCATTTTGCAAAATAACCATTTTTGAAAAAATTATTGGGGAGGGGCGTAGCCCCCCCTTGCCCCCCCAGTTGCTACGGCACTGAAGTGACATTTTCAACCAGATAAAAACGGTTTAAAGTTCATTAGTAGTGTCATCATTTGTGCCAAAATCTAAAGAATTTGAGACGAAGGCTATAAAATTGATACCTAGCCTGTAAACTCAATGTTGAACGTGCTCTAACTAATTTTAAGGTAAATGAAGATCATGGGACAAGCTGTTAGGTCCAAGCATAGTCCGTATAAAAAACCCCGGTCTGGAAACCTTTTGTTTTTTTCCAATGTTTCTTACTTGAACTTGCGTTGAGAAATTAATTTGTTTTGCTCACTTTTTAATCATGTGGTTAATTTTTAAACCAATCCCAAGAGGAGTACTTGGTAACGTGATAAAAAACTGAACAAAAAGCTTCCAGACCAGTGTTTTTTTATAAGGACTATGGTCCAAGGAAACCGTCAAACACCCGAAGTTTTTTTTTTGAACCATACGGTATGTAGCCCTTTAAAATAAGAGAGATCAAAGTCTTACCTACTGTCCCCGAGATAGCAGTCGGTCTTACTAGCAAAGTGAACAATTTATCCAGCACCAAATGTAAGAATCTGACAAGAGGCTCCAGTTGAGCTTTCTCCAGATCCTTGATATACTTATGAAGGTTGGCTTCCATGTTGGATTCTTGTGATTTATTGGAAGTATTTTGAAGACGGCCCTCCAGTGAATGACATAGTTTAAAGAAACGGTGTAAATAAAAGTCCTGAAAAACAAAGTTAAAGGGCTAATCAGATGGTTCGAGATAGTCCTAAAAAACAAAGGTTAAAGATATTGTTATTTTTTATGATAAAGAAAAGACCCAGTATCTACGGCTAATTTCAAAATTCATTGCCGTAGAGGGTCTGTTGTCATTGTCTTTTCTCATTTGAGATTTTTCAAACCGACCGCTGCGATGGAGTGTTGGTGAGAGAGGGGAGACGATAAGAGTTGTGTTGCTATTTATAAATCATACTTCTTCGCGGAGGTCTCCGTACGGGAATTTTTTTATCAAAAAGACAATGCGCACAGAGTGTACTACGAAGCGATAAACGTGAGATACACTCTGGTACAGAGTAAGAAAGGAGGCTCGCCTCTTTATGCTGACAGAATAAACGATAAAATTTCTCAAATTTTGAACTGAGCAATCTTAAAAGATGAGATTAGTGACACAAAACGGAGCGAACCCGATTGATAAGACAAGTTTGTGGCCGTCTACACATTTCATATTGGGCACTTTAAACATCAGTTGCCAGCACGACGGGTCGGTCAAGGTAGTATTTTGTCACTACTACCCTTAAATTTTATTTTATTGGAACTAATTTTCGCGGGGATTAATTTTAGTGTTTTTCGCGGTTTTTCGTCAAAATCACGAACATTTGAGCCCGTGAAAAATTTTGGGAGTTAAAAACCGCGAAAATTAATTCCCGCGAATTGCAATTTTCTCCAATTTTATTGAAAAGTTTGAAAAATCCCTAGGAAAATGAAAGAAATTTGTCCAAAAAAGGGCAAAACCACAAAAATTAAAACCACGAAAATTAAAACTTCCAAAATGAAAAAAATCGCGAAAATTAAAACCCGCGAAATGCAATTTTTCGGATATTCTTTTTCGACCGCGAAAACTAGTTCCCGCGAAAATTAGTTCCAATAAGGTAGGTGACGAAATTTCTCCCCGACTAAATAAAACTCCGACATTTTTACGCGCGCAGCGCGTCTCCTTTGGTATAATGTCCGCGCGGTCGACTAAAGCTGGGAGCAAACCGTCAAACATTGTTTACGCGCGCAGCGCGTCTCCTTTGGTATAATGTGCGCACAAATTCAAGGTTCGTGTATGACTACATGACATCAATTTTCGTATCAATTTTTAAATCCTCAGATAACTCCGATCGCAAGTGAAGGATCCTCAGTGCTTTATATTTTAAATAATGAGATTGCTCCAAAACGAAACCCCATCGTTTATTGATTTGTAAAAATATTTTCGGCTGACAGAGGGAAGGAAGGCTCCTTATTTTGCTCTATAAAGCCTGATTTTAGCTTATTTTTGGCTTTTTAGAATTAAAATTAGCCAATTAGCCCTCCTGCTACTAAGAACCTACTAAGAGTAAGATACAGTTTGTTTGTTGGTTCTTGGTTTTAACCATAGACATTACTGTGGTTTAATTGTGAAGACAAAGTTTCAAGGTAAAGAGTTTCATATTCAAGTTAAAATCTTCATACAGTATTACTCAACAACAACAACAGGCCTGTCTGAGAAAAATCAAATCTAAAACAGTCGAAAAGATGACTTTCGGAGTAGGGAGTGTCAAAGGGAAAGGGAAAGGGGGAAAACGCAACAAAAATATTTTCAGTTGAACTTTTAATTTGGAGTTCTTCCATAAAATACACTAAAATCAAATCTGATGAACTAAGAAATTTATAAAACTACTACTTGACATGATCCAAATATTTTCAGCTTTTGGTATTGTCCGTGTGAAGCCAAACAGTTTTTCATCACTGCATACAAAATATTGAGATTCTTGAATGTTTGCCAATATGCGAGATTTCTGATATCATAATAAGGGAAATGTAATTGAATGTAATGTCTTGTATTTAAAAACCATATGACGAGCGATATTTATAAAAGTTCTCTCCCGATTCTCTCGTTTGCGACAAAGGTAGATACGTGATTGACTTTTTAAGAATCTCAACAATCATTACGGCTTGACGATAATCAAGAAATTATTCACATTGTTTTACTGTTTCAAAAATGTTGTCTTTTATAACCATTATTACAACCAACGCATACGTTTCAATCATGGAACTCCTTTCCTCTGCTTTTCTTTTCCATGCATATCGAAACAAAAACATAGAAAAAGACTCAGTGCTTTCAATCTGATTAATCCAATGATGAAGGGTGGTTTCTTCTCTATCGAAATAATACTGTACACCATCTGCATTTTCAATTATCAGTCTAGAAACTTTCAAATACATCTCTGAAAAATCTGCAACACCCCTCACTGCGAAACAAAGCTTCTGGGATCGAAAGATGCTTCTCTATTTTCTCAAAAGATGCAAACACTAAAATCGAATATTTTCGTTCGAATCTATAACGTTCGAATTAGATTTTCGAATAAAAACATTCGAAACTACAAGGCGGAAGTAAAAGGGCGCTATCAGTAAAGCATAAAAAGCTGATAATACGCAGCGAGAGGTTCGAAAAATTGACTCTTCGTTCGTGGGACTCTCTTTTGAATAAAAGCGACCTGAATGGGACTGAAATGTGTTTTTGCGGCATTTACCTGGGACTCGTGAAGGTGAAAAAAGGTACCCCCGCTCCCTCTGGGCTGGTGCAATATACTCAATTTTCGGGATTTTTTTAAATTTTTAGAATTTTGGTATTTTGGAATTTCTTTTTACATTCCCTTTGGCCAATGCGTTTTTCAGATATTTTAGGGCTGTTGTAAAATTTTCGGCTGGGGATAAAAAACAGGTAAATAAAAGTTTTTTCAACTAGGAAAAATATCGTTGCCTTAATTCTTATAATTTTTGTCACTTTCCCCCGACATATGTACCCAGAAAAGGCACTAGCAATTAAAAAGCTGTTGTTTTCACCTTTCATTAGTGCTTCTCAAGACTCTACACTCTTAAATATTTGTGAGGTTAACTAGCAAATCGGCATCATCACGAAAACGGTCGAAAAATGTAACAGGCTAGTGAGTTTCAACCAATAAAATAGCGTATTTTCACTAGCCTTAAATTTTTCGCCGATCGTCGTGATTATCCTGGATTACCTCAATATTATTTGCAACGCAAACAGAGTGGAGGAATGTACTTAAGCGTTCTGGAGCGCGCGTAACCCCTTTTTCTAAACATTGATTTTCTAGTTTTTTTAATATAAGATATCTGTGGTTCGAATAAAAAAAACACAAAAATAACTACCACAAACCTGCGGGTGAACAGATGATTCTGTGTGAAGTGAACACGAAAACACTGGTTTGTGACCATCAACCCATTTCATATTGGGCAGTTGTACGTCGGGCGCCAACATGCTGTACGATTGTGGTAGCTTATCGGCAGCTACTGGTAAAGCAAATTCACCGAGGTTCAAACGACCATCCTTCAGTGCTGGGATCCACTGGAAAGTAAAAAAGAGGCGAAAATAAAAAATGTAGTGTTTCCGGAATGCAGCTGAAGGAAAACAGCTCTCATGTGGCCGGCAAAAAAATTTGTTTTTGGCTATTTTTGATAACTTAAGATCATTGAAATAGAACTTTAAAGATAACTTTAAAGAAGGAATATCTAAACAAACGACGTTTGATAGCTTGAACGGCCAACTTGATTTTCTTTATGATGAACCATATAGATGAATCCATAGTCTGCGGCCGGGTCAGAAAAAAAAAATTTTCACCCGGCCGGTTTCTGGAAACACTACATTTTTTTATTTTCGCCGATTTAATGAAATTTATTCTCAACAGATATATAATTTCACGAGGAGAAAAAAATCGCGAACTTTTTTGGATTTATTTTCGAGAATCACTCGCTTTGAAAAATGTCGCATATATTTAATTTAGAGGCTTATTTTTCGAAAAGTGGTGCAAGTGGCACTCGTTAAGAGATTGCATTTATACGGCTAACCTGGAGGATGAGCATAAGCTGTGGTTTAGACAGCCGAATATTTGCCCTGCCTATTCTAATTGTGAATTAAAAAGGGTATGAAATCGGCTGTCTAAGAATTCATGATATGCACCACTGCAATGACTTCACGAAATTATGCAACTTTTCTGTTGTTTTTTTCACCCAATACGTCACTTTTTCTATTGTTTAAAGGCCGGTCTCCACTTGCGCGCGCTGCGATCGCATCTTTTGGCTTCAATCCTTTTTGCTTGGAAAAAAGATGGCGTCATAAAAATGTAGCGCGCGCTGGAGTTGCCTCATTTTTCTTTTGACCAATTAGGGTGGGGCGTCAAATGTCAAAGTCAGAAAATTCAAGATGTGTTTTTTTATGAAAATTTAACCTATTGTGAGGCATTCTGCGCAATTTTTAAGGTCAGAAGTCCAAAATTGGCCGAACCCCCCTGGGGGTACTGATTCGCACTACAGGCAAAAATTGGAAAAAATGGCATTTTCTGGCCTTTACAGGCCTGCAAATTTGTCAAAACTATTTCAAATCTTATTTTTTTCATTTGCTGTACTAAATTTTATGAAGAAACAACAAAATAATCATATTGGGTTGAAAATTGTGCTCATTGGAACCCTAAACGAGCCGTTTTAAGCCAATTTTGGGTAGCAAAATGCTTTTTAAGGCCTATTTTGCAAGTACATAAACTTTAAACTGATTAATTCACATGTCTGAAATTTTCAGAGATGGAAGTCTTCAATAAAGTCTTTAAGCAAAATGAATTTCAAGTTTTTCACTTTTTTCAAAAATTCATAATGGCGTTTTCAAAAATCGCTTTTTTGCAAAAAAAAATTATATATATCAAAAAATAGCATTTTTTAAGGCAAGCTTCTACAAACTGAGTTTAAATGCTGACTGAATTTTTTTTTACAGTGATAGTATTCTGGAAATAATGCAGGAAAATCAAAATCATTTGGGTCTGGGATGCGTCTATGTCCCCTATTTTGGAATTGAAATCCCTGCTAAAACGCAATATTTCAAGCAAAAATCACATTTTTGACTGAAAAAATCTTAAGAATGGCAATAAACATGAACCTAAAATATTTTTGCAGTAATAGCCTTCTGGAAAAACTCCAGGGAAATCAAAATCATTTGGGTTTAAGATATGGCTATATCCGCCATTATGGAATTGAAATATGTGCTAAAATTGGCTTAAATAAGCAACGTTTCAAGCAAAAACCCCATTTTTGACTAAAAACTGCTATAAAATGGCAATAGATATGGACCCAAATTTCTTTGAAGTGTTAGTTTTCTGTGAATTCTCCGAGGAAAACAAAATCATTTGAGTCTGGGATTTGTCTACATCCACCATTATGGAAATGAAATCTCTGTCAAAATGCTACATATTTCCATCCGTTTAGCTCAAAATATTGCGTTTTAGCAGGAATTTCAATTCCAAAATAGGGGATATACCCAAATGCCAAACCCAGATGACTTTGATTTTCCTGCAGTATTTCCAGAATACTATCACTGCAAGAAAATTCGGGCCCATGTCTATTGTCATTTTAGAGATTTTTTCAGTCCAAATTTGGGTTTTTGCCTGAAAAATGGCTCTGAGCAGGGATTTTATTTCCAAAATGGCGGACATAGACGCATCCCAGACCCAAATGATTTTGATTTTCCTAGAGTATCTCCAGAATACTATCACTGCAAAAAAAATTTCAGTCAGCATTTTAAACTCAGTTTGTAGAAGCTTGCCTTAAAAAATGCTATTTTTTGATATATATAATTTTTTTTTGCAAAAAAGCGATTTTTGAAAACGCCATTATGAATTTTTGAAAAAAGTGAAAAAACTTGAAATTCATTTTGCTTAAAGACTTTATTGAAGACTTCCATCTCTGAAAATTTCAGACATGTGAATTAATCAGTTTAAAGTTTATGTACTTGCAAAATTGGCCTTAAAAAGCATTTTGCTACCCAAAATTGGCTTAAAACGGCTCGTTTAGGGTTCCAATGGGCACAATTTTCAACCCAATATGATTATTTTGTTGTTTCTTCATAAAATTTAGTACAGCAAATGAAAAAAATAAGATTTGAAATAGTTTTGACAAATTTGCAGGCCTGTAAAGGCCAGAAAATGTCATTTTTTCCAATTTTTGCCTGTAGTGCGAATCAGTACCCCCAGGGGGGTTCGGCCAATTTTGGACTTCTGACCTTAAAAATTGTGCAGAATGCCTCACAATAGGTTGAATTTTCATATAAAAACACTACATCTTGATTTTTTTGACTTTGCCCCAAAAATGGCTGTTGACACCCTACCCTACCAATAGCGTGGAAGCTTTGTTCGAAAAAGTGCGATCGTAGCGCGCGCAAGTGGAGACCGGCCTTAAGTGACGTTTGGTCGGAAAGAAGTGTGGTGGTTTTCAGAAGACTCTCCAGTGGTGATTATCATGAATTGTCCCCTTTTGAAGTCAATGCAATGGTTTCTCTCGACGTTTTCTAAACAAAGATTTTAATTGCCAACTTTATGCCCGCTTTTTGCCTACTCTAACAATTAGAATAGCCAGGGTCGTCGCCGGTCGTCCTAACTAGAATATAACTTACAGTACAACCAACAGGTGTTGATTCGATGGGCCCTCCACTTTCAGTTTTGAAGGAGACGTGATAGAATGTGAATAAGAAATGATGTTGTTCACCGAGCTGTGCTGGTAACTTCACTTTCACTTCTTCATAGAAATACGGTGTCCTTGAATGAATGAAAAATAAAAAGCGTTCTTAAGGAGAAATGGCCAAGAGGTCTAAGGAACAGTGAAGATTTGTTCTTTCAATAGCAAAGATTCCCACGCACGCAAAACTTGACCTTTGTTTCAGGTATTTTGGATTATATCAGGAGGAAGAGAACAGTGGAAGAGCATTTAAATAAACTATAGTTAATTAACCCTATCCTATCTCAAAACACGTTATGCGTTAATCCGTTCGCTGCCGATTACTAGTATACTCGTAGTAGAGTGGTTAATATACCGGTAGGACTTCTCAAAGGGCCATAACTTTTGATATAGAAATTTTTGCTTGGTTTTATATTGAATATACGTGAAATTCTGCGTCGATTGGTGTACAATTTGAAAGTATTCAAAGCAAAATCGAGGACACGTGAGTCTATCAAAGTCAAGTCAAACTTACGATGAAATTCCAAAAGGTTAAATTTTCCATTTCTTAAAAGGGCTCGGCAGTAAACGTATTAAAAAAGATTCGAAATATATAGTTGAGTCCTTACTTGTTATGGTAGACAACAGGTGTGAAAATTTCTTTGACGAATTCTGGACCACTAGACTTACCATAGATACACTAAAAATAGGAGATCAGTGATAGTTAAAAACATTAAAACAACTGAAAGTCGTACTATTCCTACGCACTGACCTTTATATTAATCCTTTCTAAAGGCGGCAAGCCAAAATCTTTGATCAGAGATTTTTTGAAGACTATACCCTAATGACACAGATGGGGATATAGCTTAGAACAGAGTTTTAATTCAAGGAACACATCCTACGAGAAAATTATGGCTTATTTACTTTTATATCAAGTCAAAGTAACAGTTCACTTATGGTAGAGAATGTAAGATGACAAAGACGCAATTTTTGTTAAACTTCGCACGTTTACATTTAAAAGACACAAACAACACTCACAGCCAGTGCGTGGTTTTGGACATCTTCACCTTCCAAAAACTGTACTTTGACTGCAATATTCCTCGCCGATCCAGTACGGTTGGAAAAATTCAAGGATTCTGGGTAAATGTACAACGTGTTCCTGTAGAAAAGAAAACGGTGATGATTTTTTGCGTTTGAAAAAAAAGATCTGCGAGTCTTTCTGACCTGTGGTAAAATCTTGACTGTATTGACTGCAAAACGAATTCGTTTCAGCTAGACACCCGACCACCGCGAGAACCAATAGCGAGTTTATGTATTTGCCTTTTTGAGGACGGCGAAGTGACTGAAGCGATTTGGAATACCGCGCAGTATCTACCCGCAAAATCGAGGACGGTAAAAGTGTGCTTGTTTACCGTTGTCCTCATTTAATTATGATTTAGACGAATCAGAAGGTAACCATCTTCATCGCAGAAATACACATTCATAATATCGCTAATTCAACGCTCATGATGCGTTTTTCTATTTCTAGTGAATTTATGAATGATTGGCAAATGAATTTTTCGCAAATGAAGACGAAACGAGTTATAACAATCACCTGTATGTGACATAAGGTACAAAAACTTCTCGAGGTGCGAATTCTTGGACTTCCTTGACTGGTGCTCCTTGCTTGTCTGGATATGGCGCAACCTGAAATATACAACACTATTTAAACACTTGACCTTTTGGGATGGGTGAGCGAGCCTTCTATTGGGCTTTTCCAAAAATAAATTTTACCCCCACTATTGAGAATATTGATTTTTCGAAGTATCGAACCCCCTGGATATCCTACTTTATTAGTAAAGACCCCCTGGATATCCACTCTTAAAAATATGCTCAACCCCCTGGATATCCTCTCTTATAAAGATGCTTACCCCCCCCTGGATATCGTATTTTTTACTTGAAAAGACACTTAACCCCTGGATATCCGCCCCCTTGTAGATATTTAACCCCACTGGATATCCACTTTTGAACAAAAATCGTTAACCCCCTGGATATCCGATATCCTCAACAGGGGAGGGGGCACGGACTATTTCTGGAAAAGTCTATTATTCGAATCGTTTTATAATTCGAATTTAAAAAATTGGACCCCTAAGCTGGAAATCCGTATTGCTTTCCAGCTGAGAGGTCCTATATTATAGTTTGAGTTGTAGAATAATGGAGGCTCGAATTAGCTTGTATCGATTCCGTTTCTTAGCTCGAGTCGAATTCGTTTCATGAACTTACGGGTATGAGTTCAGGCGTCAAACAATATTTCAGATTTTCTTGAGGTGGTGTTATGTCCAGCTTCAATAAACCTATAAAGAAAAGATGAAAATACTAATAGCGCTCTCCGCAACGCATACGTCATAATTATTATTTTCCTTTTTTTTTTGACATTTGTACGAGTTTCAATCCCACAATTCAATGCGGCTCAATTAAAGAAACGTGCAAGTTGTTACATATTTTTTGTCAAATGAGGCAATTAACTTGCAAAGGAGATTAGCGCAAAGGTTGATGGGATTGGAACTCGTACATACACATCGAGAGTAATGATTATGTCAAAAATAAAATCTATTTTTAGATTCAGCGCGGTGCGCTATTAAGTCTTGTGTAACGTCAAACCTCGAATAGACGATATCGGCTATACATAAAAACTCAGATTTGACCCCCGAGAATTCCCCACAATGCTTTGTGCAGAAAAAAATTCACCGTGAACTTTTTTCCGCACAAAGCATTGTGGAGAATTCTCGGGGGTCAAAACTGAGTTTTTATGTATAGCCGATATCGTCTATTAGAACAAAACCTGGGAGAAAAATTAGGTCGCTGACGTCTGGTTTTACCAAATTTAATCAGGGTATAGTAAAATCAAATTATCTTACATAAATTTCCTAATAAAACCAGTGCCAATCTGGTATGACAGTCTACTTGTAAGTCTATACCTTTATTCATAGCTTTATATAAGCCTTGGGGGCAGTTTCTCGGTCCCTGCCAACCAAAGTATTTGACCGGAGTTTTTTTCCAAAGTGCTTCCTGATGGTACTCAATGGCGGTGTAAATACACCGAGAGTGCTTATCTACTTTTCCTGCACACTTTTGATGTAGCACCGTTGAATGCTAGTCAAAGTTTTAATACTGAAATGGCTGTTGCAGGTACCACTTTCAAAAAGACTCTGACCAACCAACTGGGCTACCTTATTTGCTATCGTTTCTCCTACCTGTGATACATTTCAGTTTCCTTAGCAACGAGTTTGGTCTTCTCAAATCAGCCAAAAGTTTGAACAAATCTTCGTCGCTCAGTTTCTCTGATTCCTATAAAATGGAAGTTAAAGCGAAAATGGAATAAAAAATATTTTCAAAATGTAAGAAATAAATCTTTCAAATGGGTGGCCGTTTGAATAGTTTTTGAGAATGTTATAATAATTGATGCATAAGCTCTAAATGAATGAGACATCTGCTAGTCTAACATAATAGACAACTAATTCAGACATAATCGGATGGAACGAATTTTAGTTTATGCAAACTAAATCTCGGAACTATAATTGTATTATCATTTAACGCCTATACTACGGTATTACACGCATTATAAACGACTCCAGTCTATGACAAAGACTGTTCTAACGAGACGACTCTTATACCGCTCAATAAAGGACCCGGCATCCTCTGTAAAAGAAGCCATACTCCCATATTCCTGTATTAGCACAGATTTCAAACAACTACCGTCTAGGCTTCTCTGTTACATCCGATATAAATGAAACAAATTACCGTACCTGTTTGAAAAAAGTGCTGACCGTCAGCGAGATAGCTCTGAAGTTTGCCAAATCGACTGAGTTTTCTTCCGCTTCTCGGCTTGGCCGCTCATGGCTGTACCGGTTGACTCCAGGCTTCCCGACTTCCGAGCTATTGGAAACACGCCGGGATACACCTTCTCCTTGGCGCCGCATTGACGAACGTCCACCGCCCATGTCAGGTGACTGTAAAAAGAAAAACGAAAAGATAAATACTTTTAGTCTTACGAAATTGAAACTCAAACTCTTATATACATGCAAGAGGTGATCATCAGGTTATTATCTTGCTTGTAAGCAGCATCTGCCTCGTTAATATTATAAATTAAAGTGGTTGAATGATCCATTTAGCCTGTCTGAATTAACGCAATGGTAACTAATTCGTGTCAAAAGTAACTTGAATACTTATACAAGTGTGATAAAGTAAGTAAGTAATTCAGTTTCCGCAGTCGAGGGCGACCCGAAGGCTCCCTTTTCGTATAGCTGTCTACCCGAAGGTAGGGGAAGGCGCCACTCCTTTCCCTGGATTTCTCCACTTACCCTTGATCCGTCTCTTTAATTGATGAGCATCCAGCAGAGAGGCATCAAGTACCATTTTGGGAATCTTTGGTATGACCCGGCTGGGGATTGAACCCACAACCTTGCGCACCGTAGCTGGATGCTCTACCTTCATGCTACGGCCGCTGATAAAGTAAGTGGACTTACTCCTCTTCGAACAGGATCTTTTGGTGAAGGTTGGTCTTTCTCATTGTTGGAGCTTGGCGGTTCTGCAGCAGAAGCACCAGTGATGACATCAACAAGGTGAATGGCAGTCCATGCAAATGGCATTCTGTATGCACCGTTTCTTCCACAGAACTGTTCAGCTTGTGCTCTGGCCTTTTCACGACTCTACAAAAGAAAAGGGAAGTCGACCAAGATTCAGATCAAAGCTCTACCATAACCCTAGAATAGATCTTATCGGAGTTTTTGATTTTTCTAAAAAAACAATGCATTATGGGAGTGTTTTTGTAGTATTACGATAGAATTCCCTCGAGGAATTCCTAAGAGATTTCTATTGTAATACCCTCGAAACAACCCAACAATGCATCGCTTTTTTAAAAAAATCAAAAACTCCGATTTTAAGGTCTTTTTTGAAAATTATTCATATCACAACTTTTATCTTTTTGTATCTTTCATCCAACTAGCGAATGGATTGGTTAAGTTTTAAAGGACATCAATTAACGCATCTCTTGCAATTTGCTTACACAGCGTTTTTAAACAAAAAAGAAGGAACAACTTTCTCCCTTTTCGGCACCGCACGGGCACAAATTTAAGAAATTCTTTTGTTTATTCAGCTTTGTCACCATAGAAGCGCATCTCCTTTCTATATCTTAAAAATAATATCTTTAATCAATCAATCCGAAAATTTTGTAAATTATTTATTTCACCTCTTTGTGTATGTAACTTCCTTCATTATGGAAGCAAACGTTCGAATTCGAAACCTTTATATATCCCTGGACCAAGTTATATCCGCCATCTTTGATCGAAGTTTTTTTTGAATTGGTACCCGTAAAGAAGCCATTGCAGTGTTAAAAATAAACCAGCTGCGCTGGAAGGTCAGCCTAAATTGCTTAATATGATTAGAAAGATATGTTGTTAAAAATTGATATGATTTACTAAGACGAGAGTAAAAAAATCATCAAATTTACGTTTGTACACAATATGGATTAACGAAAATATGCCATGTTACAATCTGTATGACAGAATAATTATTCGTCTCTTAATTAGGATAGATATTTAGATATACAGATGAACAGCAACAAAAGACTACATCAACAACAGATTCAAGAAAATAAAAATCCTTGCAAGGAAGTTAAATGCAAGTACTTATCAAAAATCACAAAAAATTTATACACTTATTATTTTTTACTAAGCTTAGACTTATAATTATATTCAAGCTCAAGCTGGACAAAAAATCAAAAAAGTTTCAAAAACAAAGATGCTGTAAATCAGTAAAAGTTAAAATGGTGTCATTCTTATTCATCTTAACTGCAGAAAAATAGTTTAGCTTAAAACTACATGTTTTTCAAAATTCAAAATAAGGTTTACACTGACATCTAAAATTTATTCAAATTTAAAGTTTTATGATTAGCATACCCGCTGTCGTCCCAGAAAGACTGTAATTATTGTCCTGTATTTTCCCTAACCTGAGCCTAAATATATATGCTTAAACGTGCAATATTTATCTATTAAAAAATATTTAATCCATTTATATACATTTATTATTTATCATTATTAGTCCAGAATGTATAAATGTCCGACATCAAATCACAGTGGAAAAATGCAAGTCTAGAAAAACATAATTTTTGTCAATAATTTGATGAAGAATACTTCAGCCTTTCTGAAATTTACACAGGAGCTGCACTTTAAATATATACTTGATTAATTTCCATTTACGCTTGATCCTAATTATCTCCAATTCAAAAAGAACAAATGCAAGTGTCTGCTTTCAAATCGCAGTGAAAACTTAAGTCTAGAAAAAATCATTTTTGCGTCAATATAATTTGATGAAGAACTTCGGTCTTTCTCGATTCACATAGGAGCGGTACTTTAATATACTTGATCAATTTCCATTTACGCTTTATAATAATTATCTCCAAGTCGGTCCAAAAAAACAAACGTAAACTGCCAGTGAAAAACGCAAGTCTAGAAAAAATCATTTTTGCGTCAATATAATTTGATAAAGAACTTCGTTCCTTCTCAAATTTACATAGGAGCTGTACTTTAATATACTTGAACAATTTCCATTTACGCTTTATCAATATTATCTCCAATTGTCCAGAAGAACAAGCATATAAAATGTCTATAAATGTATCAAATAAAAAAAACACTCATTTCGAGAAAACATTATTTTTGTGAATAATCAGATAATTAAGCTGTGAACTGTAATATATATACACTCCATCAAATTCCAGCAATTGTTGGTGGTTATTCTATATTCAAGTTCAAAATGAAAAACTATGTTTTCATGCTACAAAATAATGAGGTCTAGCATAGGTAAAAGAATAACTCACAATTCAGGAAAAAACTTGAGCAAATAAGTTAATCTTCATACTTTAAAGAAAAGAACATCCTAATAATCTAACTCCAGTGTTGTATCTTCCTTAGTTATAAGTTTAAAAGCCACTTCAACAAAATATAATGATTGTATATAAAATAAAAGCTGGCAAGAGATAAACAACGAACGAACGAAAAAGCACCGCTTTGGCAGCCATATTGAATTGTTTTTAACACATATCGGGAAACCAAACTTAGCCCGATTGGATGAATTGAAAGCGTATCCCAACCGGAACACTGCCCTAAAAAAGCTTGAGAGTAAATACACAGATCGGGAGACCAAACTTAACCCGATCGGATAAAAACTTTAGAAATCGGAATAAAAAAACCAAACTCTTAAGCGTCGGCTGGAAAAAAGGGATTTGAAGGGTCATCGGGGCTGACCAATTAGCGTCTAACAGCGCTACATCATCAAAAGTTTTCGATGGAAAGTAGAAGAAGCTTGGTCCAGGGTATATGTCAATGGGCGTGACCCCTTGCGCAAATCGAACGTTTTTTCCATAATGGTGGAAGTTACGCAATGTAACAAAACATAGAAAACCTCTATAAAAAGGGTAACTCTTTCGAGTGTTTGGATGGATAGAGTCGATATTTTACGTGGATAGTCCAGTAATCTAGGACCTTTAGGCAGTTATTCGATTGTTTCCACGGAGTCCACGGCCATAACTGAACGGAACATCGGAAGGAGCGGGAATTCGAACTGCGAATCCCTGGTTTAAGACGCTAACGCCTTTGACCACTCGGTCATCGTTTACCTTTTGGCTTTCAGTATCTTTCATGTACGGCTCAGCACATTCAGTGATATCGCCTTGTTGGAGAACCTTCTCGAGTTTCACAACCAAACACACTTCACTTGAAGGGTAGGTCACCGAAAAAATACAAGACTTTGCCAGTGTGGAGATGTCTATCTTGCCCTTGTTGTAAGGTGATAACATCTTTTTGTGCCAGTCCTGGTTCATGTCGAAATGGAAATTCTCCGAAATCTAAATATAGAACAAAAAGGCAAATTATAGTTACATATGATAAGAACTTCAAGGGGTAATCAGATCGCTTGCAATTTTTGGTCTGTAGCACGCTTCTATGGTTATGAGGAAAACCTCCAAGTCTTTTGACCCAGTTGTTTTCAAAAGTCAAGAGTTTGTGATTTGAATATCTTAACCTTGGAAAAAAGTTACGGAAAAAGTTTCAAAGCTTTTGCTCAAGGCTATAGAAGGGTTTGACAGACAAAAATATCTTACACACCATCTAATTATCCTTCTAACTTTTAGAATGTCAGGCTAAAAATCAGGAAGTTCTGTCTCTGGAAAACAAACATGACAAGTAAAACCATAGAATTGGTTAGGTCTATTGCTACGGCGGTTACAGAAGGTACACAAAATCAACGATTACAGATGAATTTTTCCTATTTAGGGAACTTAATTGGTCTCCTTGAAAATATCCAAGTATCTTCTGTAACTATTGTTGTACCATTAAATAGTCAACCCTCTTCTAATCCCTTCTTTGAAAGATGGAAAACAAAAGAATGGGCGGAATCGCGTATTACAAAATATAATCAAGTGATATCAACTCTGTCTGTAAACTTGACAATGCCGCACCTTTCGCTTTTGTTTACAGTCATACAATGCCATTGTGGCGAAAATTGGTTCGATATCCAACTCTAACCTAAGGGATAACAATAAAATGAAATTTTATTTAAATGAATTTTCATTTTGTAAATTTCACAGAAATAACCAAGTTTAAGGAACAAGAATCGAGCTTTCATTATTTATCAAATAAAACTCTTTCAATAACCACTTTTTGCAACGCACTCTAAATACTCACTCTGGGAAAAAATATATCTTAAACGAAGCACCTCTATCTTAAAATGCCAATAGAAAAATAAAAGAAATTTCAAAATGAATATACAAAAAATAGAACTAACTTCAATTCCGTGCACCGAACAAGAATACGTTGTCCAACATGTTCTTGAGGGATAACAGCCGGAGCTCGAGTTACAAATTGTTCTTCCTGAGAAAGAAAAAAAAAAGAGGATTTAGAGAAAGGCACAGGTGGATAACAAGTAGTAGTGAGACTTGCTAAAAGGGGAGTATACTATTAGATATCATATTCCTTTACACACTACACAGGCTAACTGCCTACAGATTTCTCTTGAGAGTGGGTCCAGTTTTATGGTCGAATGATAGAGACCATGTTGTTTTCTGCTTTACACTAGACTTTGGAACGTTCAAATTTCAAAACATTTGAATCCCACTTTTTATAATCAGAAGAGAAAACAACATGGTGGCCTAGTTTGCTTTTAAAACCTGGCGCACTTACTTTTATACGAGAATCCCGATCCAGTCAAGTATTTAAAGATCGGGGGAATCGGTGAGGAGGCAGACGAGGCAGATATTCCTAAGTGATAGAACTATAATTTGAACAATAGTCCAGTGTGTAAAATTTATCATTTTTTCATGTTTTCTCATTATCTCTCATTATCCTTTGGGAATCTGAAACAAGTTTTTGCCAAGTTGGCGAAGCTGTAGCCCGGTGTAAAAAAGAAATCAAGCAATGGAGGCCCACTACTTGTCCTTGCCGAAACTGTCGCACCTTTATCCATGGCGTTGGTTTTATCGATTGAATTTAAATTAATTTGTAAATAATACTTGACTTTGACTATCAGCCTTTTAGATAGAATTGTAATTAAAAGTTGATATTGATTAGCCTCGAGCTAAGTAGAATTTGTACTACTTTACATCAACTTTTAAAGAAAAGAAACATAAACATAAAAGCAATGAGTAGCAACTCCTCCTGGTAAACATGTAAACAAGCCTTATAAAACGAACCTCATTTTGTGGGAATATCGAGAAGATGGAACTGACTCGATTCTTCTCTCGGAAAACTTTATTCTGTTTATCGACGTCTTCGATAGGAATGTTATCCAAAAGTCCTTGAAGTAATGGATCCGGCTGACATGATTGAAGGTCGAAAATACTGAAAACATAGTGAAGTAATAATGTTATTAAAGTGGCTTCTCACTGATTCGAATTTCTATAATTCTAACTAATTCTCAGTCTTCGTAAAGGGAAAACCCTTGTAAAATGCTTTCTACAATTCGGTTAATTCTATAATTCGAGCAAATTAGACTTTCCGTTCGAATTAGTGCGAGTTAACTGTACCATTATCAGTAAGGCAGCTGGCACGCAACGTTCTTTTAACGTTTATCTAACGTCCGCAACGTCCATATAACGTTAAAACAACGTTGTGTGCCAGCTGGGTAGGCATCATATCTTACCCCTCCCCCCTAAACACCAACAATGTAGAAGTTTCTGAGCATTGCTGCTCTATTCATGTATTTGGCAGTCTTACATTACTATATTCCTCAAAGATATTCCTCAACAATGCCTTCTATTTCGAATCTCATTACAAATAACAATAAGACACTAGGACACTGGGAGAAACCTTCAACTATTATTATAATTAACTACCGTAAGTTGGTCTAATGTCGACATCCCTCTTCTAATTTCGACACCCTTCTTTAGAGATGGGAATAATATGAAGGTCGGAATCGCTGATGGAATCTTTTTTGCTTAGCGATCAGGGAGGAAAAATCTTTTGTCTATCAGTGATCCCAACCTTCATATTATTCCTATCTCTAAAGAAGGGTGTCGAAATTAGAAGAGGGATGTCGACATTAGACCAACTTACGGTTTTTTCAGTTTTTATATAAAACTTTACTTCATTCTTCTAACTTTACTTACTGCGCTTTAATTACACTTTTTCTTCTTGCTTCTTTCTTTTTAATCTCAGTTTGTTTCTTTGTCTTGTTCATATCTTCTGTTAAAATCGATAAAAAGGGATAAATAGTTCAAATTGTGAGTAGTGAAATAAAGCTTTGCATAGAATATTAAATCTAAGATATTTTTTGATTTAGTTTTTTGGTATCATTTTTTCAAATTCATTCATGGGAGAGCAAATTAGGTTTTCTTTTAACTTTTTAAACGAAGCTAGGAAATGAAGAAGTTGCAAATCATTGGGAGCTAAAGGTACTGCTCACAACTTTGACTTTATCCCTTTTATAAATCAACTTTCTCTTGATAACTATGGGTTACTATAAAGAAAAAAAAACAATATAAACAAAACAATTTATATACCATCAAACCATCAACACTGTAGTCAACTTACTAAAAATCTGTAAAATTCTTTGTTGTTAAGGCTTTAAAAACTTCAATTTTTGATATTCATGACGCAATATTTTATATTGAAGTACTCAAAAAAGATTGTGTGTTTGCCACTAGCTTGAATTCAAAACTAGTAGCAAACGACTGGGCTATTTCGTACAAAACATTACGAATATGAATATTATGAATTAATAACAAAATGGCAATAGCAAAATAGGAAAAACAAAATTATGACGCTTTTTGACTCTCGATAACACGACTAAAATTTTATCGGCCTAAACCTATTGACTACCAAAATGACTATCATACATGGTATCAAATTTGCAAACAAAAATTATAAATATTAGAACAAAAGTTGATGAGTATTTCCTATCTTGATGAAATTTGGAAGAAAAGTAATACCTAGAAGCCCAACTCCCACGTGGTGTGGCTTGCAATAATTGCCTATTGTTTTTACCATCGTTTTCCTTTCGTTCATCAACCTCATACTCATGCTTGTGAAGACGCTGTGTGGAACTATCCATTCGACTACGCTGTTTTTGTTTTCCTCCAAAGCCTTTGACCTGGTACCTTAAATTGAAAATTATGAACATTATTTTTTTTAATTATTTTTTTAAAATAAGCCAAAATATAAAATTTGCACACAATCTCCCTATGTAACCAATTTTTGATGAGGAAAAAACTTGAAAAACTTGAAAATCTGAGAACTTTCTTTTCGGCTGTGTTTACACTAGGTTTTGTGAATATGGACGGAAACCTTAGGATTAGATGGTCATTTGAACCAAAAACCCTCTTACACTGGCAAGACGGAAATGATATATTTGTATTCAGTCTACAGACAACACTGTTTCGGAAACCTTGGCAAAAACTATAAAAATTAAAAATGCAGGAAAACCAAGAGAAAATTCAAAAAAAAGTATTTGGCGTAACAATTTTGTAGCATGTGCAATATTCATTTTGATGTGTAATTTTCTAAAGCTATTCAAGATTCAGAGATTATAAACATTTACTTTCGGTTGACAATGGACCAATCATCAGTGTATGATTTGACGCAATCTTTAACCAGTGGATCATTGGAACTACTACAATAAAACAAAAAAATCAGTTACTAGGCAAGTAATTCACAGGACATAACACAATTCTTGTCACAAATCAGTCAGCTATTTCTTTGGTATTGACAACACTTTCCTGCTAAACATTTAACTTATTTTCTCTTTTGTTTGCAAAATGCAAATGTGTGTGACTTTAACGTATTATTTTGGAAAATAATTGGATAAAAAAAGATAAAAGAATATTGAGCTTGTAGAAAAACATAAGAGCTTACAGTTTGATACCCAAGGTCCCCCAGGATTACCTTGAATATAGACCTTCACTTTCAAACTTTACTTCTCATGCTTGTTTTGTGACTCTCTTTTTGCTACCATATAGAAACCATCCATAAAGTTATTAGTCGACTATCGTATCAAGACTGATGTGGTTTCTACATGGTAGCAAAACAGAATGCCCGCTTAAAGGGAATGAACTTTAGACTAACACTTAGCTACAAAGGGTACATTGTAACACTAAGAAGTCCACACTCACTGTTGAATAAACAAATTGTATGTATATTCTTTTGGGTTAATAAAACAGGGCTAGGTTATTGAGACCCCTTATATTTCATAGTTCAAATAAAAAGTCAGTCGTAAATAAAACACAAAAAAGCACAAAACAAACGGCTCATGTATTAACTTACTGTAAGACATCAGGTACGGTCAGTCCCACTGTTCTTGACTTGCGTTGAATACTGGTAACTTCGATATCATCATCAGGGAATTCTGACAACACTGCAATGGTGGAACTATCATCTGCCAGTGGCTGATGTTGTAGTATGAACTCTTCAAAATCTAAAGGGTCCACAACATCTTGATAGGTTGGCTGTTGGAAGAAATAGAGAGATATACTTTGTGTACATTTATCTGATACCAAGGCTTTCTGTGGAATGCAATTAATCCTTAATCATGAATTTGGATTTTACTTCTTAAAATTCTTAAAAAATTTATTGCTACCTAAATTAGTGATGGTACAGGATGGTACAGGATGGTAACAGAAAAATAAAGAATAGCTAAGCTAGAACCTAGCTAGAACTTGTGTGAAAAGTCAGCATAATTTAACTATTATATTATTTCCAGAATTAATCTTAATTTCCAGTTTTATCAAAGGAAACGGATATACAAATGTCCATGATTTACCGTTATTCCAGTTTGATAATTTTGTATTTCAGAAAAAGATATTCGTGAAATTTGTGATCTCCTGTCGCCAGGGATACTGGCAGCTGAAGGTGTTTGTGATGTTGTGTTTCTATAAAATAAAAGGAAGTTTGGGTAAAGAAAAAAAATACAACATTATCTGGAAGTAATTGTTAGTTGTTTTATTCAAGTGATGGTTATCAAG
The DNA here is from genome assembly GCF_902728285.1 of Clytia hemisphaerica. Taxonomy (NCBI): domain Eukaryota; kingdom Metazoa; phylum Cnidaria; class Hydrozoa; order Leptothecata; family Clytiidae; genus Clytia; species Clytia hemisphaerica. Next base: position 158,332 of record NW_027103556.1, on the reverse strand, counting down.
ACATAATATAAAAAAAGGTCTCTTGCAGAAAAAACAATCCATACAAATAAAAAATTAAATCAAAGACTAAATCAAATTTTGGCAGTTTGACATTAAAAAATGAAGGCTGCTCAAAGAATTTTATGTGCTTTAAATTGAGAAAACAGGCCATACTTTCGAAAAGCAGGGTAGCCTGGGGTAGCATTCATTGTTAGTCAAAAAGGGCACTTTTTCTAGTGTTTTCCGCTGTAAAGGCTGTTTATACTGGTTTATATTAATAATTTCAGTAGGGGCAGCGCCGGATAACCAGTTGCTAAAAGGGCATGAAAAATGGCCTGTTGTATTGACTATGATTTGTGATCAAAAGAAAAGAAAATATTTTACCTATGCAGGCGTTGAGCAAATGCTCGTTCTTTACCAGCTTGACTTGACATCACAGAAGGCTATTAAACTTTTGAAATCGTTACATTAATACATTTTTCATATAAGTACCTGAAACAGAATATTTAGTAGAGATTCAAACATGAAAAAAAATATAATTGAAATTTTTTACTTAGCACTATACTATCACCCGATGGGATTAACAAATAACGAGTGACAACAAACGCTCCATTGTTTTGCCTCTAATTTGGTCTTCTTTGTTCCAGACATTTGTGTGTGTGTTCCACTATAAATTTTTTTCATATATTTAAATTTAAAAGCATACTCAGTGCGAAGGAAAAATCATGTATTTCTTAATGCGCCGTTCATTAACTCAAATGAAATGACTTTAGAGGTTTGGTGAAATGGTGGTCAAATTGTCGTCCCATGTTTTGTCAGATAGTCCAAAGTTAGAGCAGTTGACGATATTTAACTGCCTTATTTGGTGAAAGAAGAACCTTCAACTTCAGAAGTACCAACGTCAGATGCTCACAATGTGTGATATAAAAAATTTTGAAGCGAGATCTGAAATTTCAGCCTGATTTTGGAAAATTGAGAAAAAATTTTCCACAAATTGGAAATCTTTTTATGAAAATTGGAAAATCAGGAAAAGTGTGGAAACTTTTGTTGAATATCGAAAGTGAATGGGAAATCAAAATATAGTTCAAAAATTGCGTGAGACCATGTGAAAATATTTGAGTCTCACACTCAATGAGATTTGGCACCTCTGCATCAAACAATTTAAACTTCTATGTCTGAGATTGACCCTAAATTTATCAAAGTTTAAAAAGTTTAAAATCCTTGTAATTTCACTTTTATCAACATTATTTTTAAAGATTTTTACTGAAAATTTGGGAAATTCAGGTTTCAAATGGCCCCTCAACTCTCAAAAATGGTCATGGAGGTGCCTTTCTGAATTTAAAGGGGCACCACACCATAAAACTCAAATCAAAAAAAAAATTTACCAACTTTACCTTGCATTTCAAAATATACAAACGAAGAGAAAGTTTAAAAACGTAACAGAAGGGACAGTGTACCAAAAATGTGGTCTTTACCCACATATTGAATTTGAAAGATCTTTTATTTGGCCTTTTTTGCAAACTTCAAAAAAATGATTTATGTCACACTCTTGTGGGACTTTAGCTCAAATGCTTGCGTTCAGCATTGGGTTCAAAGTCCAGCCAGATATAAATGTGCCCGTTTCCCATACTTTTATATGAACAGGCTATACTGCCTGTTAGACGAGGGGAATTTGATGTTCTGTTTACCGTCGCGTTGCAAAAAATATTTGATGCGGCAAAATTTCATTATTCATTTTTCATTATTCCTACCTGGTGCTTCCCATCTCCAACGAAGTTGAATTCCACCGTGAAATCTAGCTGCTTTCACTTTCGGAATCAAAATGACATACGCAAAAATTCAAACGTGTTCGAGACGCATCTAAAATGCGAATTTCTAAAACGCCCTTGTAGCCGCCCACTGCTTAAAAAAATGTCTGCCCCATTCGCGGACATGATTGGAACCATGTTTTTTACTCTAGGCGCATATTTTATTAGCGAAGATGTTATTTTTGATTCACTTTGAGTGTTTTGGATAGGATTAACACAGGAAAAGAAGAAAATAATGAGTTTTTAAGAAATAGTGAACTTATAATAGTCAACGGTAAACAAAACATCAAATTCCCCTTGCCTTACCGTGAGATCGGGTAACTTGCATCAGTGGAGGCAAAATTGCATACCCCTGAAATGAATGACCTGTCTGCTGGTCATTAAAATACAAAGTTAAATCAAAACAAAATGGTAGAGTAGAGCTGCAAGCGGAGCTGTATAGTTCATTTGTTTTGATATTTTGCTGCTTTGATTGGTCAGTCATTTGATGGCTATGCAAGTCACAAGTGTTTCAACCGGTATTACAACGAAGCCATATTTTGGTTTGTACAGAAATTTTGCCCGCTCAAATCAAAACAACAAAATGGTCAATCTCACTAAAGCAAAACATTGCCGCCACGGCATCTCCCTGGATAAAAATTCTGGTCACATGACCATTCGTGATTTTAGACCAATGAAAACGCTTCATTTCCCCGGATTAAAGTTGCGTCTACACTAACACGCAGGAAATGTCTAGAAAAAGAGAGAAAAAACCGGGGGTCAAATTAAATTTTTCTCCCTTCTTGCGGCAAACATAAAAGACTTTATAAGAGGCCATTTATTTAAGAAAGGGGTGTTATATCATAAATAAATTATGTAAGTAAGTGATATTTTAAGTAACAAGTTCATTAATAACAATTTTATTTTGAAGTTTGTTTTTAAAAACAATTGGTTGGTATCTCGCTTTATCTTCTCTTTCTTTCGTAAATTTCCCGATCCGCTGCGTCTCGGTAATCTTTATATTCCTCAGATGGAGCCGCTTACCAATATTTTTGTCATGGATAAATTTTTCGTCCTCGATTTTTGTTTCTTCTTCAGTTTCATATGTCGATTCATCAATCCCATGAAAAATTGGGTTGCGTGCTGTCGATTGAATCAGCTGCTCCTCCTGCTTTTCTTTTCGAATCGCATCTCCAATGTTTTTCTCGATGTGTTTGGATGTGATTTTAGCGTAGCTCATTGGTGGTCTTTTCTCTTCTTTCTTTTCGACGATGCTTTCAATCTTCTTTTCAAGCGTGGCTATTCTGGTGTTGATAGTTTCTTTCATTTCGTTGACCATAACATTGACGTCTTGTGCTTTCAAATGGTTTATTTCTTCGTCCTGCCTTTTCATTATCTTCTCACAGGCTTTGATTTCGTTTCTGAATCCTTCAATTTTTGATGTTTCATTTGAATTATACCTTTCCATTACCTGTGGTGCGATTTTGGTACAGTTTTGACACTGGAAACTTCTTGATTTGTATGACAAGCATATCTGGATCTGGTAAAGTGGCAGTTCTGTACAAAGATAATGGACTAAACGGTGGCACTTCCTGCATTGTAGGGTATCTTTTAGTGCGTTTTCTTCATTTATGATGCCCTTTGACAGGCTGCGAAAGTCGTTTATTGATGGTGATTCTTGATTATTTTCTTGAATTTTTTCCGCCATCTTTGTGCATTTTTCAGACGACAACCGTGATAATAGAGGTAATTATTTTTACAACTCGCACTTTTTTGATCACATTAATTGACATCTTGACATTATAGCCATCGTTAGATGTTTTGTTTTGAGATTTCTTGCAATAGTTTATTGTTCAACTTGGAGAGGGAATGTTTGTAAACATAGAATTTTTTTCATAGCAGTTATTTGAGGGGTCGGATTTAGGCAGGGCTGTCGGATTTAGGACCACTCACGGTAGTTGGCAGACACTGACTTTAGGTTGGTTTGGAAATCGTTTTAATTTGAAATGTAATCTTCAATTTAGATGAATACTTTTATTTATTTGAATTCATGAAAGGTTCAAGGTCAGTTAGGGAAACCCTCCAGGATCCTGCCGTTCTATAAACCAGCAAAAACTAAATGACACTTATAAACTTAAGTTTCTTACTATTTCCCATCGAAAACAACCAAAAACATTGACTACTTCCCAAAGCCGGAGACCAAAACAAATTATCTTCCAAGATTATGGCGCCCTTTTGGATCTATTGTTAAGGCCATCTAAAATGGTGGAAAGAGTTGCAGAAGGACAAAAGCGCCCGCTGCTTCGAGGGTGGTAGCGCCAAAACGCCCAATATGATCTTCCAACAGAAGGCGAGTTAGTTGCCGCGCGAGTTACGTCACGCACTCCACCTCAGCGCACAACAAACGGTGTTTCAGTGAATATCAATAATTATACCAGACCCGATCAATCGAACTTGTCGAACCAATCGAACAATCGAACTAATCGAACTCCATCGAACGATTAAAGTTCGATTAAAAAAATTTATCGAACCTAATCGAACACTCACAATTTTTGAAGCAATAGCAGTTCGATTTATAGTTCGGTCAGTAAAAAGTTCGATTAGTTCGATGATATTAAAAACTTTGTCCTGGCACGCGATTGCCAATTTCGACAGTTCCCGGACTTGATGTTTATTGTACCCGGATATTTGTCTATCCGGAAAAAAAGTCCGTAGCCCCTCTGTTGCGATTTCTCGTGCGGCCGAGAGGGTCCGAGAGGCGGAATACTACTACAGGAAAAGTGTGTAATCCGTTATCGGAAGTAATTTCACGATTTACATTCCGAATTTGGCTTTGAAAAGAAGCTAATATACGGTGGCGGAGCAGCACAAACTTGTCAAACAAAATTGTGGTGGTTTATCGAACTGATCGAACCGAAACCCATTGATCGAACTTAATCGAACACTCACAATCTTTTAAAAAATCTTAGAGTTCGATTAATTTATTTAATCGAACTTTAATCGTTCGATGGAGTTCGATTAGTTCGATTGTTCGATTGGTTCGACAAGTTCGATTGATCGGGTCTGGATTATAAGAATATCTTATGTGCTTGACTTCAGTAAACCTTGAGTGCTTCAATGAAGATGAAGAAGGTAAGAAGATAAAAAATGGGGTGGATAATTTTCATTATAACAGTTTGGTCAATCATTGCTGAAAGTTTGAAAAAGTTTTTCTGACGCGAAAAAATATTTCAGTCAATTAAAAGCACAGTGTGCTTATACTTACTTTATTTGCTACATCGTCTAGGCTAAAAAAGTGAGAAAAGACACGAACGCCATTTTTTAATGAGTGTTGTTATAATTTTTTTTATTACAGCCGCGTACAGGAACTTGCCAAATGTTCCTAACTGAAGGTTTGTTTACTTTTCATTTCAAATTATTTCATTGATTTATTGAGCTGCAATAGCTGATTGAAAAACGAAGATGTTTTGATAGTTATCCACTGTGTCACGGATTCATGCTAAGATAGCGCTTCTGATGGCTATTTATATTGTACAAACTGCAGAACAGACTGTATTAAGAGAAAATCACAAAAGAGTGCTTGTTTCGAGCTCCAACCCTAACCCTAACTGATAATAACCCAATTCCTAGCCAATCTGATACGTAACCACACCCAAACCACACCCATACCCAACCCTATCAGGTCGCCTGCAGGTCCTGACACTATTCCTGCATACCGAATCCGAAAAATAGATACATGTCTTTCGTCTTTATGAAGAAGCCTTCACCTTGCAAAACCAAGTGGATATACAATGATAAAGAGGTACGGAGGTAATCAAATTTGTCGAATTTGTCAAGAAAACAAATCAAAACTGGCCAAGAACCAACCCAACAACAAGCCATCTACAAGCCTTTTGTAGATTTTTGCTTTTGTTTACTTTTGATGATTTCAGCAGACGATACGAATAAAAAATATTGTTCGATTTTTTAAGGCACCATTTACATTAGAAGAACTAAGATAAGGAAAGAAAGAGCCTTTGGCGGGGCGGCAGGTGTTGTGCTGCCGTGGTTTTTTATGGTGTGTTTGGGGTATTATAAGGTTTAAGACCCTGTCTCTATTAGGGTTTTATCAGAGTGGCCTGGAGTGGCTCTTATTTTTGCTAGCAACTTGCGAATTGCGGTAGAGTCTGGATCGCTACACAACCCTTATTCGATACGGCTAGTCTTTACAGAATTGACATAAAAAATTCCACATATTTTCAAATCAAAAAGTTTTAAAATCATCTGCAATAATATATATAATATGAATGACATAATGATTATTTAAACTCGAAAATACAGGAGGAATGAAAAGATGAAAGATAAACGCACCTATCAGTTAGTCACACTAGCGTCCCGCCAAAATGCGTATGTAAGATTAATGCTACGAAAGCGCTATATTGTTTACTTGACTCTCAAGCAAAAAAATGCGCCGCAAAACTTCTTAAAGGAATTCATGAAAAAATAACCCGCCGCTTTTTAATGAAATTAATATTTTCAAAAACTTTGAGAAATTGCCTAAAATTTGAGCCATAGATGAAAAAATTTGAGCCAAGCCAACCTTGAAAGCTAATTTGAAGATCAACTTCCCAAGAAAAAGATCTACTGGGGGAGGCGGAACCCACCTAGTCTACTAGACTGTCTAGAGATCCGCGCACCAGCGGATAGGCTGTTTCCCGGAAATTTTGCCGGACCTCATACAATGACCCATTTACATGTGCGGAATTATTTTTACTTTAGCATACAAACAAAGGCCTTAAAAATCGAAGCGCTGTCTCGGGAATTGAATGCCAAATTTTGGTTGGTTTATTTTGTTTCAAACTTTCAAGTTTTAATTAATTGTCTTGCAAACTTGATTCAGGTAACTCTCATCCTTGTTGTGCAAATACATCCTGTAGATGACTGATGTTGTTTTTTCTGAAAGCTAGATTTCCTAGTGTGTGACTATAAACTACTAGTGACTAGACTAACTGCCTTATAATCGACCGCGGAGCGGTGTATTCAGAGACGTTTTGTATGGTGAAAAATCTCGCATATTTGCGCGCGGTAATCCGTTCTCTAAAGTCACGGAAAGCTGACGAAATCAACAATCTCATTTCTCTATCTTTGAAGTCTCTGAATAACACTCGCTCGGAAAAAGTAATTATCTTCCTTAGATTTCTGTATTTGCAAAGTATTACAGAGATAAAACAGTTTTAAAGGAAAAAGTACAATATACTCCATAGTTTTTCGACCCGACTGTTACAAACAGCATGAAAACAGTGTTTTTTAGGGCTCAAATTCGTGACATTTTCAGATCGCGAATCACTTCGATTTTATAATTCTTAAAAAACTTGGAAAACCGTCTGGTTAAAACTAACTGTAGTCAAACCAAACTTTCTATAAGATTTAAGGATTTTTCGATGTACTGTTCATAATGGTAAATGGTGTACAAATTCATAAATTTCATAAGATTTGACCGCGGTCGCCTCAGTGTGTTACACTGTGACCTAGTAGATATATAGCATCAAGCTATCCCAATAGACCTTTTCGCCTTTGCGTCCGCCATATTGAATTGTATGCAAAAATTATGGTTGCCGAATTGCCGTGGTGAAATTCCCTTAGAAAGTATGCAAAACATATGCAAGTTTACACAAAGATTAAAAAGACAACAAAGCATCTTATAAATAAATATTATAATCATTAGAACAATAAGAGATGGAATTTCTTAATCCAAAAGGAAATATTTACAGAACAACAAAAGCCTTTTAGCATTTAGGAATTTGTTCTTAAAGACATTGCATATTCTGTTTTCATGCCATTAAAAAATTCCACGAAGACGGAGTACACACATCAAACTTTCAAAACACGCAAACTGAAAGCAGTAATTATGACGTCACACTTCATCAATGTTTTGATTTGATCATTTGGCGGCTCTATTCCCAGGAGAATAATTTGCCGTCAGCCGAATAAGTATTGTTTTTTACCTTCGCGGGTGATTTTTCAGTTTGAGTTTATGTCTAATGTTATGGTTTTTTGAAGTGCTTGTTCTAAGAGATGAGTGAATATAATTGTTTTTAGTTTTCAAAAGAAGCAAATTTAATCTTTCTTCTACAAGATTACACTTTAATATAATGCCAATTATGCATGTAAGTTTTTATTTAATACTTTCTTTTTCCATATGTTTTGCATACTTTCTAAGGGAATTTCACCACGGCAATTCGGCAACCATAATTTTTGCATACAATTCAATATGGCGGACGCAAAGGCGAAAAGGTCTATGCTTCCCCAATTAATTGAATAAAATTGACATCGTATGCATACCCCTCAATCAAGCCTTACCTTACCAGAATACCATCACGTTACATAGCTTAGACTTTGGTTAATGATGAGGTTGGATGGATATAGTCAGGGAGCAGAGCGCCAAAAAAATCAAATAACACTCGGGACTTTTTGAAACTTTCAGGGATGGTTAAGTAGGCCTAAAGGGTCACAAAACCGTTTACTTGCCTTTCTGAATTTACTTGTGGGGCCTTGCACGGACAAAAGTTTACTGTATGGCTAATCCCAGGGGGGACATATTTGACCCCCCCCGATATCTCGGGATCGCCAAATGCTATTGATTCCAAATTTTGACCACTAAAAGACCTTCATAAAACAAAATGATTGTATTGTATTTTGGTCTAGCCACGTGACCTTAGAGGGTATTTTACAGACCAATACTTTTGCACTCTTTTCACTTTAGAATTCTTTGACCGTAACGAATTTACCAATGAAATTGTAACAAACATATTAAATCTAATATTTTATGTGTCTTGGTCTAGGGAGTTGATGAATATCGCTGGAGAAAAGTTTATTTTTTACCCTGTCGATTGGTCTGTAAAATTACTTAACTCTTAAAGGGAATGTTCTATGTGTTATAAAGTATACGGATGAACTGCAATATATAGAAAGGTAAAGGAAAACATCCCCGTATTTAGCGATATATTTTTGTCCTGAAAACTCTAGTTCGAATTCATAAGTGCTCTTTCAAAACTACTAAGATTTAAAATATTGACCTGTAAGAGGTGCTGAGGAAATGCTGAAACACATTCAAAATGAGCTGCTATCACTCCACTGTCACCTCTGTACGTAATTTTCCCTAGTGTATCATCAGCCAGTGAAGTGTATTCTTGAACAAGACTAGCTAATTCTGCTTTGATTTAACTAAGCAGGGACCACGGCAGTATGGAAGGGGGCAGCCTGGCTTTGCCCGACCACATTTTTTCAAGGCAAAAGGAAAATTTACTAATCAATCCAAATTCTGCTTTAATAAACAGACCCGGAGGAACGACCGTAAATATGTAGGGGCTGAAAACCTATTAAATGAGTTAAATTTCACTAGACCAGGATATGGAGAAAATAGTGCATTATGTTGAAAAGAAGCGAGGCTAAAGTGAAGCCTCCTCTGCCTGCTTCCACCGGGTCTGAACTCTGAATAGTCTTGAAAAAGACCTATTTTAGTTAATCAAGATTGATTGCAGGGTTTAGATTATAATTTTTTTCCATCTGTACCTCCTTAGTCACTATACTCTATCACTTTCAAAGTTGAGCCGCAGACTAATAATCTAAGTTCTTGAAAATAAAATCTTGTTGACAGGAATTTAATTTGACCCTTTACTGAGTCAGTAAATTCGAGTAAATTCGTAAATCACGAGACGCCACTTTCTGGATATGAACATTATGTTCCAGCCAAGGGTGCATTTTTTGAGACAAAGTAGGGTTGAAAAAAATACAAAAATTATATTTGAGTCCCATGGACTGGAAATTTCTACTTTTTGCTGCTTGAAAGATCAAAATTTGGTCAAATTATCCCCTATAAGCCCTATAAGGCTCATAAAATTCGCTTTTTTTTCCTCTTTTTCAGTCCCGCTAAGAAAGTTGGGCGCGGTACATATTCGTATGTCGTAAGCTCGCAACCCTAGTAGTACCCTGGGGAAATTTGGACTAAAATTTTGGGAAAATGGTCTCTTTAAGGGTCGTAAAAACGCTTCTCTAAGGGCCAGTTTTCCAACTTTAGGACGGACATAACAGTCACCTCGAACACCTCAAAGGACCTGATATGATATGTTTGTTTTTCTCAGCGTCAAGTGCCAAAAATACATGTCTCTAAGACTAGGTAAGGTCTACGACAGAATCTTTTTAAATATGTCCCGTTGGTCTATCCCTTTATCTAGTCAAATAAAAAGGCCAGGGCCCAGGCCTAGTATGCATTTTGTTACATGCTTTCTTTTTATAAGAACCAGCTTTTTTCGTGATTTTTGAACTGGGAATGTACGTAAGATCCGTAAGATATTTGTCAATAATATGAAAAGGCTCTCCATTATCTCCCCAACAAGTAACAACATACTCTTCGCCGATTTTGAGATTAAAGGTCTGGCTGGAACCTTATTGTTCTTAATTTTTCTCAGGTTTCGGCCGCTGGGGGTACTAGGGTTGGCGGATCGATGAGAGGGGTATGTGTTTGGACCGGACCTCCGATGAAAACCAACCGACCCTTAGAGAGACCAAATTTTAGTGAAAAAGTGACCCTTAGTGAGACTTTTTCGAAAAATTTCCTTCCCTCTTAGAGAGACTTTTTTACAATTTTTCCTGTTAAAGTTAACTTTTTTTTCTAAAACTCAAGGGAATGTTCCGACCCTTAGGCCTTAGAGAGATTACTACTTTGAAATTTTCCGATTTATATAACCTTTAGAGAGGAGACTTTGGAAGGTGAAAAAACCGACCCAAGGTCCGCCCATACCTAGCATCCATTTTTGCTTAAGTACCCCCGGGTTTCGGCCTAAGTGATAGAGCCTTGTGTTCTAATAAAAAAACAAGTGTAAACATATGTGAGCCTGCTGTGCAATACACATTGCACATGGTAGAAAGGTTTCCCGCGCTTTTCTCGCGTACTTTTATCTTTGTTGTTTACGAAATGCAATGGAATGTATTCATTTATAAAAGTTATAGACGGGGGTTTGTATACAAATTATTCTTTCACTGAAAGATCAAAGAATCTTTCTTATCTCACATTTGTTAAAGTAAACAGAAATGTAAATAAATGTTATAAAACAGGCGAATATACAAAAGATACAAAAAGAAAATGATTCTCTCATTTCTTTTATTCGTTTCATTTTGTATGAACCCCCTGAAAAGATTCAAATATTTTGAACGGTGTGTTATGAGAAAGAAAGATGGCGACAAAAAACTGAACTTTTTTGTAACTGAAAAATGAAATGTGTTTTGATTGATTTCAAAGCCCACAAGTAAATTCAAGATGGCAAGTAAAGTGTTTTGAACTCTATGAAGCATAAGCTTTCATTTCATGTAAGTTTTAAAAAGTCCCACCAAAATACAACTTTTGACATTTTTTTTGGCGCTCTGCTCCCTGACTAATAGGCAAAACGTTAGGCAAAACGAAAACAAAAACCACCTCCTACAAAAATTTGACCACTTCTGGGTTACCATCTTGGACTTCCTTTATGTGATTTGTTACCGTAATACGGAAAGTGTAATTTCAAAGGCCTATAATATACGGTACTCTCAAGAAAGGAAAACGAGGTGCGTGTGGGTGAAATAATGGAAGAATAAGAGGGCTTGGAAAATTTGAAATTTTTAACAGATTTTATCAAACCAAGGAATTCAGCCTCTAAATACTTATAGGCTAGAGCCTAGCTATTTGGAGCAAAATAAGGGACACTTATTTTGATTGCTAAAAATATTTTCACGTGGAAATAGCACTCCGCGTCGCATCACAATACGTCAGTCATTATCATTTTACCTGAAACTTGTACGAGTTTCAATCCCACGGTTCATTTTCCAAATGATTGGAAAACCGTGGAAATAATTAGACCTTTCTTTTGATTTAAAGGATTTAGTAAGTAATTATACGTGCAAGAGCAATTAATGCTAATGTCGTAATGTTAGGGTTGAAGGTCGTGCAAACGAGTAATATGTACACCCCGGGGGGGGGGAAGCTGGGCAAAAGGACCGACGGGTATGTGCGGGTCCTAAGGGTACCTTTTCCAATATGTTTAAAATGCACTGTAAGGGTCGGAAAAACTAGAGATGCACTGTAAGGGTAGAAATTTCAGAAAATTCTTGAAAAATCTAGATATTTTGACCAAAAATGCTATAATTTTGACCATTTTTTGCACGAAAGGGATCGAAAATTTGGGGGAAAATGCACTCTAAGGGTATGATTTTCACTGATTTTTGCTGCACTGTAAGGGTGCAATTTTAAAAGCCAATTTTTGGCCCGCACATACCGTCAGTCCGCAAACCCAGTGCCCCCCCCCCGGATGTACACCTTTTCGGCCGTAGTCGCACGGTCAGGCGTGTGCCACTTTATTATGTAATTTACCACCCTAAACTCGATCCAAACCTTTTTTTACACTTTTTTCTATTGCCTTTAGGTGCTAAAAAAGACTGCAAAGGTTTTAGAATGGTAAAATGGACAAAAAAATTTCCGCGCGGCAATCGGTGGCGGCTACGGTCGAAAAGGTGTATAGTGTAGATTTGTTTTTATTTTTATTTTTAGATTCGCCTCGAAGTGCTATTATTCCGTACTAATTGGTCACTACTATCCACCCAAAAGATCCCTCAACAATAAAATCAATCTCAAAACTATGATGTATTTGAGCTTGGGTGAGTTAAGGAAAGTCCAAACATATTTTACGTGAAGCCGACCGCTTCCCAGCGTTTCTACCAAGTCATGTACCTGTATTACTATTGTGTTACTGTTAGGTTAAAATCAAATTTCAGTCAGAAGTAGACTCTAGTCTAGGTATTCTCTGGCATTCATCATCAGTAATGTAAATAAAGGCTGGAGTAATACGGGGACGAGGTTGATAAAACCATCAGCAAAATATTTCCACATTTTTGGTAATTTAAACATCTTTTTTCAAATTTAAAGTTCGAAAATATATTACAATCATATTAATCTTTGACAAATAACAAAATAATTTATATAATATTGAATAATTTTATTGCATCATTTACATCATAGTGTATCAAAACTAAAGATGAGGATATGTTTTACATTAGATAATCTCTAATAATAAATCAAAATTGATAAAAATAAACAATTCAAACACCAATTTGAAAAAATTAATGTTAATTATGTATTGCTATATTAACTTTTTAATTAATGCGGGGTCCAACAAATCATAGAACTCAATATCATCACACAAAGATTTGAAATTAATTATAGCTGAGAGAATCGAGTATCGAATAATTTACGGATAATCATTTCGCTACCAGGGCCCGGTTGTTCAAAAGTCGATTAGCGGCCGATTAGCTTAATTTTCGATTAAATCTTGATTAGCGCCGATTAATTACTTTTACTCAGTGTTTTTAGAACTTATTTCACATCTTGAAAATTATTCCAAGTTTTTAATGATACATGATTTTTCATTGCTGAGCCTTTTTCAGATATCGAAAATTTGATCTCTTGGAATTTTATCAAAAAATGACTTTCAGAGGCTTCTGCGGTCTAAATTTTGCTTAAAATGCCTTTCAATTGTATATCAGTCGACGCAGAATTTCACATGGATTCCAAAAATTCAATAAAAAAGCAACAAAACTTTCTGTATCAAATGTTATGGCCCTTTGAAGTACTATCAGATTTTGACACCTCTATTATGATTTATATTCGTAGTTGGCAGTGGACGTGTTAATCTGGGTGCATGAGAAATATATGTTTCTTTTTTTATAAATTTTATTAATTTCAACTAATTTTACTGTTGTTTTTTCTACAAAAAGAATATTTTATAAAAGTTTTTTAAATCGTTATCTTGACCAAAATATACATCACAACATTGGCCAATCCGATTCCCAGTACCATAGACATCATAAAAAATGATAGACTCGAAAACCATACCTCAATCATCAATAACCCAAGTCCAAAGGTCATCAGCGCACCATGAAGAACTTTTCTCGTTTTGAAAGTCGGATATTTTCCGTTTGGGAAACAACATTTGATTGTTTCGTTGTTGTCAGGACGAAGAAAAATTGCCGAGATTAATGTAATCACAATCGATACCAATAAAGATATTTGATTGTAAAAGCCGTCATCGTAAAACCATTCGAAATCTAAAAACCGACTCCGAGCGAGTGCAGCCATAATGACGTATACCGGTCCGCAAATTACACGTATTTCTCGTAACCATAATTTCAATGATTCCGGCTTCCGTAAAAATTGAGTCAGTGCAAAGAATATGGCGGTTGAAGTATAAACTTCAACTTGAAAGTTTGTAAATATTGCTAAATAGATAAAAACTGTCAAAACAGCAAGCTTTTTCTTCTCATCAGTGAAATGTTTGTTTCTGAAGAACCATGTCGCCACGCCAGTAATACCAATTAGGAACAGTTTAAATGGGTAAGACAAACCAAAGAAGCTAACGAAGTATATACCAATTACACAACCCAAGTCCCATATGATAGATGAGAAGTGTTCTGATAATTTGAAGCTTTTCTTATAAAAGACTGTTAACATCCGCCCCAAGAAACAAGCAATCGCCCATTTTTGGAGGGCGTGATGAGTAGTAACAGAGCTAAGGGTATCTACAAGATTTGATATTAATGACATCTTCTGTAAGTGAGATATTATGAACTTTTTTATCACTTCAGTTCGTAGACTTTAAAAAATTCTTAAAATCTTTTTAGATAGTCAGGTTAAGATTTACCGCAATAACTTGTTTTTATCTATAAATTTATGTTGATACCAACTAATTCAGTCTTTACCAGTCGTTCTGATGAAGATGCAGTTCTTCTTTTATGATACCTCTGAAGAAATATATGTTAAAATCACTCTTAAAAAAAATCGCCAAATCAAGCTGATGGTCGCAATGCTTATGTCGTTTTCAGTGTCTAATTATTCTGCTTTTTATACAGAAAGAAAATCTCGAGAAAATAAGTACCATGCTGAGTTCCAGGGAATTTACGGATTGACCAAAAGTTAAAATTTTAAAATAATATTACACAAGAATTTTTGAAAAAAATTACCCTACGTAAGTGTTTTTATTTCATAAATGTACAGCAAACTTGATAAATAATTGACCAGTCTTAGATTTGATATCAATGGGGTATATTTTGAAAGGAATTTAGGGAATTTTTATTTAGACTTTGTAAGAGTATATTCCTCATTCTCGAGTCTGAATGGGGGGAGAGAAAAACTTCCTTGTCTGAGATTCTTAGAATCTATGTATAAGTGTTTTTCTTAGAAATCCTGTCAAAATAAACAGATATTTAATATAGAATAAATTTTGTAAGAATAATATGACTTACAAAATTATTAGATTAGGTTTTGAAATCTATTTCAAATTGAGGTTTTTTCAAACCTCAATAACTCTTTTTGTAGAATTT
Source organism: Clytia hemisphaerica (assembly GCF_902728285.1). Lineage (NCBI taxonomy): Eukaryota > Metazoa > Cnidaria > Hydrozoa > Leptothecata > Clytiidae > Clytia > Clytia hemisphaerica. The sequence continues at coordinate 143,183 of NW_027103556.1, read as the reverse complement.
GAATTAATTAGCGGTTTTGTGCTCGTTAAAAAGATAATACAGAGTGGAATTATTGAAGAAGTTGATTTTCTTATTCTTCATTTCCGATTTTCATTTTCCGATTTTCATTTTCCTATCTTTTTTGAGTTTTTTATTTATTTTATTATTTTTTTAATTTATTATTATATATAACTTTATGTCCCATTCCTGTTTGTCTTTTCAACGAGCACAAAATCGCTACTTAATTCAAATTCTATCAAAAGTTATTGAGATTTGAAAAAACACTGCCAGCTACTTTGAAATAGACTTTTAAATCGGTATAATCGCCCTAGTCAATGATTGACATACAGACGGGTGAAGTTAAGTTATGGTTACAGGGTTATAGGGTGTCCAGAAAAAAGTCCTGTCTCAGAACACGAGATTAACACGAGAAATTTGTTACAACAGTCATTATGATTGAAAAGAATTAACTTTCTTCACAATTTTCATGACGTTAAAGTTATTGAGAATTGTATTTTGTAAAAGTTAATTCATAAAAGAGGTCTGGTGACAATAGACGATATCGGCTTCACATAAAAACTCAGATTTGACCCCCGAGAATTCCCCACAATGCTTTGTACGAAAAAAATTTCACCGTGAACTTTTTTCCGCACAAAGCATTGTGGGGAATTCTCGGGGGTCAAATCTGAGTTTTCACGTTAAGCCGATATTGTCTATTAATATGACACAGGGAGAAACTTTGAACATTGCAAAACTCTCTTTCTATAGAATTGGTACGACTCGATACTTTTTTTTTGCTGGGACACCCTGAATGCACTTGTAGGACTTTTCAGGACACCCTATATAGCGCTCTGCGTCGCACACGTCATAATTATTTCAACTTAAATTTGTACGAGATCAAATCCCACAGTTCATTTCGAGATGATTGGATAACCGGGAAAGTTATTACCTTTCTTTTAATTTTATAGAGCGCGTTTACACTGGAAGGCTTCCTTAATTAAATTGTTATTATAGAACCTTTCATTTTTTACAATACGAAGCGTATACGCAACAATGGCTACGTTTAGACCAGCCTGGCATTTGTAATTGCTTGCAGTATTCTTTTGAATTCTATTGTCTCGCGCAATTGTTCGGTTTGTCAAATGCCTAATGATGCCAGCGTGTTGGCATTTCGTTGGCATTTGAAATGCCATTTTGAGCAAAGGAATCCCCTTTTCTGGCATTTCAAATCAAACAAAGGAACCAAAACAAGGAGAAAAAATGATATTTTTGATTTTTTAAAGTATTTGTACGTTTTTTTATTCAGTTCTTTCTATAGATTGTAAAATTTGCAAGATTTGCCATAGCCTCGCCCTACGGCAAAAAAGTTTCAGTCTTAATGACTGCCGTTTTGAGAATTCCATGCTTTTCTTGTTTGATCTGTCAAAGTTGCTTGAGGGATCACCTTCAGTAATGACTCTAAAAAGACGATTCTTAAATGCCATGACAGAAAATACAATGGAAAAGCTATTAAAATCAAATCACTCACGAGCAAATGCAAAATTACAAATGCCAGTTGGTCTAAACGCAGCCAATGAGTCGAGCGCATTGTCACTTTTAATAATCAACAGTCACGAGGTCTATTGTCTTAAAGGAGGGTAGGAGCAACCTTTA